>NC_044313.2:51280777-51580777 GCF_007474595.2 Lynx canadensis | reverse complement strand
CCCTGAAGTTTGATGGTTCCCACTTTACCATATCACCTCTTGCTAGGATGCTGTGCATTTTTGTCCAACTCAGGCTGGTAGGTGAAGTGTAGTTATTTGCCTGAAATTCAAAGAAAAGAAATCTCAGGAAAAATAGTCCAGCCTGTGTTATATTTGGTCTAAGTAGAGACTGGTCACAGGGGGCTCTTACACAGGAAGTTTGTTATTTGCTTTGAGATTTTTTGCTGCTCCACATATGTAAATATATGACCATGTGGATCTCAGTCCTGGTCTACTTGGGGATGTGAGCAGAAAGACAGTCTGATTATCTGGCCATCAAGCCCAGCGAAGACTCTGGAGCCTCCCCATGCAAAACATCCAGAGCAATCCTGAAATCAAAGGGAGCTGCCAACTACCTCACAGCAAATCTGACAATTAAGAAGTCAGTTTCATTTTTTTCACGTTAGAAAGTATTTGTTCTGGAGAAGGAGCAAGTAACTAAGATTCATTTAGTACAGAACATGTGTTAGGGGTGGTACCAGCCATTTCCTGATGTTGTATCTCAACTGGGAGCTGGACACATTCCCATTTTACAGATGAAGAAAGGAAGGTCTGGGTGGTTGAAAGTTACAGACCTTCTAGTGAACTGGACTGTAGAATGATGGTTGGTTTCTTTTGAAAGAAGGCCTTCGTCCTGTCTAATCCAACTGTTTTTTTATGTCCCCCATAAAATTATTGACTCCCCCCCACCTTCCTGGTGAGACTGGGAGTCCACAGAGTGGAAGGGGTTAGCCCCCTGGATTGGGAGTTGGAGCCTGGCTTCTTGTTTTCACTATGACTTTAGGAATAGGTCACAGTCCCTCTCTGTCTCCTATTTGAAGAACAAGAAAGATACTGGCAATTTTGAAAACAAAAGAGAAAACATTTGGATTTGCCTTTCAAGTCCTTAAAAGAAAGGGAAAGAGGGTCCTCTCCTGATGGGCAGACTCAGGTTTCCTGTGGGTGTAAGGGCTACCGTCTTCCTGACCCTCAGATGAACCTTTTTCTTGCAGTCCTATGACCAAACAAGAGGTCACCCCAGAGGTGAGAATGCGGTCAGAGGATGAGCCCCCATGGTGGGCAGACAGGGCCAGAGAGAATTCTCATCAGCATTATAGATGGTTGTCTTAGCATCAAAGGGCAGTTCTCTTTCCTCAGGGTAGGGCAGCTTCTTTGTGTCTCTTTTACACTGTTGTCAAAAGAGAAAAAGTAGCCATTCAGCCCTAAAAATTCTCTCCACTATTTTCTACCTAATCTTCTCCATCTTTTTCTTGCTTAACATAATCCCCCTCAACCCTAGAAACCCCTGTGTCTTTTCTCTCCCTTGCCATGTCAATGTTTTCATGATGGAGTTTCTGTGCTGAATGTGCTGCTGACCCAAATGTTGCTGTATGGCAGAAGACGTACCTGTAAGCACTAACAAGCCCCTAAACCTGGGCTCCTGAACAAGTCTGCCCTCCATCTGGAGAGTCTGGGTAGAAAATGTCCTCAGGAATCTTGTGTGAAGGTAGCGCTCACCCCTAAGGACTGTGCACACTGTTACAAGCCCTTGAGTGTTCTCTCTCTTAGAATTTACTCCCAACATCAGTCTTAAGATGAGTTGGAAGTTTGTCTACAGGAAGTCTAGGGACCTCTCACAGCAAGGTCATTGCATGAATGCCTATTTTTTTTTTTTGACATTCAAGGAAAAATAATAACTTTTGTGAGGATTGGAAAGGATGTTGGTTTAGACATGGATAGAATGAAATTTTAAAGCTGCATCAGAGGAGGGAACATAGTACCTTTCTCCTTCCAAACTGTCCATCAGTTGAGAACCATGTTGCTGCTAACAGCACCTCCTGGTGGCCCGAAAAGAAGGCGTAGGACCCAAGTGATCTTACTTAGCTTTCTATGGAAAGGGTCTTTGGCCCTGGTGACTGAAAATTTTGAGCTGGATGATGGTGGACTTGTAGATTGTGTAGGTTTTTGATGAAAGATATGGTATGTGCCCCCAGAGCACTAGAGGGTTATTGATACACTTGACCCTTCCCCACCTCCATCACACAACATTGCTATGAAAATGTAATCAATCCAGTTTCTGACATCTTCCCCCCACTCTCAAGAGCACCTACTGTATCAACATGACATTTTTTAATCTTGGCTTGTTTTCCAGGCCATGAATTTAATTTCTCAATGCTCCACTGTTCAGCTTTTATGTTCTGAGAGTGGAATGTTGTCCAACAGTAGTTACCGCCATCTTGTTTAGTCACATCCTCTTTCCTGGGCATCCTAAAACCAAATAGTTTTTAAAAATTCATTGCAGCCATGGTCACTCAGCCTTGTGCTAATAGTCACCAAGTTCTGACAAAGCGAGTCCGACATCCCTCGATAAGTAAAATCCGAACCTCCTGATGTTGTATAACAGTAAGCAGATTGGCATGTCTTTGGATTAGTGGAGGCACTGAAGCAAAATGCTCAATCCTTAGTGACCTTTGGCAAATGGATGGGGATGTGTAGCCATCGTAGGTTATCTTTATGTTCATTGTGTAGACACTCAACCTCTGCCAGGCCAACACAGAAGCTGTCAGAGCAGATAAACTTAGTTAGGAACTAGCTGTTTTCCTTACTACATCACAGTGCTCTGCAGAACTATTTTGTCTGATAACCTGCTTCTTAAACTTGTCTGTGAGTAGTTCTGTGAAGCATTAAGCCTTTCCTCTTGGGTTTTGAGCTGCTTATACTTTGTTTTAATCTTTGGGCCTAGGACTTTGTTTCTTATAAAATGTGCAGTCAGCTGTCCTCTGTTGCAGAATATTCTGGTGAGTTCCTTTTAGGGAATCCATGAGAGATGTTATATTTGGGTCTTACAGGCATGCATTGTGGGGGCCTGTGTTTGTGCATGGGTGTGTAAATGTGCTCCTTCTATTTGTTCAGGAGGCATTCTGTGGAAGTGAGGTCCCCTTTGATCATTTCTTTCTGAACCCATTAATGCCTATCTTTAGTTGACACATATTTCATATGTTGATTTATAATTTCATAAACACTTAGAGGAAAAATTTGGGCAAACATTCTTCACATTTGGAGTAAAGCCCATACTTTTTCCCCCCTCTTCTGCTAGAGTAGCAGTGACTCCAGGCCAGGGATATTGGATATGAAGACTGGCTCTGTGACTTTGAGCAAGTTGCTTAACTTCTCTGAGCTCAGATTTGCTCCCTTTTAAAATGAGACCTGTTCCAGCTTCAATGGATTCCACACTCTCCTAGCCAAGAATAGGACTGAAGCAGAGTATGTTTTAGGGGAAGTGGATGAACTGTTGGGCTTTTCTTCTTTCATTCCTATTCCAGGTGAAGATAAAAGACTTTGCTCTCTACTGAGCTGACATGAATTCAGAATTCATTAGTTTTCAGACTTTCTTTTAAGCTTCAGACAGGATTGTGAAGGGAAAAGCCTGCCCCCGATTCCTTTGCCTTATTAGTTCTGTTCATATAATGTGCTGCAGAAACTGCTAATTGTCACTTGAGCTGATGGGTGAGGGTCTGCTTTCTTGAGGAAAAAGTTGAATTTTGCAGTTCCTGTCTCCCTCTTGCTTAGCTAGAGGTCTAGTCAGGTCTTACAGAACAGGAATCTAAATTAAATCTAAATTAAAACAAATTAATTTTGCCCCTTTGCTGAAGAAAAAGTGGAGATTGGGAGAATTGTAAGGTGACCGTGTAAATCTCCAGTTGTATACAAGATAATGTAATGATAAAACTATAATTGTGGAGGCATTCGTAGAGTGTCTATGGGTTCTCCTTGCGCGTGCTAGCACTGGGAGAGGTACAAACCTGCACCTGCGCATATACTTTACTACGGAGCCATTTAGACATAATTTCAACGTAGTACAAATTCCTCCATTGTTAATACTCAAAAGACTTGTTTTATTTAGTTTTAGTTCACGACTCAAAGTATTGTATGCTCCCGTGTGACAAGTCACTTCTTGCAACTTGAGCCCAGTATCCTATGTTTGTGCATCAGCTTCACAGAACATCAAGCTTAAAATGTAAACACCATTAAAAAAAATTCCATTAGCATTCCTTTCTGAATTTTTGGTATCTGCTGAATATACCTTTTTTTCTACACCTCTCTGAGCCTTCTCTGTGTCTGTTAAACTGTCCGTAGTTTTCCAGGATTTGCTTAGTAAAGTCCCCAAGTTGGCCTTCGTAGAAACCTTTGCTTCCCAAGGCTGGAAGTCACACCAGCAGTCAGTGACCACCCTTCATGATAAGGCATTTTCTGAATGTGTCCTCTTTCTTTGGCTGAGGGACAGTTAATGTGAAGCTGGGAAACACATCTTTGGTTGAAAGATTGCCCTCTTAGCAATGTAGTAATTGTAATTTGGGAGTAGATGGTTTCAGCAAGAGGTGGCACAAGCGTTCAATTCTGGCTCTATCACTCAGGAGCTGTATGACTGTAGGCAGGTGTTCAACTCTAGGGGCCACGGATACACTGGGAACACCACGTCCATGTCTTTATAGGGCTGTCCTGGAGGGTTCCTGAGATAATGCTAGTCAGTTTACTCATTTCATGGAAGTTGAAGTGGAACTACCAACTTCATGGAATGGGATAGTTCTCATTCAGGAGTATGTTAAAATTTGCTAAGTAGAATCTAACTCCTGGAACTTCCAGACAAATGGGAAGACAGAGGCTGCCCGATTTAGCTTTCAGCTCTATATTTGGGAAATTGTGAAACATCTCCATTTTCCTTAATGTCTGGACTCTTTCACTGTTTGGCTTTTGTCCTTCTCCCTCCCCTCCCTTTCCTTTCCTTTCCTTCTCTTTATTCTTTCATTGAAAGATTTACTGGCATGAAGATGTGCTAATAACTACTTGTCTTGGAGTAAGTTGAGCGCAGAAGGTAAAGCCAAACGTTGTACAGTGCACAGATGTGAACACCAGTGCCTCCGAAGAGTAATGCAGCTTAAGAGAAAGTTTGACAAAGTGAGTAATCTGACCACGGCTTTGTAAGAGCTTTCAGAAGAATTAGGGGGAATTTCATATATTTGAAGCAATTAAAACAAGAATGGAAAAGCATGTATTTGAGAAGACCAGAGAAGGAAATGGAAAGAAATCCTTACAGCTCGGGGATTTGAAATCTCAATGACACTATTTTAAGTCATGTGAAACTTTTCCTGTTTTAAAAACTAAACAGTAAAATTAACTTTGCTCTAGTTTTTATGGACTTCTTTTGAATTATTGCATAAAAGTAACAGAAGTTTCTGGCAAGTGGACCAGATTTCCAAAACTCTTCCTCACAAAGGCATTGAGAACTATCAGAAAAGTTACATGTTTTTGTTATCATGAAAACATTAACAATATTGAAACTTGGCTAGAACCAATTTTAACTTTGAAACCTCAGCTTCAGTGGGTACATGTAACTGATAAATCTCTTTTGTGGTTGTCAAAACAAGCAAAGCTAACTTTGTACATTTCCTATTATAACTAAAAGCACTTTGACAGTGAAATCGGGTATATCAATATGGAGAGCAAACAGCCTATTCATTTTATCACCACACTTCTCTAAGAATTTTGACGTTTCTGACATATGTATCACTTCCAAACAAGGAAGTGCAAAGTTGATAAAGGTTGTGATGGTGCAGTTCTTGGAGGCTGACCACCCCAGTTAGCATTGCTGGTCTGCCTGGTGTAAGTACCTTGCAAGGCCAGCCTATTGCTTGTCTGACCACGTGGCCTATGCCATCTGCCCATGTCTCTGAGGGCTTCCAGCAATACTGGAGTTTGGGTGAAACTGGGTTTTCAGGCAGATTGGGCATGGAACATCCAAGATTAGGTCCTTTTGTTGGAGTTAGTCACAGTGAACCAGAGTTCCTGACAGGGCTGGGCTCTGTGGAAAAACGCATCCTATCAGAGTGACCAATATATGCTTTCACAGGAAAGGTCTATGTGTGCTGTGGGCAGGGAGTAGGCTGTGATTGGGTCCCCAACCTGAAAGGTATATATGCCTTGAAGAATGTCTGTTTATAGGTGGGGGGTTTCGTATATGGATAAGTGACATTTGGTAGCAAACTGTTGACCTAGCTCTTTCCATGGGGCTTGAATGAGGAGGGCATTGGTCCAAATGTGGCGAGGAGCCTGGGCTCTTTCAGCTGCACCTTCCTTCATCCCACCCTGGCCCTTTCCGAACCCCCAAGTCATCAGCTCTCCTTCTGGGACCTTTCTTCCTGTGATCCCTCTTTTGGCATTTTAATGACATTCTGCTGATCTCTTATTTTCCTCCTGTCTTCTCTGAATTCTTTGAGGATAATGAGTATCTTGTACTTGTAGTTTTTCGTCGTTTTCTTCTGCTTGCTCACAGTAGCTCATACTTTCTCTCATTCCAAAGTATTTGTTGAACACTTACTTTATCCCAGGCAACTTGTAGTGGTCTCCAGTCTTTGGCTTGGAAATAAGCCTGACAGTTAGTGTTTTATGTGGGGTGATTAGCAGAGGAAAGTGTGGCGAAGAGCCCAGATTCTGCTGATGAGGCCCTGGCTCAGCAGTGCCCCTTCCTGGCTCTGCCTCAGTTTTCTCATTGAAACAGTGGGGATATAAGAGGACCTACTTCATATGGTTGCATTATATGAGTTAGCCCTCACTGCCTTTGTTACTGTTCTCCTACCTGAGGACTTTGGGGAGGACGAAGAGGTAGTCATAAACAGTACTTTTGGTCAATGAATTTTTAACTATTTTGTGAGGCTGATTTAGTGAGAAAGTCTTTGGGAGCCAGAAGGGAGGTAACTTTTGTCCCCCTTTTATCTGCCCTCCAGGATTGGCATGCCCTGTAGCTGGTTCCTTGGTGCAGGAGACAATGATGATGCCTTTTATATGCAGGGACTCTTCTTAGCTGCTTGCCTTTGTGAGCAAATATCTCCTCTGTTAAGAGATTAGAGCCTTAATCCTAAATGATATTTCATGCTCCAGGACTTAAATTTATATATCACCATCCCGAATAATGTATTGGATTGCATTAAACAGATTGTAGATTAACATGCAACTATAAAACAAATTGTCAATGCGTTGTTGACAACTCTAAGCGCAAGTTCATATATTTAACTACATTTGGGGAATATTGAAGTGTTTAAAGCAGCTTAACTGGTTGATGTAAAATTAAGCATCATGTTCTATTTCAATTTGTGGGCCAGCCTGAGAGACAATAAAATGGAGGCTTAGGCTTGAGAGAAAGGGAGCATGGGAGAAAATTTTGGAGGCAGCCTTGGTACCAGGGAAATCCTGGCATGGTCCAGAGATATTGGGTGGTGATGAAAGGATTCTACCCACAAAGGGCCACATTGGGTAGTAGTAGAAGGATGTCCATTTATTTGTTCAGCCTATGAGCAGTCATTTGAAACCTCAAGGAGTTTCTAATCTAGTTGAGGAGATAAAGCAACTGACATACTAAAAACAGTGGTGAAGAGTACAAGCCATAAAGTCCTTTAGCTTGAAGCCATGTGAGATAGGTCACAGGTTAGAATTCACAGGCAAGGACACGGGGCTAAGAATCATCAGAAAGATCTTAAAGATGGTGACACATGACAAATTCTGGGAAGATGTTTAAAGAAGAAAATGGAAGCAGGGGTTGGGAGGAAGCATGGTGCGTGGTACTGGTGTGCTTGGACCATGGGAAGCTACTGTTGAACGCTTGGGTGAGACTAGGTAATAGGCATGGCAGCCAGGCAAGCATTGACCCTGGAACCAGATGGCCCTGGGGTCAAATCCTGGCTCCCCCACTTTCTAGCTGTGTGATCTTGGGGGGTTGACGTAACCTCTTTGTTTTTCAGTTTTCCCACTTGTATAATGGGGATAATTACTGTACCTATTTCTTAGGATTATGGGGAAGATGAAATGTGTGCTTGGCTAGAGGAGGAGCATAGTGGAAGTAGTGTTTGACATGTATTCAAATTTGATTCTAGGGTAAGAGATGAAAATTAGGAAGGCAGACTGGAGAGGCTGTTGAAGCAAATTAAGTACAAGGTAATGAGTCTTAGACTGAAGATGGATCCTAATGAAGAGAGCGTATATATTGTTTTTTTTTTTTTTCCTTACTGTTCTTTGCTTGGGCTGTGAACATTGGTGTCTATATTCTGCAGGGATTTTATAAGCCTTTTTCTAAAGAGTACATCCTGAGGGGCGCCTGGGTGGCGCAGTCGGTTAAGCGTCCGACTTCAGCCAGGTCACGATCTCGCGGTCCGTGAGTTCGAGCCCCGTGTCGGGCTCTGGGCTGATGGCTCGGAGCCTGGAGCCTGTTTCCGATTCCGTGTCTCCCTCTCTCTGCCCCTCCCCCGTTCATGCTCTGTCTCTCTCTGTCCCAAAAATAAATAAACGTTTAAAAAAAAAAAAAAAAGAGTACATCCTGAGATGGGTCTGTGTGAGCTGAGAGTGTGGACCCTGCAAAATGTGGGCCTTTCCTTTCTTCCCCCTCTCTCTTCCTCCACAGTGTTGAGACTTTTTTGCACTTATTCCAAAACTTCTCCTAAATAGCTTTGGAACAAATACATTTATGGATGCAAATTATCTGGAGAGAGACCTCAGCTTGCACTTACAGATAATGTGGGGTGACCAGGCAAAACTCCAGTATAATCTGGAGCTGCATTAAAGGGAGTAGGATGTGCAAAGCCATTTTCACTCCATGCTTGCATGAATGAGATCCTTGTTGGAGTTCTGAAGTTGCTTACAAGAGTTCAAAGAGAATGTGGAAAAAATGGGAGGTGTGGCAGTTTGGTGGAAAAATGATTCAAGGAATAGGAAATAGATCTCTGAGGGAAAATCTTGTAAGACTGGTATGTTCAGGCTAGAGAAGGAAAAGATAGAGGTTAAATTAGTTACTACTCTCAAACAGCAAAGAGTTTTTTTTAGATGTAGATACGTGTTTCTCAAAGAGTATTCCATGGAACCCAAGTCTTGGGGAGGGGTAGCTTTAGAAGATAAATCAGTTTGGGAAATGATGTGCTTTAGCTCGCTGTGAACAATTCACAAAGCATGTTAGCATCTTAAAGGGACTGAAGCTTTCTACAGAAAAGAACCCCATTCTACTCTGGGTAATATTAGAGTATTCCAAACATTTTCAGCTATTTTTCTAACACCTTTGGAAAGTGCTGTTTAAGAATTACTAAGGTGTTGAGTATAAAACAAAAAAGGGTTGAGGCATGAGACCAAGCATCATGGTGATAATATATTAGAATTTTCTACTGGGGAAGCTTGAGTTTTTTTCCCTTTCCTTTCCTCTTCCCTCTCACCTTTGTTTTGGTGGTAAGGAAGAAGAGAATATAGTTGGGCACGTTTTTGAGGCCCTTGGCTGGACTAGGTTCAGGGGCCACTGCCTGTGGTGGTTTCTGGTCCTGAGGACATAGAGGCTGAGTGATGTGGGCTCAGGTTTGGGGCCTGAACTGTTGTCTTTTGGTGGATGGACAAGGTTGACAGGACTGGTCCCCGTAGTAGGTGTTGAGGTGGGAGGCCCCGGGGATTGGCCAGGAAATGGTGAGCACAGACTTGGTCACTGGACTGAGGCTGGCCTGGGGAGACCCATGGCAACTTGCTGGTAAAAAGTACATTTCTGCATCTGTCAAGGGCCAGTTAACCTCACAATTGAGTGAGAGTGGTTCAGGGGCTAGCAACTCATTATGAGTTTTAGGAAGTTCAAGAAATGGCATTTGGGAGAAGGACTCCAGGTTGATGGCATTTTCTTCATCAGGTATGCCGAGTCTCTTTGTAGTTTTTGCTTAAGACCCACCTCTCCATTTCTCTTTGTTTTCTCTTTGCCTTTGCTTCCCTCCCTGCCTCTATTTTTTCACACTCTCTGTCCTTGCCTTTCCTTTCCTTCTCCCACTAAGTCTGCTTACTCTGTCATGGCTAAATTATTTTTCTTTTTGCTAAGTGAGATGCATACCTTACTCTTGTGATCCTGGGAGAATCTTTTTGTTTTCCTAAGTCCTAAATGACCCGTCTCTCATTCTTTTCCCATCCCTGAGGGAATGTGTACATCTGAGTGTCTCTCTCCTAGGTCTCTTTGTCTGTCTCTCTTTGCCTCTCCACACACACACACACACACACACACACACACACACACACACTATCTTGAAAGCACAGGATACACCTTTTGTGTTTCATTTATTGTAAAATATTGCACACATCTGTAATTATATTACTCTTAAAATAAAGCCTTCATCCACTCTTAACATCTTTTGATGTCCCTTCCCTGCTGACTCTATTTTCTCTTGTTCCCACTTTACGTTAATGTGAAGAGACAGTTGAGTAAATGCACAATGAACTTCAAAACCTAGTAATTGTTTTTCAGAAAGAATGAAACTTGCGAATTAGATATGGATTGTAAAAGAACACCAGGGCTGATTAGTGTTCGTGAGGGGCGCCTGCCGGACGGCTCTGACACCTGCCTGCCAGCACTCTCCAGAAATGCCACCATTGATGCCTCTGTTCTGCCCATCACAGGGTTGGGGGGTGGGAGGGAGAAGTGGTGGGTGGGAGTTAAAAGACTGTGCAGTGAACCACCTTGTCAGGCTTGGCAGTGCATGGGACGCTTGACATAAAAGGCAGAGAGAAACAAAGATGAGTCGCATCCATTTTACAAGCAAACTCTAGTTATCTGTAAAAATAAAATAAAATAATAAGGTATCTTTTTTGAAAAGAGAGAATGAGTGAGTCTTGAAAGGGGTTCACCACGGTTTTGTGTGTGTGTGTGTGTTTTTAAGGTTGTGGAGATAATGAGTTTTTTGAGACTTGGGGGAGGAAAAGAATTCACAAGCCAAGTTTCAAGCTGCTGAAAAATTGCTTTTAGGAAAGAAGAAAAAAAAAAAACCCTTTTCCATGCTAACCATCTGCTTGCGTCTTGTTTACTGCCCAGAGTGCCAGTTTGTGCTTATTAATCATGCTTACACAAGTATCTTAATTACTCCCTATGTAGCTGCTCTGTCTTGAACTCAGAAGTTGACCTTTCTCTTTTTATTCCTTTAAATCATTAATCATACACAATCAACGCCAGCGGGGCAGAGCCATGGAGAAGGCTACCCAGATTCTCACACCTCACGCCAGTCCCAAGCAGACAGGGAACGCCAGAGTGACTGCTTCGCCAGCAGCGGGGCGTATCTTAATTAATGACTCTGCTGTGTTGAGACACACGGGCTGGGGGAGGCCGCTCCTGCCACCACCCCTCGGCACTCCTCCCTGCTTCCTCACTTGCTGCCTGGTTTGAGGAATGACTGCTTTACTCTGCTGAAAACCATAAAGGCCGCTGGGGTTTTATGGTCCTGCACACCTAGGCTTTGGAAGAATCGAGGCACAGGCAAAGCGAACTTCCGAGAGAAGATTCTATTTACCATGAGTGGGAATTTTTACTAGACCATTTATTTACTTCTCCCATTTTGCTACGCATGTGAAATCTGTTGAGGATCCTGTTAAAATGTAAATTGATGATTCAGGATGTCTGCCTGGGACCTGAGCATGTGCCTTCCTAACAAGCTCCCACATGACACTGATGCTGCTGGTCCATGGACCACACTTTGAGTAGCAAGGAGCTAGACAAGTGAGGACACCCAAGGTCCTCCCTTCAAGCCTGAAGATAGTATGAGGGAGGGTAACTCCTAGGAATGTGATACATATGTTTTTTCCCCTTTCGGCTAGACGAGTAAATTTTGGTGCATGGAAACAAAAAGAATTTCCACAGAAGTGACACAGATATGCACAAATGTACCTTCTCTGGGCAAAAGATACACAATACAAAGATTGCCTTTCATAAGGAGGGAAGAGTGGAATTGGGACTTCTTTTGACTTTTTCATTGAACTTTGTAAAAAAAAAAAAAAAAAAAAAAAAAAACAAACCAAAAAAACAAACAACAAAACACTTAAAACAGCTGAAAAAATTCTCCAGATAAAAAAATAAAACGATTTCCAAAGTGAAATAATAATGATAAAATTAAAAGAGGATTGTGGCTTGGGTTTCATAAGACTGTTTCTCTGTTCCAGTACACCAGACAAATTACAGGATGTGGAAGTAATTTTGTCTCCCCCTCCCCCAACTGTGATGTTTCTGCCTCGTGAGTAGGATGGGATGCCTAGAGATAAGAAACAGAGGGAAAATAAAAACTGAGGGTCTCTTCTTTTTGCCAGGTTGAACCTTCTACTCTTAAAGGGGAAGAATTTCACCTCTCTGGCAAGATAGCTTGAATTTCTCCTCACTGTCATTAATTGTACACTTAAAAGCAGGAACTACGATGTGAAAAGTTGTATGACAATGATGTGCATGTCAGAATTTTGGCTGATGCTCCCAGCAGTGATGACACAGGGATGAAACACATTCTAAATAGGGCCTGGGATTTGCATACTACCTCATCTCAGGGAAGCAGGGTAGTTCCTGTACTGATGCTGAGGGTTTTGCCATCGTAATCCTTTGGAAAGAAACACAGGGAAACACATTTTAAGAAACTTTTGTTGCTTTCCATTTCATCTCATAGTGGGGTGAGGGTCAGGGTGGGAAGGGATTTGATTAAAAACAAAGTCTTAAGTAAAAGCAACAAATCCGTGTTAGTGAAAAATCACCTAATTAATTCAGATAAAAACTTTGTCATTCCACATGCAATAAGAGTACACGGTTAAGTGACTTTATTATTTACACTAAAAATTACTTGTTCGTGAAGTAAAAAAAAAATCAATTACCCTGAATGAGGTGAATTAAGAAAATATTTCACCAGTGTAGCTTGTCTTTTCAACTGGCTGCCTTTTCAGAGTTTCTTGGTGATTTATGAAGTGAAAACTCTGTCTTGTCTCTGGTGAGGACGTTCTGTAGCCTTCCTACATAGTTTTGGTATTTGGGTATGTTCATGTTTTTTGGCAGCCTGGAGAAGATCCTGGATGAAATGACAGAAATACATAACTCACTTTCGTTTGGTAAAGTAATAATTAATTAGAACTTCTGGACATGAAGCATTTTGAGAACTGGATCTGGGCGCCTTGCATAACCATGGTCTGCTGTTAAACCCTTTATAGAAGACTCTCCTTGTTCTTGGAACTTTGTGCGGACTTGAGAGCAAGCTGATTTAAGTGTTGAGAGCCTGGTTTGGCAAGAGTTGTGTTTATGCTTTTCTCTCTGAAGGCTGTGGATCTGACCTCTCCAAGGAAGCAAAGCTATTTTTAGGGAAAAGCTAGAGTGGCACTTTCTGGGGGAAATTTGTGGCACTTTTCATAGAGAACTCTTTGGACAGGGTGGGGTTTGCTGAATTTTCATTAGGACCCTACTGTCTTTGGGCCAGGGCTCCACTGCTTCCATTAGCGGATGCCAGATTTGTTGTAATGGGAGAGGATACTATAGGAAGCTTATCAAAGCTCTCTGTTTAGAAAAGAGGGATTTTGTTGGTCTGGGGTGGGAGCCTAGGAAATGTGAAGTTTTAAAAGTACCCCAGGTAATTTTAGTGTGCATCCAGGGTTTAGAACTGCAATAAAAAATAGACGTAAGGTCTTACTCAGCTTGGCCTTTTTCATTCCCTAGCTGCTCTGTTTCTGGAACCATATTACTTCAGACATGTTCAAGCCCTGAAGACCAAGTGATGACCTAAGTAGGGCATCTGCCTTGAGATACCTATACTCTACAGAGAGGGGTGTTCTGTGGTTCCAAATTAACTGTTTTGGACTTGACTTTGCCCACCATGTCCTGTGTCTGGCTTTCCTGCCTTTGTTCTTGTCTACTGGCTTGGTTTGCCCTTTTAGTGCTTTTCTGAGCTTTGTTAGATGTATTTCTTTTGTAGATCTAACTCTGGGCTCACATCTGACCCCAGTCCGAACAGCGTGGTGTGATAGATACCATAAGAAGGATGGATTTTATGGTGAAAGCTCCATGTAGAACAAAGTTCAACACTTGTCTTAACTATAGGGGTCTTCAGAGTATATACTCAGGTACACGTGTGTATATCTAAGAAGAGAGTATATAGTCTTACCCACTGGTATATTCTCATGAATTCTCTTTATCAGGTACCTTCCTATGGGTCTGATAATCCATGAAGTATACTTTGACCAATGCTATTCTAAACTCTGGGACTTAGTCCAGCCTCCACTCTGGAGAATGTAGCTGTTTCTATGCTTAGTCTAGACCACTGACTCACATTCTGTCCATGAGCTCACTGGTTCCTTTGTGTCCCCTCTTTTTCTACCAGCCCTCCCACTGGAGTTCAAAACTGTGTATCACCTTGCCGCCTTCTTCTGACAATAACAAACCCCAAGTGGCCTAAACCTTTCCATTCCCTTCCTTGTAAAATCAGGTAGTGGTATCATATATTCATTTAAAATTGCCAAATCCCTATATTAGGTGCTAGAGAAGAGTTGAATTCCATTCTGCAAGAATTTATGAGTACCAACTCTATGCCAGACACTGGGTTTGGTATTAGGGGTACAAACTTCGTTGGTATTCTGACTTGCCTGAAGGAACTCATGTTCTGACAGAGAGCCTAGTGGTTTCGAACCTATGTCATACTGGGAAGGAAAGGATACAGGGTGCTTACAGGAGCTCCATTAAGGACACTAACCCAACTTGAGGGTTACCAGTTTTGTATCTATTTGTAAATTCATTTTGGCATTCTTCACTGTTGGTATGTGTGGTACTTGGAATTCTCCTTTCAACTGGTACATCTTACTGGTTGATTCATTAATGAATTTAGTTAAATAATTTACATGTGTTCATTTTATATTTATATAAGAGTCCTGATCTCACATTATTATTTTTTTATGGTATAAACATTCCCATCTTTCACTGTAGAAACATGAATACCAGCTAGAAATATTAGCTCATGTACAGTATATGAACTATATTACATTTCTAAAATCTGAAAAACTGAGTTTATACATATACACGGATCTATACAGGTATATATTTGTGTGTGAATATATGTGTGTATGTGTATATAATATATAAACTATGTATATTAATCCAGAAAGATTTCAAACAGATGATTATAGACCTGTGATCCACTGTTCCTTTCATTGTTTTTTTGTTTTCTCGGGTCAATTCAGTCACAATTTACTAAGTTGTTGGAGACAGCTAAAACTTAATTCCAATGAAAAAAAATCTTTCAATTGTGAATTTTCAGGGCAAAAAAGTTATCACCTATAAGAAAATCAGTGAGAGTTCAGTGTATGGGTCGCTTATTCTTTTGATACTGTTCATCCAACATGCCGATCATATTAAGAATAAAACAGGTGCAAAAATGGGCATGAGGATTGCATAGCAGGACTCTGATATGGTGATTTTTAAGGCAAGTGATCCAGATTTATGTATGTATGTATGTACAGTAGTGGAAGTATTATTTTTTGGGTGCCTTATGCAGAGATTAAGTCTCCATTTAGGGGCATTTCTGATTATTATTGAAGGACTATTCTGACCATTCTGGTGATCTGAAGCAGCTGAGGCATTCCTATTCTTAAAATTTTTTTTTTTTCCAACGTTTATTTATTTTTGGGACAGAGAGAGACAGAGCATGAACGGGGGAGGGGCAGAGAGAGAGGGAGACACAGAATCGGAAACAGGCTCCAGGCTCTGAGCCATCAGCCCAGAGCCTGACGCGGGGCTCGAACTCACGGACCGCGAGATCGTGACCTGGCTGAAGTCGGACGCTTAACCGACTGCGCCACCCAGGCGCCCCTGAGGCATTCCTATTCTTTAACCTTCTTGCTTTTCGTTTGCCCCACACTTGGGAATAGGGCTGTATAGTTAAATCCTAATGTGTCAGAGTCCAAAGCATTCTTAGCATGTCTGAATCCAAGCCCCTCTCTTTTCCTCTACTTGCACCCATGTGAATGAGCAGGGGAGGGGCAGAGAGAGAAGGAGAGCCAGAATCCCAAGCAGGCTCTGGGCTGTCAGCACAGAGCTCGATGACATGGGGTTTGAACTCACAAACTGCAAGATCATGGCCTGAGCCGAGATCTTGACCTGATTGGAGGTCAAGAGTCAGAGGCTTAGCCGACTGAGCTACCCAGGTGCTCCTCCTTTACTTTTAAACGAAATAATTGTCATTTACTCATTTCCTTTTTAAGCTTATTAAGACCTAAACGTGGAATTACAATCTTCTCATGTGTTTAGATTCCCAAGATTTGTCCATGGATCCTGGCTTGAGAAATAAATACTGGTTTGGTCGGTCAGTTATACCCGTTAACTGCATTTAACTTCCCCTTTTCTGGAAGTTGAGTGAAATGAAGAGGAAGAGGGTGGCATAAGTAGATGTGGAAATCTGTAAAGCAGATTCTCCAAGTAGCATAGAACTGAAAGAATGTTTTTACTTTACTTTGTGCTTTAATGTAAGGCAACTTCCACTAGAAATAAACATTGGGAGTGCCTGGTTGGATCAGTCAGTTAAGCATCTGACTTCGGCTCAGGGCATGATCTCACAGTTCGTGGGTTTGAGCCCCACGTCTGGCTCTGTGCTGACAGCTTGGAGCCTGGAGCCTGCTTCAGATTCTCTATCTCCCTTTCTCTCTTCTCCTCCCCAATCCCTCAAAAATAAAAAAAAAAACATTAAATAAAAAAAGAAGTAAATATATTGGATTAGTGCAATATTTATTATGTTCCTATTTTCCCCATTCCTGTTCTATATTTGATAATTTATTTGTCCTTATCTAATTTTATAACACCAGTAAGAATGAGCTTTTAAGAATATATGTGACACCGAATGTATCCTTTGAGTGAGGTTTGGTTTTAACATGAGCGAAGGTCTCCTGCTGGACTGTCTTTTTTTTTTTGGTGGGGGGGGGAGGGTGTTCATTTCTGTTGAGGGAGCTTTGGAGCCTGTATTGCTTAGAATTAGAGAGTTGGAGAGATCCGTAGAGATCTGGTACAAACTCCTTAGGTACAGATGAAGAAACTTTTATTTTTACTAGCATGTCCTTCCTGTTTAGTCTTTAAGCTAGGATTTTTCCAGACTTTGGCCCTTACTGCTAATCTGGGACAGGGTTGTTATGAATAGATGGTTGACAAGAAAGCCCATCTTTGGTCCATTAAAAACTATACCCCTGGGGCACCTGGGTAGCTGTTGGCTGAACAACCAACTTTGGCTCAGGTCATGATCTTGCAGTTGGTGAGTTCAAGCCCCACGTTGGGCATGCTGCTGTCAGCTTGTCAGCGCAGAGCTTGCTTTGGATCCTCTGTCCCCATCTCCCTGCCCCTCCCCCACTTGCGCTCTCCCAAAAAGAAACTGTTTAAGAAAATATTACAAAGAAATTATACTACCAACACTACCATCTGTCCCCTCTATTCCCATTTTCATTTTAAAATCAAATTCAAAGTCAAATGCAAAACTTCCAGAGCCTCTCCTGAGGCTGCAGAAGCAAATGAAGGACCGCAAAGCTGAAACTTGAGTACTGAGACTAATTATGATCTGAACCATTCTTGTCTGAATTATTATGCAGTACCCCTGCAACACCTTATATCAGGCTGTATTGTTATTTTTTTGTAAAAGGCTCTTTTCCTCAAATAGACTAGAAGCTTATCTAGGGCTGGATCTAGGTCTCAAGTTTTATATACCTTGCATAATATTTTGGCAAGCACATGCCATCTTGATCACATGCTTGTAATCCAGTTGAGGTGGTTACCTGGCCTGCTATATTGAGGGTCTTCAATTCTGCTGCATTGAGAGTGTGCCCTAATTGATCATCAGAGTCCGCCGTGATCACAGACATGAGAGGTGATGGTAGACCACCCCCAGATCTGCCAGTCCTGTGCAGGTCACCAGTATACATTTATTAATTGGGTCAGTGATTTATACTGCTATTCTCAGATTAGTTCCCAAATGTAAATACCATGAATTCAGGACTTTTTTGTCTGTGTTCTCCCTCTGCCGTCTAGTGGATATATCCCAAAGTCCTGGAACAGTGCCTTATATAAAGTAGGGGCTCAATAAATTTTTTTCCAATGAATGAATTACTGAAAGGAATAGGAACTTTTATACTAAACTTCGTTTGAGTATGAACTTTTAACTGGTGATCTAGCAATACCTAGTAAACAAGAGAGATTACCTCAACTTTTTAAAAGTATCCTAGCATAAAGATTGGGATAATAGGAATGTGGGAAGTCCAGAGAATAAATCAATTGGGAATTGCTGCTTTGCTAATCGTTTCAACAAAAAGGTATAATGCATCAAGTGTATGCCAAGCATTCTGCTCCCTGCCCCCCATGGATTTAGAGTCTGGTAGATTCCTTCTTGCCCATGATGTGGTTAGGATTCTGTTGTGAGTCAAGTTTGTGAATATCTCTTAAATCACATAAGTGATTAAGCAGTGTATTAACTCTGAAGGGCTTCCATTTTGCTGAATGATGTCGACAAGTAGTGTGCTGTACCAGCATTTTCTGCTCTACCCTGTTTAGCTCCTTACATAGTGTTTGGGATACCCACAAAAATATCTTTTGTTTGGCAGATCCTTTCATGTATGAACTGGTAACACCCCCATTTCTGAGGGCATGGATTTATTCTTTGTCACATTGTTGATGTTGGAATCTTTAGTTGGGAATGATGAGGGATGGAACAATGCTTTCTCAGAAGATAGATCTTTCTTCCAATGAGGTTCTTTGAGGGGGGGAGGTAAGAGAATGGGAATGGTTAGAGTCCCCAAGATGAAACCTGTCCTCCTCCTTCGACCTGAGCCCTGCTAGGCTGAAGTTCTGGGAAGGCTGGATAAACCACATGCTGCCTCCCCATGTTTGCATTTAGACACCAGGGGTTGCATTTCTAAGTCACATAACATTATGCCTATTATGTAAAGCCAAATTATTTTGTGAATTATCACAAACATTGATCTGCCCTTGACAGTACTTTAGAGTTTTGCAGTAAATCTGCAGGCTGATAGCATTAGCAGGGTGTCAGTTTTTGTCACTTGTAAGCTTCCTTCCGTCAACTGCAGTTTGAAAAGAGTCCGCCATAACAAAAGCATTGCTATCTCTTAAACTTGGTTTTAACCTTCAAAGACTAATAATTTATTATTCAGTGTTATGCCTCAGTACTTTTGGTGACAATCTATCATTTTTAATGTTGGTAACTTGATTTTTGTAATACAAAGACATATAAATAGGAGAAAAAGAAAATGATAGCTAAGTACTTTTATGGGTAGCAATCTGAATAGTGTTCTTGATGCAATTCATCCAACATTTATCTGCATAAATTATGGTAGTTAAAAAAGAGGAGCAGATGAGAAGTACACTTAAGGCCCTTTTTTATAGCAACATAAAAGAGAGCAAAAATTACATTCATTACTTTTTAAAATATAGCAACTCTTTATTATAGTTTTCATTCATTGAAAGCAAATGTCTTGTTAGCTAATGAAACATTGTGTGATGTTACAGATCTGGTGTGATAGTTGGGAGCAATATTTGCCTCTTCATAAAGCCTCACAGTAATGTCCCCACTTGGTCACTGGCCACTTGTTCTCAGAATATCAAGGGTATAAATGACCTTTATACAGGAAAAAGAAATCTCCTTTATTAGCAAAAATGAATAACTTGGAATGCGTGTTTACTTTGTAAGCTCTAAAGTGACTTTGAAATGTGCCGGCTCTCTCTTTGTAGAAGCCAAAGGGTCCAGGGCAGCACAGAGGGAAGAAAGCTTTAAGATCTTACGTTGTCACCCTCCCTTCCCTTTACCACAGCAAATCTTTCTATGACTATTATTTTTTATTCCCTAAAAACAAATGGCGAAGATGGATGTTAGTGGACCCTATTGTGGTCGTCCTAACACAGTGTGTGTAAATCCAACCATCCTGTGTTACACCTTGAACTTCCACAGAGATGTATGTCCATTATTTCTCAATAAAACTGGAAAAAAAGCAAATGGGAAGACATTACTAGCTTTTTCGTTTTCATATGCTGCATAAATTTCCCTTGTAGGTTCTGCACAGAAATTGTGATGCTTGAAAAATGTGAGGTATGGCCATGCTGGAGTGTTTCTGGTGGGGAGGAGGGTTGCTCACAGCTGCCTTCTTCCTCTCCTTCTCCATTCCTTCTTCTCATCCTGGCTCCAAGAGGCCTCTGGGGGAGCAGGCAGACAGTCTCTTAGGTGCTGGTTTCTCCAGCGTGGTACACTTGGGTCGTTAAGTTCTTTCTCCTCCCATGCTTGTCTTAGCTTAAGGCTTCTTTTGTTTGCGAAGATCTGAAATCAGGCCAAACAAGAGGGGAGAGGGCAGAGATAAGAATGCCTAAGGGAGTGAGTACCTTACCTGCTCCAAGGTCGGCTTCCTGACAAGCTAGGATCCTGTGGACTTCAGACTCTTTTGCGGGGGGAGGGTGGGGAATTCTGTGGATTCTTGTCTCTGCTTCTCTTTGTCCCTTTGCTTTTTCTTCTCTTCCCTGCAGATCAGCATGTTCCCTTTCCACTTTTATGTGACCTCTTTTTTTCCCTAGAGACTGTCCAGACTTGGAACTTTATGTGAGGTCCTGCTTGGGCATGCTGTCTATCTCTGGTCCTGTTAACCTGGTGGTGATGGTGGCTTAGGAGGCTAAGAGCTTTATAGGGTTTCTAGGTCAGAGCTGGCCCACATCCATTCTCAGAGAAGGAAGTGAAGAGATTATTGGCCTTTTAATATTAAAACAATTTTTTAAATTAAAATTTATTTTTCAAATTGTTTATTTTTTTATTTTTTTATTTATTTTATTTATTTTATTTTTTCAACGTTTATTTATTTTTGGGACAGAGAGAGACAGAGCATGAACGGGGGAGGGGCAGAGAGAGAGGGAGACACAGAATCGGAAACAGGCTCCAGGCTCTGAGCCATCAGCCCAGAGCCTGATGCGGGGCTCGAACTCCCGGACCGCGAGATCGTGACCTGGCTGAAGTCGGACGCTTAACCGACTGCGCCACCCAGGCGCCCCAATCAAATTGTTTATTTTTGAGAGAGGGAGATGGAGTGCAAGTGGGGGAGGTGCAGAGAGAGGGAGACAGCATTCTAAGTGGGCTCTGCACTGACAGTGGAGAGCCTGATGAGGGGCTCAAACTCGTGAACCGTGAGATCATGACCTGAGCTGAAATCAAGAGTTGGACGCTTAACCAAATGAGCCATGCAGGCGCTCCTTAAATTTAAATTGATTATCACAGTCTTCAAACATAAAAACAGGGTGGAGAGAATTGTATAACGAAACTCTGTGTTCCCATCATGTAGCCTCAATACCTGTGGACATTTTGGTTTTTTATCCATAAGGACTTGGACGCTGCCTGATGCATAGAAGGGCAGTGTTCAAGCACGCCAGGATCCTTAGTCAGAACTCCAGTTGTTGTCCGCAAGGATTCTCATTACAGCTCCTCTTACTGAGTTTTCTTTGATATTGTAGTGTGTGCCTTTTTTTTTTTTTTTTTTTTTTTTTTACAAAACAGACCAGTGTTGTATTCACTTTCCCTTGAATATTCTGTCTCATTGTGTTTCAAGAGGACATGGTTTTACATGTACTGCTTGTGTACAAAAGAGATTATAAAGGTTTCAGACGTAAATCATTTTTTAAAAAGGACTTTCTCTGCTCCATAGCTGCCCTTTGATTCCTTCTCATTAATTTTTTGTTATTCACAAGAAAGAACTTTCTAACCTACTGGCTTCCTTTATGGGTTAGGTAGACCCCTTATTTCATTTGTGATGGCTCCATTTCCCTCAGGCTACTCAGGGACAAAAACCCAGAAGAAACTTGAAAGTAACACACATCTAAGAAATGGATTTCAAATTAGTGGGTTCGAACTTTATTAGCATAATCTTAAAGCAGGTTATTTTATTTTCCTGTATGGTCACCAAGGAAGAATGTTTTTTAGTCTGAGCTGAGTGACCTTTTGAGACCTCCATAGTTTACCTAGACAAGTCTGGAAAGAGAGGCATCTTGGCAAACTGAGGATGGTGCCTTTGAGATTTTTAGGTAAGTGACAAAAATGATTCAGATTATTTCTATTTGGGCTTGTCTGAAAGGCCTCTTTGAAGGCACTAGTATTCTCCCCCAAGGTACAGTTCCTTTCTATAGAAACCATTAGCTCTAACCACTGGGGCCTTCTGTTCTCTTCTTTCTATGATGCTTACTTGTATTTTTTTTTATTTCTACCATTCGCTTTTGATGTTTCCTACTTCCACTCATAGAGTTGTTTGATAATACAAACTGTTTGCCTTTTTACCTGTAAAGACTATAATTGCTTTTAAGAGATTACATGATGCCATCATAAGAATGATGCAGAAAGTATAGTTCATTTCATATTCTGCTTTTTTGTACCTTGTGTTTGGTACAGGACCTTCTGACAGAAGCCACATGCTTCCCCAGTGTATTGATTAAAAAAAAAAAGTGTGTGTGTTTGTTGGATGACCAGTTACATTTAAGAGGGTGTGTTTTATGGAAACTTTTGAGTGGATTGTAGGATTGAGGGTAAAACCAGTTAGAAGCATGCTGAAATCTGAAAACTGCTTAGGCCTTGCCAGATAGTAGCACATAGACTGTTAGAAGTAGAAAAGACCTTGTAGGTCACCTGGTTTAAAACCTTAAGTTTTCAGCTGAGAAAATAGACATAAAATTTGGTATTGTATGTCTTTTTTTTTTTAATTTTTTTTTCAACGTTTATTTTTATTTTTGGGACAGAGAGAGACAGAGCATGAACGGGGGAGGGGCAGAGAGAGAAGGAGACACAGAATCGGAAACAGGCTCCAGGCTCTGAGCCATCAGCCCAGAGCCTGATGCGGGGCTCGAACTCACAGACCGCGAGATCGTGACCTGGCTGAAGTCGGACGCTTAACCGACTGCGCCACCCAGGCGCCCCTGGTATTGTATGTCTTGACTGTGTAATTCAATAAATACAAATTGTTGAACGATGAAAGCCCTTGCTCAGTGCCTATGCAGGATGGAGTCTGTTCTGAAACTCTTGTTAGACCTAGACCCTTCCCTCTGGTGGCCCCTAGTCTTGGGGCAAAACATGGATGTAAAGCCATGTATTCTCTAAGGACCCTTTGACCCTGAATTCTGTGTTCCAGAATGATAAATTGCAGAGCAGAAATGTGAAGCCAGCTCACAAAAGGGTAACAAATTTGGTGTAGAATATTTTTTTCTCTGCACTCTGACCTTTTGTGTCTGGGGAGGCTACTTGGGGCTGGGACCTCAATTGGACAGATAGTCAGTATTCTTTCTTTATTTTCTCTCATCACCCTCTATACAACCCTTCTTTACAACTTTCCATCTTTTATCTTTCAAACCATTCTGTGACTTCCTATTTGTATCATTTGCCCATTTTTTCTACTCTGTTCTTAGTGGACCACTGGACACACAGTAGGAATGGGATAAATGTTTGAAGTAATGAACAAAAGGAACTATCACCTTCTGTGAAGACAAAAGTTTGAGGATTAAGAAAAAAAAACTGGACAATCTTAACAGACTTGTTTTCCAGCTTCTTTGAGAAAATGTATTATGTGAATAATACTTTGATGCTGGCCCTAGTTTTTCTTTGAACAAGTAAGTATTTAAAAATATCCCTACTTTTGTGTGTTGTGTGTGTGCATACATGTGCACGCAACTAGTAGTGTTAAGTTTTAAAGAAGATACTATGCCAGGGCATTTATTTCATTTGATTAAGCCATTAGAAAAGATTAGAGGTGTCTTCAGTTGTGGGGAGATAAGTTCAACAGGGAGCGGATTTCAGAAACATCTGGGCAACATACACAACACCTTATCTTTGAATGCAGCTGTTTGTATTTTTTTTATATATAACAGATAACAATGATAAGGTGGAAACAGCATGTTTGAAAGCTCCAATTTCTTACATCTCATGCAAGTTCCTTCTCATTGCTTCCTTCAGATAAATAAATAGATGGAGAATCGAGAGTTTGATTTTTCTTTTTTTTCTTTCTTTTTTTCTTTTTTAGAGAATATTATCTTTATCTAAATAAGTGTCCTCACCCACTGATTGAATGGTTGCTATTTGAATCTTCTGTCTTAAATAAAGTTAATCTTAAAGAGGCTCCCCTGTCTCAGATAATTGTCCCTTTCTGTTCACTTGGAAGCAGTTGCATTGCTGAGGTTACTACTACCCAAATGAGGGTATTTTTATGATAAGCGGGGAGGCAGTCTTGTGGGTCAGGATTTCCTTGACTTTTTTACCTTTGCTTTTTTAATGGTGCAGAATTGCAGAACTGCTAAGTGCTAGGGATCTGTGGTCAGAAATTTCTGAGCTCAGGCACCCAGTTTCTGCATGGGATCGGTGGGTGGTGGGCACCAGGAGGGATGAGACAGCTAAGGGCTATGACTGATATGTGTAAGTGTCATCATGGTTTTTATAAGGTGACCACGATGATGAGAAGGAGGATGATGATGACACCTTCTTTTTTTTGTGGGAAGGGCAGCAAATCATTGAAACAGCCTTTTCCTTTCCACATAGTTGTGAAGGATAAATCAATGTTGGTTTGGTGGCAAGCTTGTGTATTGATCATAACTTTGAGTCCTTGACAACGGTGGTGGGATCTTATGTTGTTGCTGTTAAACTCAGTAGGGTGGAATTCAGAGGGAGCTATGGAATTCAAATAAAGTCTATTATTTATGGGCATGACTGACACAAATGAAGGCAAAGCCCTTTACTTAGAGCAAATACATACTCAACACTGCAAGTGACAGTGTGTGAGCTGGATCTCACTTTGTACATTTACTAATTGCTCTTCTCTGCTGTGAAATGTTGCCCGTGGATCCAAAAGAATTGATGTTTGTTCAAAATCAGTTCCTAAAAGAAGCTGAGACCCTGGTCACTTGCAGTGTAGGCTAACGGGGGTTCTTGTGTGCAAGTGGGCAGTGTGGGCCAGCGACTTGACCCAAGCGTGCCTCTGGAGGGAAATTTTTAAACTATGACATAAGGTCCTTTGGACTAGGATGTGTATGCAGCCTTAGTGGCTTAGAAGATTTTTGTAGAGTTAATTTCACAGAGGCAGCATGGGGCAGTTCTAAGGGGCTGGGTCTGTTTCATAATGTTAAACATTTTACTTTGTAATCCATGTGCGTGTGCACACACACACAGGATCACATTGATTATGACCTATAGTTTGAAAAGCCACCCATTTTTAAAAAAAGGTTTTTTAAATGTCTCATTTCAGTTCTCAGTTTTTCTCTGAAGGACAGGCATATTCATTTCATTTTATGGAAGCCTCCTTGGGAGTGTGGGTTATGTCCTTGGAGCCTTGTCAAAGTCTGATCTAATCGTAGTTATCAACACCCAGTGTTTTTTTCTGCCCCTTGCCTCAGTGGTTTAGAACACAGATTCCCAAAGTATGGTCCATGGCCCACGGTGACCCACCAGTTTTTGCTGAATTGTAGAGTGGTACACAGATGAAAGGCTTTTGAAATGTTCTGAATGTTCAATAACATGGAATCTTCTGAAAGGATCCCAGACTTTGACTCCAGGCTTAGCTTTGTCTCTGACTAGTGCCTACATAGGTTCCTTGGTCTGTCCTCATTTCCGGACACTTGGCTTAAAGAATGTACTTTCTTCTCTGATTTCAGGAAGTGAATTGCTTAGACTTCTGAACATTCTTCTTAGTCTGTAGTCAGGGCTAACATGTGTCTAAACAGAAGCTGAATGGAATGTTGCAGGACAACTTATACTAAAGACCGTTTGGATGAAATGATCTGAGTTTTTTTTTTAATTCTAGTATTTTTGGACATTGTTACACTCTCTAATTTCCATCTAAAATTTTAGTTCCTGCGGGGTCTTTCTTTTTACCTTGAACTGTTTTCTCTCTGCACCTGACAACAATCACATCGGATCCCTGCAACAGGCAGACACACACTCACCATTCCTTCTCATTTCAAAGGCAACATTTCTTTTGGGGCTGCCCATAGAATTCCCTTTTTCTCCTGAGGGGTGTCTTTTTTCCCTTGGCTCATGATGGTATTTGGCCTTGAATGGTCATTCCTCTGTTTGCTCTGTTTACCCACTCACTTTTTCACCCTCTTTTCCAATATTTTTTTCCTATCTTTTTCACCTTTCTTAATTTTTTTTGCCATGTCTCTTCAGTAAATTCCCCAAAGGAGTGATTCTCCACACTCATGTCATTATATTTTTGGAGGGGAAAAAAAAAAAGACTTCCAAATCAGGCACCTGATGAGTAGATCTCTGCCCATGAAGGAAGTGTGGCTCCTCACATTCTCATTTGCCACCCTTGGCCTCACCCTGCTTGTGCACTGCCATCTATTATTCCATGAAGCCCAAGCTGTGAGAGCCTTGAGGTGTTTTTAGTGTGGTACCCCAGCTCTACCTTCACTGATACTTGGATATTTATTGCATTGGAGCTAGTAATAAAAGTATCATGACGTGTTAACTTTTAATTTTCTCAGATTTATGAGGAACACCAAAAAGCACACAGTATCTCTGGAATGTGTTGGAGAAAAGGAGTTAGTTTGTCACAAAATTTATTTATTTCCATTGGAAGAGTGCCAGTGCCCTGTGCTACATGGAATTTGATTTGTTGCAGAACATTTCATTCCTCTTCAAACTGTGTATATTTGTTAATGACTTGATTTATAGACCAAGAAGAGGCTTAGATATTCTTGGTGTGGAGATAGCCTAAAACAGTGACATCAGCTGGCTGTCAGAATTCCCATCTGGTTTCATTTCTTGAATCTGGAAGAGGGCTGGAGGAGAATTTTTGTGAATGTTTGTTGGGTGGGGGGGGGGGGGAATGTAGGTGCAGATATCCCAGGTCAAAAGACATACATAGGAATGAATCAAGGTTTAAAAAATAAAGCCTTTTCATTTTTAATGGTTGAAATTTTCTCAATTACTTCATTATAAAAAGTCGCAGTTGAGTGACTCCACAATGTTTATTATCCTTGGGATACCTAAAAAATGCACGGAGTAGACACCTAAAAAATTGTATGTGAAAAAATGGAGATATGAACTGAGGACAACTCTAGCCTGCTTCTGTATGCAAAAAGATCACTCAAGCCCACACAGGAAACTTGTTGTTTTGTGTTTTGTGCTTCTCTGATAGTGGAGAAGCAGCAGTAGTATTAGGACCAAATACCATTCAGTGATTAACAGTGTGAATTTTGGCTTAGAGTCTTCTATCAAGGCCAACTACCCACTGAGTTAAAACGCCTCCTCCTAAACTAAACATGGGGCCATCCATCCCTTTTCCCAGAGAGGTTGTTTTGTTGGTAGCATTCAGTTTATAAAAATGTGAATAAAACACAAAGTTATTTTTGCCTCTGGTATTTATTTTGGCTTAATTGGATGGCAAATATTCAGTGTTTTATAACTATGAAAATCCTTGTTGTAAAAGGTAGTGCTTCTCTCCCAAAGCTAAACTATAGATGAGATCTATGGAAAGGGAAGAAAATGAGTTTCCCCTGTACGTGGACATTCATAGTACATATACACACATATGTATATACACGTACACAGACCCGCACATGTACACAGAATCACACAAACATGCACATGCATACATGAACACATAGTTGCCTAAATAGACCTAAAAATATACATATTTACATAGCATGGTAATTTATTATTCAAACTAGCATACTTTGTAATGACTCCAAGAAAGTGGGTGCAGACTAGGACTCTCCCAGTCAACCTGGGATGCATAGTCACCCACTTATACAGTACGTTGTCTTCAAATATGACAAGAAGCTTTTAAGATTGGTTACTCTGTTATTGGGATTTTACACATTTATTCCATTACCATCGTGGTAGGGAGAAATTTAGTAAAGATTTCACATCCCTTAATGGAATTAGTCACTTTCTACTGAGGTGTTGAAGTTAATTCTGATGATCTCATCTATAGCATTGGCAGCATTATTAACAGATTTGCCTCTGTTGGCTTTCTCTAGAAGCCCTTGTTGTTTGCATTTTTTATAGAGGTAATTTGCTTTTTATTAATATAAGTCATAGAGAAGTTTGGCAACTGGGTACTCCACAGACATGCTGTTTCCTGTTCTTCGTTTACTTTTCTCTTGTCATCAAAATGTTGACAGCTGCATAACTCTTTTTAAAGCATTCATAACCTGACAGATATTACAGATATTTGTCATTTTACTTCCAGTAAGTGACAGCTGAAATTAGCTTTTCACAGTATTGGAGGATAGTGCGGGTGTAGTGAGTCCGGTCAAATTTGTATCACGGTTCTTTAATGTGTAAGTGATTGTGAGTCTTGTTAAGGATTGAGGACTGGAAAGATGTGGGTGGATGATCTGGTTATAACTGGTTTCGGGGTACACTGGAAGTTATACTGGCAGGACTGTGATCTCTCACAAGGTTGATAAGTCTCAGTGATGAAAGAATCCTTGGGACCATGTCCTAAAATCATGTACCTGATGTTCAAGCCCCATTACAGTGCCTTAAACAGAATCTTCCTTTTCTGAGTGGAAGACTCCAGAACTGGAAGTTCCTTATCTGTTCACTATTAATCTTTTATGTCTCTAGAAGCTGCTTAATATTTGAAACCTTAGGGCTCAAACAAAATCCCCCAAATTGAGTCTCATTGGCCTTGTAGTTCTAAATGGGGCTTGCAGTGAATTGAATATTTGTGTCGTCCCTAAATTCATTAGGGGAAACCTCAACCCCTAATGTGAGTGGTATAAGGAGATGGAGCTTTAGGGAGATACTTTGGTCATGAAGGTGGCACCCTCAAGATGAGATTAGTGTTCTTACAGAAGGGATCCCGGAGAGCCCTGCTCCATGAGGAGATGAGAAGTAGGCAGTCTGCAACCCCAAAGAGGACTCTTACTATAACCTGACCGTGCTGATACCCTCATCTTGGGCTTTTAGCCTCCAGAACTGAGAAAAATGTTTGTCACTTAAGCTACCTGTTCATGGCAATTTGTAATAGCAGATGGCCTGGACTAAGCAAAGGTTCTTTTGCATCCAGAAACCAGTCACTGTGGCCTGCTGGGGGAATGGGTTTCTGTTCATAGGATTAAGGCAGTTGGGCTCCATTCTGGGACGGGAGAGTGGAGTCAGTTGCATACAAAAGAATAGAGAGAAAACTAGGAAAATGTTAGGAAAAGGGTAGGGGAGATGGACAGGAGAGAGGTAGCCAACAATTGTCCAGTGACTGTGACTCATTTATGATGTGTATTTTATGTGTACATTGTTGGATACATAGTCATTTATAAGTCCTGACAGTGAGTGAAAGTCCCTTGAGGACAAGGACCTTGCAATACTGTCGTTTTAAAAAAATTTCTATCTACTCCAGATCATCTCACACCCCTTACATGTCGTATATGCACAATAAGAACGATGTGTGTTTTTTTTTTCTTTGCCTGATAATAATGTCCTCTAGATTGAAATATGCTGTAAAAGAAAATATCCAGTAATTCTACAAACTGCCATCAGGAGAGGGAAGCAGGTATAACATACAGAAAATAATAAAAGTTTAAAATAAATCACCAGAGTACATCTCTCCCTTATTCAGGTATAACTTAATTACATCATTGGATATGCTTTGCTATTGTGAATTAACCTGCTGGTGGGCATAGAGAAAACATTATATAAAGAGTACCTTCCTGGCTTTTTAGCCTGTTAAATGTGCTGTTAATGAAATTGGAAATTTCAGACCACTATAGATTTATCATAGGTGGTGCTGCATGAAGGGAAAGTTATATTAACCTTTTGTTGATTTGAAGTCATTTTATGTTATGCTCAGAAGCCCAATTAACATTATTGATTTGAATCCTACTCATCAAGATCAAGTTATTTTGCGTTCATTTCCTTCAACACAGAGAACACTGAAACCAAACACAGAGGAGTTGCGACAGAATGATTGATTTGACCATGAAAAGCATGTTTTGTACCATAATCTTATTTTAATGCTTCAGTAGTTAAGTTGTGCCAAATTGCTTTTGATGAGGCAGTTGTTTTATGGTTGGGATCCTGCTTAGACCTTGCATTGGTTGGCTCTTTGTACAATAGAGGTTCATAAGAAACCATCCCATTTATCTTCTTGCTCACACTGTGCAGGTTAACTGTGGTTCGGCTGATCTAGATTGGGTGGCTCTGTTCTAGGCACTGGGGTTGCTGCCTTGACTTCAGGCTATGTGCTGGATTCAGATCTGTTCCATGTATGTTTGCTCTGGAGCCTGGGCTGACAGAGTAGAGGTTTTCTGAAGCCTGCTCTTCTTGTGGTGCACCTGTGGAATGTGGGAGCCAAGCCAAGCCAAATTGCTGTGTGATGTGAGCACACCCAGAGCCTCTGCTGACATCACACTGCAAAATTTCATTGGCCTGAGCAAGTCTCATGGTCTAGACCAGTATCAGTGGGACAGAGAGGTAAATGTGTGCATAGTGGGAGAGAAAGATATTGACAACTTACTGGACTGTAATCCAAATTATCACGGGCCTCTGGCCTTGTAACTCTTAGACCAATTATTTGTCATCATCATCATGGTATCAAACCAATTTCTTGACCTAAATTGGGAGACAAGGCTTCTGAGTTTGGCTTAGAATTCAACTTACCGAGAGACTGCTACTGTAGATCATGAAGTACTAGAGGACATTTTGTTTTCTGCTGGATCCCAATGGACTTAGCATGTAATAGACCCTCAGTATGTATTGTATGAATGAATGAATGAATGAATGATGAATGACAATCTTGTTTCTTTTGCCGAACAGTTAAATAAAACCGGGAATACATGACAGAAGTTAAATAGAAGGAAAAGCTATTAGGAGTTAAAGCAACAACCTTAAGAGTGTGTGCGTGTGCATGTAATAAACTGAAATATATACACATACAATATATGTGTGCACATAAACAAGTGTGCAAATATAGATCCTATATCTTACATAGCATATATATACAAGTACTATTTAATTTGCCTGATAACCTTGTGAGGAAGAAAAGTAATGGTCAGAGGAGCTAGATTTTGCAAAGGTCAAACACTTGAGAAAGAGCGGAGGTGGGACTTGAATGTCTGTTGTTGAACGTCAGATGTTCCAGATTAGGGCGGCCTCTCAGAAATGGGTGGTGAATTTTTATTTTTCTTTCTCACAAGGACTTTACTTTTACCTTGAGCCTGACTGTTTGACTCAGCGCAGCATTAATCCCCCTGAGACTGGTCTGTTAAAAGTGGACACATGGAACGTAAGAAAAACTGGAGCAAATGTCTGGAGATAGAGGGCTGCTTTCCCTTTCCATTTGAAATTAATGCTCACTGTATAAAAAACATAAAGCATATCCATCCCCGGGGACCTGCTTGACATTTTAAAACTTTCATCTGGTTTAATTCACAATGCTCGAGGAGGGGATTTACAGAATCCTGAGCCTTGGTGGCTAGTTGGCCGCCATGCGCATTTCTTCTCCTGTCATTGCCGGGCTGAGCTTCCTGCAGGCCCAAAGAAATTATATAGCTTATTTAACTCCCTCTAAAAACAATAATGGGCCTATTCAGATTTTATCTGTAATTTTACTTTGTTGTTGAGCAGTATTAATAATGCTGTTGTAAACCAGGCCAGGGAGCACTCACCACATTTTCTCGGCTTCAGTGGTAGCATACATAGCCCTTCGAGGAGCACAAAGGGAAACACGTAGATGGGCTCGGTGTAAGTTAGACATGCTTGCCTGGATGGGAGCCGTGTTAATATCACATCTTGCAGATTTGGCAAGAGCTTTAAGAGTCCTGTATTTCAAGCTGGTTTTTATAGAAACTTGCTGCAGAACTGGGCAGGATTAATCATGGCCGAGATAGATCACACTTAGTACAGTATTAAATTCCAGCAACGAAACGATGCAAAACCAGTTCATAACCTTATAAGAACATTGCATGCTATAGTAATCATAGAGAAATATTGTATATCCAAATTAATGGAGAATAAAATGTCATGCACTCTGTTTTTGGTGTCAGGCGAGGTTTCTAGGTGGTGTTCATTTCCTCTCCTTAATCCTGCATGAAGGCTGGCTGAGGTGAGCCTTGTGTCTTTCTGCAGTTTATCATCATGGTGGCCTTGTGCATGTGGAAGAGGTCTGCCCTAGGTATCTTTGGCTGGGCAAAGACACCTGAGAAGATCTTCCTTTACATTAGTTAGAAAGATTGCTCACATACCTACTACCTGCTAGACATAATGCTGAGGGTAAGGACTCCAAGGTGCCTGTGACCCAGTTCGTCCCCTCATGGAGCTGCCTCTGACTGGGCTCATAGCAAGCAGGGAGTTCATTGCAGTTCTGGAATGTGTCTCTTCCCCCACCTTTAATAGCTGTTAATCTGATTTTTACCTGGGATAGATGTGCACATATTTAAAAATTTTTTTTATTAATTTTTTATGGTTATTTCCTGAGAGAGAGACAGAGTGCAGGCAGGGGAGGGGTACAGAGAGAGGGAGACACAGAATTCGAAGCAGGCTCCAGGCTCTGAGCTGTCAGTACAGAGCCTGACATGGAGTCTGAACTCATGAACGGCGAGATTATGACCTGAGCCAAAGTCAGATGTTTAACTGAGCCATCCAGGAGCCCTGACATACACATATTTTTTAGGGGATCCTTGAAAGATCTTTAGAGATTAGTTCTTGTATTGCCTGTGCCCAAGGGTAAAAAGTTTTGCCACTTCTGTTCCAGTTTGGCCAAAATACTTTGTTGGGGGAAGATGCATTAAAATATTAACTAGACAGTAGTGTGAGGGATTACCAATGTCTCCACCCTCCCTACCAAATATACCAACCAGTGAGAGATGTTAAAACAGATTCACATGAGGGACTATGGAATCTCCTTGAGAATCTTTGAAGAAGAGTAGAATTTGCAGACTGAATTAGGTCAAAGGATCTCTCTCAGACATAGAATTCTAGGCATGTGATAGGAGTTGTTATCTTTCACCTCTGTCCTCCTCTTTTTTTCCAGTAACTTCCATCAAAGTGAATTTTACCTCTGGGTCCATTTTGTAGGAGGCCCTGCCTTTAACTTTAGATTTTACTATAGAAAAGGACTAATTGTAAGGAAGTTCTTAGCCCAAATTCCTAAGACTTAACAAAAGTGAGAAAAGTCGTGGCTTGGGGTTTGCTGTAGACCTCAGAGTCAACCAAATGCCTACAAGGTAGCATTAGACTACAGAAGCTGATTGAAGGCCCTATTACAACCTGCTATCAGCACTTCTTCAGTCTTGGCCAATTTTGCTTTCAACTTTGTTGAGACATTATAAATTCTTCATTTAATTAGAGCTAAAACATTTTTCAAAGACTTGAGAACTGCCATGTTGACATGCAAAGGGAAGAAGGTGACAAAGAGAAATTATTTGGGGGTTAATGCCCACCATGCCACGCCTTGAAAAGGATTCACGGCATATCAGTGTTTGAATCCAGTGGCCTCAGGCTTCCCAGCTCTGTGAGGATGCCGAAAGCAGCCTGGAGAGTCAGAGGAGATGCTATCTCTGATCACACCAAAGACAACACATTTCCTGCTCTATCTCAAGTTGTTCCTCATTACCGTGCAAATGTGGTTGGGCATCTGTATTTGTTGACATGCCCTCTACTTATTTACATAATAAACTCCCACCAAACAGCAGCAATTATTTCTTTTTCCTTTTTCAGTTTTAAAATTGGATCTTTTCTCTTTCTGGTAGTTAAGTGAGTCACTTAAATTTAATTTTATAGTCTTTTTGAGTTCAGATAATACAGACACTGATTTTGCCAGACGTAAAGCTAGTGCAGTCATGCCCTGCTTCTGGGAATGTTACTATACACATAACGATACCAATAAATAGAAAGATGCTTTCAGGCTTTTTAGCTAGAGGCTTAAAATGTGCCTCACTATATTTAGAAGTGTTTTGAGAAAAGATATTTCTTCTCCTTGAGGATTTGAAAGTTGAGAGGGTTCTCCTGGCTTCTGAAGGACAGGTTTACTCCCCCAGGTGCCTTTCAAATGATGGTAACATGGACAGTAGCATTTCAGGCCAGAGGTCACTGTATGGCTAGGAGGATTTCAACCCATTTGCTCAAATACTTGGAGGGATACCTCCTTAGAGAAAGAGAGAGGGCCAAGGTGAGTTTTTTGGCCTGCCCCATCCATCTGGGCACCCATTATCAATTCATTCATCCATCTGTCTTGTAATGTGTGTGTTGAGAGCTTGTTGATTTCCACACACTGGGGAAGCAAGATAAATAAGACATGGCTTCTGACTTGGGATCTAGGGAACAAAGAGATATGTAAATAACTTCAGCATCCTGTGATAAAGGCTATGATTGAGGGATATACAGTATATAAGGGGATATATTGACTAGAGGAAGTCTGGATAGCTTTGCAGTAGAAGGGCAGTTTGATCTGACTCTGTTAAGAGAGAGCAGCAAACAAAACTAACAACAGCAATCACAGTAACAAATACAACAGTTGTATTGTTAACAATAGTTAACATTTATTGGCTGCTTACTATGTGGCAGGTACTGAGCGCTTTACATGTATCATCTCATTTGATCCTTAGACCAAACACATGACGTATGGGGCCCATTACCATTTCAGTTTTACCATTGAGGACTCTGAGGCATGGAGGGATGAAGAAGTTTAAGGTCTGGGTATAAAGGCATAGAGCTGGCATTTGAACCCGAGCCAGCTGGAGAGCAGGAATGCTGGACAGAAACATTCTCTACCCAAGGAATGGTGGGCAGGGTGGTATGAAACAGAAGGGCTTAGGGAGGAGGGAAGCCCAGCACAATGGAGCAGGCTGGTGTGAGCACACACCTTGGGTGTCTGTGAGTGGAAAGGCAGAGGAGGTTGGGGGTGGTGCAGGATGTGGTAGGAGGCTTGCACACTGGAGTGTGCCTGGTGTTACTCTTGTGCCTTCTGCCTGCTGTCTCTTTTTAATTTTTTTAAATGTTTATTTTTGAGAGAGGGGGAGGGAGGGAGGGAGAGAACTAGCCAGGGAAGGGCAGAGAGAGAGAGGGAGACACAGAATTTGAAGCAGGCTCTAGGCTCTGAGCTGTCAGTAGAGAGCCCGACGTGGGGCTTGAACCCATGAACCATGAAATCATGACCCGAGCCTAAGTCAGACGTTCAACCAACTGAGCCACCCAGGTGCCCCTGCCTGATCTTCTTTTTATCCTGTAGGTCTCACCTTAAACATGACACTTGCTCTGGAAGGTAATCCCTGAGCCCCCAAATGAAGGAAGAGCCCCTTATTATTTTTGTTTTTCTTTCATGGTGCTTGTTGATCTATAAAACTTAGCTAAAAAGCAGCTCTCTCTCCAACCAGGCTGTAAGCACTGGAGAGAAGGGACTGTATCTGCTCTGTTCACCCTGCATTCTCATGTTTAGTGCCTGGCATACAGCAGGTGCTTAATAAGCATTTGTTGGCTGGTTAGCTGGTTAGTTCATGGACCCTTTATTTATTTTCCTTATTAATGGTTCCTCTGCCATTGTTTATTTTCATAGTATTATATCTCCCACATCTTCTATAAACCAAGTGCCGCAAACCTTAAGCCATCGTCATTGGGAAGTATTCAAATAATACCAAATATTTTACCTAAAGACGTATTTTCCCTCCAGAAGCTTTGACTCAACTTAACATGTTTGCAACATGAAATCACTTCTTTAGATTTCTTTCCAGCCATCCCATCAGATCATAACTCGTAACAACAAGACACAGTAAAAATAATAGTTGAGCAGTAGGCTCAGCGTAGCTGGAGAAACAAAGGGTTTGGAGACTTACTCAGATCCTACTTGATCTTGAGAGGTGGCCAGCAGATTCTTTTAGGCTGACATGCTTCTCCAGGTCATCCTCTCTCAGGTCCTTAGTGGGGAACAAGTGTGTGCATTTGCATGTGTGTGCATATGAATCAAAAAGTGTTCTATGAGCTGTTTGGCCCACAGTTGATAGAGGAGCCAGCCTGTGCTCCTGGAGGATGTGAGGGCTCTCCCTCAGGCAGGAGTGCTGCACATTTTGGGGGTGCCTGGTGTTCAGGTTCTGTGGGGGAGTGTGTGGGTGGCAGAGCCGTGCGCTGTCATTCTGAACTGGTATGCTACTCAGGCCAGTGTTTGCGGCACACAGACAGGCGGCTTTCCAAGATGAGGGGGTTCCCAGTCTCATTTTCATCAGAAGTGACTGGCGAGCTGCTCTTGGGAGAGAAGGCTTCTGTACTGGTTCTCGCAAAGCCTTAGCCTGCCAGTTCTCTTGCTCATGTATGCGGCTGGCTCTGCGTGTGATATTTGTTGATAGAGCCATAGAATCTTCATATTCAATCCTTGGGTTGGACTGATACAGAAGCTTTGAATTTTAAACATTTTTTAATGTGCCTGACCTCGAAGAATATATTTCCCATTACAAACTGTGCGTAGGTAGATATACATAACTGAATGAGAAGTGTCGCAAAACACTGCTTACCCTTACTGTGTGCAGTATACTCTGATATGTTGTATTGTGTTAAAAAAGGCTAGAAGCACTCTGGAATTCAATCCCACATCCAGCGGGTCTTTGAAAAACAGTGGCTAGATCTCCCAGCCTTCATTGAATCTAATGAGGAGATCTACTCTGATATCCTTTTATGGGTGAGGAAGAGATGTGTACGCATGATCCCAGTATCACATGACTAGTTAATGACAAATTGGGGCCTTAGCTTAGGTCTCCTGACTTTGGTCTAGTATCTTTACATAAATACCTATTACTCGAAGTATCTTTTGTTGTTGTTGTTGTTGTTGTTGGTGTGTGTGTGTGTGTGTGTGTGTGTGTGTGTGTGTGTGTTTGACTTTTCTGGTTAGGTACCAAGTGGCAAACTAAAAGTATATAGGATTTGACACCCTATACTTGTTCTACCCGGACTTGTTAGCCCACACCCTGTCTCCCTTTGCAGAACCCTGTTACCTCTTGGCCAGTTGACTAAGCCAGTTTAAAGCTGTATATGTTGTACTCCCAGAAGCAGCATGCATTGTTCCTGCTGCTTTGGGCCCATAGTCTAAAATGCATGTGGTTTTTGTCTTCAAATACTTACTGTCTAGTTGGACTGATATGGCAGGGCTTCATTTCATTAGCAGAAGCATAAATGTATAAATAGGGTATGAGAAATGTGCTTTGGAAAAGAGGGTCTAGTCTGAGATTTTGTCCCTGTGAAAAGGAATCTACTTCTGTAGCAAGGAAGCTTGGAGCTCTGATCACAAGAGAAGAGAGTGGTGCTGGAGATGCCCAACCTTAGTTTATTTATTAAAAAAAATTTTTTTTAACATTTATTCATTTTTTGAGAGACAGAGTATGAGTGGGGGAGTGGCAGAGAGAGAGGGAAACAGAATCCGATGCAGGCTCCAGGCTCTGAGCTGACAGCACCAACAAGCTCTGAACCGACATGAGGCTCGAACTCATAGACCATGAGATCTTGACCTGAGCTGAAGTTGGATACTTAACCCACTGAGCCACCCAGGCGCCCCACCCAACCTTAGTTTAAATTGACCAAGTCTATCATCCTGGTTATCGATGCCATTACCTTCGCCCTTCTCCATGGGCTCCATTACCCCTTCTAAGACTGAAATCTGTCCCCTTGAGGCAGGACACAGTGTCTGCCAAGTGTGGATATGACAACAGTATTTGGCAAGCTCACATTGAAAATATCCAGTCTAAAAATGTGGGCACAATGTAACTAGATATTTAAAATCGGACCGATTTCACCAAACCTGGAAAATGCATTTTCTTTTCCTCACCCTCAGCTCACCCATGAGTACCCTAACTTGAGTTGTTTGAGGCCACCGTGAGTATTGCCAGCATGCCTGAATCCCTGAGTGAGGCGAGACAGGAGTGGTGGACAGGGAAAAGAGGCAGGTGAGTGTTGCTGGAATGTCATTGTGCCTGTATAGTCATTACAACTTTGTTTCCATAATGCTGAGCACAGCAATTGAGGAATTCAACTCCAGTGCATTATTTTATGGCTTGGGATCATCTGCTTTGATTCTGGTACTTGGGCTACTACCGTTACCTGTATATTTGAACTTGTGAGAGTGGGCACCCTGTGTTGCATTCACCCTGCTCTATCGAGGGAGCCCTGAGCTACTTCCTCCTTTGAAAGGCAATAGGCAGCTGTTGTGGTTTTTGCCCATCATTCCTACTGTTGGCTGAGTGGTGCGGAGGGACCCCTTTCCGTAATATAGTGCTTTGGCTGGTGTAATTCTGATTTAGAAAAACAGCTTCACTTGGAGAGAAACATTAATTAGATGCAAAGAGGGAGTTATTTCCTCCTTCGGGTGGGGGAGAGTGGGGAGTGAGGGAGAGAAAAAAGTACCACAAATAAATTATCTCCTATTTGTGCAATGTTTTATGCTTGTCAGCTGTCTGTTGCCAGAGAACCACAATGTAGCTAAATACTTGTGACACCTTGCCCAATCAAGGTATAGCAAAAGGATGTTATGGGAACCTCTTTGTGACAACCTGTGCTAGTTTACATTAGCTTAACCAATCGCTTTTTCCTGTGTGCTTGGAGAAATTTGTTAAATTAATTCAGTTGCAATTAGCAGATTTATGGGAAAGTACCCTGTTATCCTTTAATTGGAGAGCATAAAACTACAAACTGAATCCGCTAGTTCTATTTGTGTAATAGGCAATCTATCTACGACAAGATTTGATCGATGGAGTCGTATGATGCCCTTGCCTTGTTTTATATTGGCTGTCAGCGCTTAACTGGGACTGAAGTATCTGGGTAACAAAAATTGATATAATGACTTAATGCGCCTTATTCTCTTTGAGCTACATCAGTTTAGAGCACTTCTGAGAGAAAAATGTCTGGAAAATATCAGGGAGTCATTTATCAACCTGTTTTCATTAGCATACTGCCTAGCTCTGGCAAGGATTTGAATAAAAAAAAGCAGGATGGTACAATTTATTTCAGGCCCCATATTTCTTGGATGAAAGGAGACTTCTAATAAAAGGAAAATACAGAAAGATGCTTTTTCTAGCTGGTTTTCCCCTAACTAAAACCCTACCCCAAAAGCTTTTTTGTTTGTTTGCATTTTTGCTGTTAGTAATATTCCGGAGAACATATTCCTGGGAAGGTAATTAGAAAAATAATGCAAAGTGCATGGTGGTTATGATCTATAGAGAAAAAAAAATGTTTAACCAAAAAAAAAAAAATTAGCCAGAAATACCCAGGTGTGTCATGAGTATGTGTGTGTCTGTCTCTCTTTGCCTCTGTTGTGTATGTTTGTATATTTATAATACACCGTTAAAGAGTGAACATGGAGAGAAGTTCTCTACATAAGTGGGTGTTTTGTAGCATTAAAGGATTTCAGAAAGTTAAGATACAGCATTTTTAGTTTTCTGGAGTTGGAGCTGAGGGGAAATAGAAACAGATCAAAATGTTTGTATAGTGGGCAAAATGCATTTGGTATTATGGAGTCATTTGTCCTACCCACCGTAGGATGGGAACCACAAGAGGTAATAATAACTGAGAGGCAGTTGTACGGGAGTGAGTCCTTTTTTGCATGAAATTTTTATGCATCAGTCAGCCTGCATAGAGTGTGCCTAATGTATAAAATAAATTGGTGCATAAATCAGATTAAGAGCAGCATGTTGCCAACTTTCGCATTTGCACACAGGAATTCAATATGGATATGGAGGAATTCCCATTTTTTTAATCCCTAATAGGGTACAGGGAATCTCTCAAGTAGACATTGCACACAGGGACATTTTATTCACTTATCTCCCCCACTTCTCACCCCAAATAACAACTGAAGCAGTGTCGCCAATGGTAAGAGGAGCAGTGTGGGAGGTTTGCAGATGCCAGCTGTTATATGGAGGGTAGTGACACAATATTTTAAGATAATATTGCAGCCCTGTCTATAGCTCCTAATTATGGCAAGGAATTGGTGTGCCAATCGATAGTGATTTATGATGGGGATAAGCTAGTACACACTGCTCACATTGATCTGCATGTAAATTCCTTGACATAATAAGAAGTTATTACCAATGACAGTCACTGTCTGACTGCTAATTCATTGGCACATCCTCCCATCAGTGAGAACCACAGCATCTGCATACCGTGTGAGTTTGCCCACTGTTTGCCTCTTATTAGTCAGGCCTGTGTATTTGGTGCTCGATGGGTGGCTATTGAGTAGATGAGACTCGAGGTCATGCTGACAGTGTCTCTGTGAAACAGCAGTTCTGTGATTAACCAACAAGACAGGAGGTGTGTCTTATTTTAAAGGAAGAAATACCTATAAGAGTTTGACTCTGGGTTAAAAAAAAATCCTAGTTTTCTTAAGTATTGTATCTATTAATGTTCTTCACACTATTGCCCCCAAAGTCTCAGATAGCAAATTATCAATTGATCACAATACAATTGCTTTTGCTTTACCCTTTTCCTCTTATTATGCTTTTTGAAAGTCAGATTTTTTAACCATATAGCTTTTTTGCTTCTTAAATCTCCTATGCATTTATAGGCTCCTGCATTTCTGCTGCCCCAGAGCTTTAAAAAAATTTTTTTAATGTTTATTTATTTCTGAGAGAGAGAGGGAGAGAGAGAGAGAGAGAGCGCGCGCGCGCGCTAGTGTGAGTGGGGAAGGGACAGAGAGAGAGGGAGACACAGAATCCGAAGCAGGCTCCAGGCTCTGAGCTGTCAGCACAGAGCCTGATGCAGGGCTTGAACTCATGAACCCATGAGATGATGACCTGAGCTGAAGTGGGATACTTAACTGACTGAGCCACCCAGGTGCCCCCCTGCCCCAGAACTTTTTGTTGTTGTTGTTAATCTTTAAGCTTGCATGTCTGTTTTTTGTTTTCCCCTTTCTCTTTCAACAAAGTCTCATCAACTAATTCTTTATAGCTGTACCCCTCTCTTCACTAGTCATGAACTGAAGTCTTTTATAATTCACATTCAGAGCCCCATGGAAGATAGCTCCTTTTCACTTGATTGCTGTGAGCAAAATCTATCTTCCCTAGCCTGTGATAGCACATTACCTATAACAAGCCATTTTTGTTTTTAAATATTGTGTCATATGCCTCTGTGGCCTGATTTTTTTTCCTTAAGTTTTTCTTGATACTGAATGCAGCCAAAGTGTGATTGCTGTGTTCCCACCTTTACTCCTACTGGAGGTGGTCATCGTTCTTTGCGGGAGACCCCTTGAGAAGTTGGAGTAATAGACATCTACCTTGGCAAGTGAGTCATTAACTTCAGGTATATGATACCTGCTTTACCGTGAGAAATAAAAAAAATTATAAAAACATTTCTTTTAAAAGTTTACCGTTCAGAGGGAAAGAGGGAGGGAGGGAGGGGGAGGGAGAGGATGAGCCAGGGAAGAAAAGATAGAGGGAAAGAGAGAATCCCAAGCAGGTTCTACACCGTTAGCACAAAGCCCAATGTGGGGCTCTGTCTCAGGAACCACAAGATCATGTCCTGAGCCAAAACAAAGAGTCAGACGTTTAACCAACTGAGCCACCCAGGCACCCCCAAAACATTTTTTATTATAGGTCATAATTACAAGAATAATAGGGGAATAACAATAATAGTAATTTTAATTTCAGACTGCTGCTTGTGTCATTTGGTCTGGCTAAGTTAGGCTGCAGTAACAACTAGCTCCAGAATCTCAAAGATGTAAAACAATAAGGATATATTTCTTGCTATGCTTCCTGTACATGGTAGGTTGGCAGAAAGAATCTGATCATTTTCGTCACACAGGGACTTAAGATGGCAGAGCAGTTGACATCTTGAATATCACTGGACACTGAGCCAAAGGGAAAGTGTTCTGAAGGGTTTTGCGTTGGCAAGTAAATATACCACAGCTCATTGGCAGAATTGATGACAAAGCTCCATTCTTACCTTGGGATCCAAAGAGGGTAGACTAGTCATACTTGGTAAACAGCTCTAATAACAGATTTGTTATGCACAACAGATAGTTAATAAAAACTTCTCTGAACATAAGAAATGCATTATTGGCTTAACAGTATACAGATTGGTGATGACAGAAGAGGTCTAGAATAATTGAGCTTAAAGTCTCTAAAAAGTGACCTGGATGAACTCTCTCACGTTTACAGAGGAGGACGTAGAGGTCCGGGGAGGGTAATTTCCCCAAGAATACAGCATTGGAGAGAGGAGAAAAATAGGGATGCATACTCAAGTTTCCTGACTTGAAGTCAATGTAATTTCTTCATTCTGTCTTTCTCACCTGGTAAACTTCGGAACCTTGAGTTTCTTCTGCATATTGCTGCTAAACCTGTGTGCCTTGGTGTGCAAGTCCTGCCTTTTCCCTGTTGTTAGTCTGACAGCTTTTAGTTTGTCCAAGTCTTCTGGATCTGCTTAGCTTCTTGGCTTCCCCTTTCCAGACTCCATAGTCACCATCATATTTTCCTGTGGGTGATGTTTGGTTATGAGGCTATAGGTTCACTTGAGTTTTCTTTTTTTTTTTTAAAGTTTTAATTTATTATTATTTTTTTTTTTGAGAGAGAGATGAGTAGGAGAAGGGCAGAGAGAGAAGGGGACAGAGGATTCAAAGTGGGCTCTGCGCAGACAGGCTGACAGCAATGAGCCCTGATGTGGGGCTCGAAGTCATGAACTGTGAGATCATTCTTGATCTGAGCTGAAGTTGGATGCTCAACTGACTGAGCCACCAAGGTAACCCTCACTTGATTTTTATTTCAAGTACTAGAATTTGAATGCTTTTATCAAATTCCAGAAATAAGACACAGGGTGTGTAAGGTAGTATTGAGACAATGATGGGATGTTCAGTAGAGTCACTACAAGGAGGTCAGACCAAGAGGAACTCCACAAGATGAAATGTTTATTGATTTACATATATCCTGCTTACTTTGAGGATGTGAGGGAGATGGTGATTGGGTCTGGACAGTGGCCTGTTCTCTTTGGTTGTGACTCAGCAGAGTCAGAAGACAGAGTTTTGGTTGACATTTCTCCTGGTTTATTTTTATTTAATTTTTAACTACTGCTTTGGACATTGAAGCCAGATAGGTAGACTCAAAATTTTTAGATGGAAACAGAAAACCCTACAATACTAGCTATTGTTAACAGATAAGCGATCATACTTTTCAAATGATTTTCACTGCAGACCCAGGTTGGACCTTCCAAACTGGAGAGAATTAGTTGCTTTTGTATGGCCCAGATTATGGATATAAGCATTATCAGCCTGAGGTTTTGGCCTTGGACTATTATTTTTAATGTTTGTTTATTTTGAGAAAGTGCATGTGCATGTTAAGGGGGGAGTGGCAGAGAGAAAGGGAGGGAGAGAATCCCAAGCAGGCTTACAAACCGTGAGATCACGACCTGAGCCAAAATCAAGAGTTGGACGCTTAACCAACTGAGCCACCCAGGCACCCCAGCCTTGGATTCTTAAATGGCAAATGTCTTTGGGAGATGAGGGAGAGGGTGGTGTGACTATATCAGAGAGATGCTTTCTTGCCCATACAGAGGACTCTTATCTGCTTTATGACTTTTGTGTAACCCTCATAGTTCATTCAAAATTAACAAAAGCTCAAGAAAAAGCTAATCTTCATTAAGTATCAGTTATATGGTTATATGCCAGGTACATGTGAGTACCTCCTCTGACCCTTTCTCTCTTTCTGTATAGTGTGTGTGTGTGTGTGTGTGTCCCCATATATCTGCATAGGTGTATGTATTTGTCACTTGCTTTTAGAACAGCCTTACGAAATAGGTATTGTGTGGCTAACATCTGAGATATGAATTCTTTTCCTCCTCACCATCACCCTCTGGAACAGATACTTTTATTATCCTCATTTTGAAAATAAGAAAACTGAGGTGTAGAGTCTAATATAGCCAGATAGCTAGGATGTCATGAAGTCAAGGTCAAATCCAGACAGCTTGGTTTCAGCACTGGTGTTTGAATCACCCTTCTGGCTATCTTCATCACCTTTCCCCACTCTATTCTTGAGGAGAGGAGTTACAGGGCAGTGGAATAGAAACCAGACAAAGAATCAGAAGATCTGATCAGGCACTGGCTCTGATTCCTCTTGCCTGTGCTGTTTTAGGCAACCCCCTCAGCCTTTCTCAGCTTCTTTTCCCATCGGTATAATAAGAACACTCACCCGTAACTCAGAGCAGTTTTTAGAGAAAGGAACTTGTGCCCAGAGTATAAGTGTCATAAGAGCCACTGGCATGCTGGAAGAGAGTGTTCGAATTTTGTTCCTAATTTTTATAACCTAAAAATGAGAAATAAATAAGCTGGGTCAATGTTTAATTCTTAGACTGAACTGGAGCTCTCACTTGGTGCAGGTGTCTCCCACATGTGCACCCGCCATACACAGTGAATGGCTGTTACAGAGACCACCTGGGTATTCTCTTTGAAGAGAAGTTCTTAGTGATATCTTCCCTTTTTTTTGTCTTAAGCATTTTGAAAATTTTATTAGACTCTGAATCTTTGAATAACAGAACCTTTACATTATACTTGATGATAAGTTGGGGATTGAGTACAAAAATCTTTTGTTCCAACAGAGATTCCTTGACTATATCATGAGAAAGAACTTGAAATGTTTTTTTGTTTTGTTTAATTATAAATATGAGTTTTCCATGTTTCAGGAAAACTAAAGCTTTCTTAATTTTTTTCATTCCTAATGCCTGGCAAAAATATAAATCCTAACAGATATGTCTGGCAAAAAATGCAGTTAAGAAATGCTTAATGAAAGAAACTCATGCTATGGAGAGGACATTGGAAAACATTTTTGGAATGATGTCCATCATCCTGTGAGCTCTTTGCTGTAAACTGTGTCTAGGTGTATTATCTATAAAATTGCTTATCTCTGCACATGAAAAAAATGGAAAATGAATTTTCTAACTATGTAAGTCTTCCCAAGAAGAAGAATTTTAGTGGGTTTTGAATTCATTGGTGAAAAACAGAAAATTGCCACACATTTTGGGTAATTGACATCAAGGAATGTGGAAATTTACCCACTGAATTTAAACAACAATCTGAGTGTGACTGGTTCATGAGATTGAAAAAGATTTTCATGATTTAATGAGCTCAGTGATCAGTTTCTTTCATATGTACTGTGGTACTGAATAATGGTCCTAAGAATCAAATTCTAATCCCTGGAACCTATGAATGTTACCTTCCATGGAAAAAGAATCTTTGCAAATGTCATTAAATAAAGGATTTTGAGATGAGATTATCCTGGGTTATTTTAGGAGGTCCTAAATATAACCCAAATATAATTGAGATTATATTGTATAAGGTATTTAATACCTTATAATATTTATAACAGAGGCAGAGGAAGACCAGACATAGACATAAGAGGAAAAAGCAATGGTGCCCAGAGAGGCCGAGATGGGAGTGGTATGGTCAAAAGCCAAGGGATTCCACCAAACTTCAGAGGCTTGAAGAGGTAAGGAACAGATTCTCTCCTGTAGCCTCTGAGGGGAGTGTGGTCCCACTTACATCTTGACGTTGGCCCATTGGTACTTCTGGGTAACTAGAACTGTGAGGAAATACATTTTTGCATGTTTTTTTTTAATGCCACCAAGTTTGTGTTAATTTGTTACAGTAGCCACAAGATACCATACAGATACTTAAGTATCTTGTAAAATTGAGGACTCATTTATTAAAATCAAGCATTAAAATTAAATTAAAAACTAAACTTTTAAATTGGCTTCTTACAAAGTGCTAAGCCCTCATTTTAAAAAAATAGGTATAAATATATAACATCTCAGTAATGAAAAGATTAATAAATTATGTAAAATACAGTATCTGTTTTTTGGTAAACTCAAAGAAGATTTGACATCATTAATGAATAAAATTGCATTTAAAATCTTCTTATTTTTTTCCTATCCTTAAAATGCCTATTTAATATGCTTTATGAATACATTGGTAAGATATAGTGTGCATAATTTATAAATAAATCAACATATGTTGGGGTGCATGTTACAAAAATTTTGGGCAACTTGCTCTAAGGGATTATTGTCATGATTAAACAAGATAAATGTGAAAACTCTTGGAACATGGTAGGCATCCAGTAACTATTTAGTGGATGGATGGATGGATGATGAAGTAATGGAGGATCCCTAAGCAGTAGACCCAGGAAAGCATCCCTGATGATGTGGCTTAGCTCTGGGCCCAGGTGTGCTTGATTCCAAAGTAGGTGATCTTCCTACTTTGCCATCATCTTGTGAAGTATGCTTGTTGTAGCATCTGTTTTACAATTTCATGAAAGGACAAGCAACACGTTGTGGTGAACATGTAGGGTTGACTCATCTATCTCAGCGCTGGGATGGGATGAGGAGGAATGGGAAGTGTAATTCCACGGATTACTTGAGAAGGCAGGAGGAGATTCCTGCCCTGAGTGTGACTTTGTTGACTGGTAGTGGGTGGTGGTGGGTGGTGGTAGTGGGTGGTCAGCGGTTTTGGGGTTCGTTATGGTGGGATGGACTCAGCCTTCCTGCAGCTCACCCGACAAGGCAGGAAGCTTTAGGATTTTGTCTGAATGTGAGAGGCTTTGAGGATCTGCCAACGATAGAAGGTTCTTGAACACCAGCTCCTCTTTCCTGTAAGCAGTGTTGGAAGAGAAGTAAAATTCATACACTCATTGAGTTTTAGACCACCAAAGTGCCAACACCTATGATGGTAGGGAACAAGTTGATGTCTGGATAAATAAAATGTTGACAGCATTCAGATGTGGTTTTAGTTAATAGCTTTGCTCTTGTTTCTGACCAAAGACACAAAAACAACGTCACTCCAAGTGTTAGCAATATCCTAACTGGATATGGAAGTTATCTCTCTTCCAGGTCATGTTTTGATAGAGCTAATAATGAAAATATCCAGTGAGCTGGTGGGTGCTGAAGGCAGATAATAAGAATTTCAGAACTGTTATAATCCCTAGACAAACTGGATTGCACCTGTGAAAAGGGGGAACAGACTCAATGAGCTGAATCATGAACCTAATTGGCTCAGTCTTTACAACACAAAACTAAAGGCTAGTCTTTAAAAATGTACTTCTTATGCACTGGTGGTGATGGAGTAGTAGGATAGTTTCTTTGCTGTTCTTTGGGTCACTGACATTGACCCCTATTGTTCTTGACCCCACTGCTTCAGTAGCCTCCTAGAGGGGAATTGCAACAGTAACTTTTACTTACCTCTAATCTGGTTTCCATATTGCCCCAGGTCATGGCACTCTCCAACTGGGCATCTTCTAGTGGCTCCTCTTAGGTTCAGAACTCTTACTGTTTGCAAGAGTTTCTTGTGACTCCTACCCTCAGCCAGATCACGTATCATATGCAACTCTTTTTTCTGTGGAAGATTCTGTCTTGTGTTGGGGCCCTTGCCCAGGCCCTTGCTACTCCTTTGATCTACCCTGTTAATTTTCATCTAGCTGATGCCTTTGCATCCTTCAAGTCTCTTGTCAAATAAGGAAGCCCCTCCTTGAACCATGTTGACTGGTTTGGCTTCCCTTGGTGTATATTGCTCCCCTAGCATCCTGGATGTCCACAGAAATTTCTTCCACTTGTATTTGTGTATTCAGTGTCTGTGGGCCCTGTAAGACTTCTTGTCCCTGAGAAGTCACTGCACAGTACCAGGCACAAATAATGGGTGCTCAGTCCATCTGCCAGATTAATGACTGAGGCTTTTCAAGAGAGAAGGAGAGAAGGTAATGTGTTTTGTATTGTCACAACCAGCAGATTACCTGGCACCCAATAAATGTTGGTTGAACTGAGTTCAATGGAGAGGCCATAGACCAGGTTTGCTTTAGGGGCTGTGACCTGGTTGCAGAGTATCAAGCCTCATCCCCTTTACCCCATTCCAGTGAGGCCCGGGTCTGAATTCCTTTAGAGGTCAACTGAGGATGGGTGATGGTGGTAGTAATGGGGCAGATTATATATCAATTGGTGTTTTGAAAAATAAAAAAGACAAATATACAGACTCATTAATAACAAATATTTGCAGACATAATGAACTTAGAACATTTTATTGCTGTGTTTTTGAAATGTCAGAGAGAAACCAAAACATAAGAAGAGACTGTTAACATGGCAACCTTTGCATTCTGTTTGCAACCTTAGCCTTCTTGAAAGATTCCCCTATGAGTTGTGGTTATAGTTTTCAAGTGTATGTCTCGTTTTTGACCTGGGAGTGAGAAGAATAATTTTTAGGCAATGAAAATAAATACTCACCTGACTAGTAAGTACAGAAATGGGTCTCAGGGCTTTGGATATCAGCTCCACCATCTGAAATGTAAATATCTCCTGAAATTCCCATTTAAGAGCAGATTTCACCTGCAAGTAGACTGTTATATCTTCCTGAAAAATATATACACCCTAGTGAGGGAATAAACACATCATTACACTTTCATGACAGATAAGCTCAGCTCTGTTCGGGTGTAAACTCATTTTTCTTGGGTTGACCTTTAAATAGTATTGTGCTATTGTATGGGATTTAAATCAATAATTTTGTCAAAGCAAAATATACTGCAGGTTTTTTTTTTCTTTATCATTTAAACAGTTCTGTAAACTCTCAAGGAGTAATGGATTTCAACATGTTGTCCCCAGGAAGGGAAGGGGGGCGGTTACAGGAAGCCACATATAAGAACTCACTTAGTGGCAATGAGGCAGAAGCTTGGGATGGCTGCAGATCTGAGACAGTTCCGTTTTTCTTTCAGGCAGCTCAGGTGGGGGTGCTGGTGTGGGCTGTAATTAGTGGTGTAATACCTTTTCTGCATTCCTGTTATAGAGCAACAAAGTGTCCCAGGTGTGAGGAGGTTAAAATGAGAAGTACCCAGTAGTTATGAAGCAGCAATAATGAGTTTCCTTCTACTTACCATGGATTTGTGTGATATACAGCTTGCAATTAAGCATGGCTTGGTGATTCAGTGATTAATGTATATACAGCTCCTAAAGGAGGGAAGCCGCCCTCCCGTCACATCCTTCATGATGTTTACAGCTGGGTACCTATTAACAGGAAGATGGAAAGGGCCATTTACAATTCAGTAACCTTTATGACAGTGAACTCTTTAATCAGCATTTTATTTCCTTTGTAACACTTTAGTCATCTACAAATGTCAGAATAAAATAGGGCCATGAAATATTTAGGATCGGCATGTGGAAATTGACTTCCCTTGATTTAAGCTGCTGTGTCTTTTCATTTTGTTGTTTTGGGAGCTTTTACTTTTATTGAAAGACAATTTATAACTAAATGCTCCCAACAGTGACTGGCATTAGGGTAGGAGGAATTTCAGAGAGCCAAGTTCTAGTTCTATAAAATGTGTTGATGCTTGCTATATTGGGTAATAAGTTATTCAAATAAAAACATTAGCGAAGGGTTTGCATTTCAGAGCAGTGTTTAGTAGAGGTACAGCAGACTCTGTAGAGTTTATGACAAAATACCCCGACATATTTTAGAAAGGTAATTAAGTATGAAGTACATCCATAATAATTTAAGTCAGTTATAGTGTGTACCTGAAATATGCATTATTGTCTCACATTATTTTCTTAGTGGGATTCTGGGACTTTTTCAGCTCAACAATAACCACCTTTCAGCTTCCTTGCATTGTTGCAAATGTATGTAATATGTATTAGCAGAATTGCCATGTTTATGTTTAAAAACCTTTAGACAGTAATATTGTATGAAATGATTACATTATTTACTTGTCTTTTGTTAAGTTAACTCATTTTAAACCATTGAACCCAAACATATTTCAAATTACATGTTTAAAAAAAATTAATCTTGGACCATGGCATGCTTTAAGAATTTGGTATCATGCAGTATTGCCCTCCCCCTATCCCCAGAGGTTCGTGGTCACCATTTGTTGACCATGGGATGAGCGTCAATTTAGGGAGCTAGTGATAGTTTTTTTCAGGAGAGAATCTTTGTCTCATGTAGGACGTCTAGGACTGCATTTCACACTTTCCTACAAGATACTGGGAGGGTGTTAACTTTTCTGCTGTATGGACACCAAGTAATCAGGACCAGCATGGTGTGGTGGAAAGACCAGCAGCCTGAGTGCTGGTTCTCGGCCCTGACAGGAACTTCCTGCCATGAACACGTTCCTTATCTTTAACTCAGAAAGCTAAGGAACTGTAAACTAAACTGGTTGATTGGACCTGGTGTGTTTTCAAGGGAGCAGTGAAGAAGAAAGGGAGGTGAATACATGGAGAAAAATTAGGACCTGAAATTCAAACTGCCACAATTAAAGTGTTTCTGTACCTAGACTACATAGATATGCAGCCTGAAGAGAATGTCTTTACCTAGATGATAGAAGGAGAGCTGCTGTGAAAAGTCCAGTCATCTCATGAATTTGTTGCTGCTGAGTTAAGCTGTCTATTGAAGGACTTAACACAGAACAAGACCCTCAGTGTTATTTTCTTGTTTCCTTGTTTTCATGAAAGGTCAGGGTCTCCAGCTGTATTCTGATAACAAAGCCCCAATCTACAAAGTATCAGCAAGTTGTCTGAGTTGGAATGTTTAAGGAAAGTTAAGGTATTAATCTCCAACTTGAGAGTTGCCCCCACTTAGTCCAGGGAGTAAGAAACAGGAGGGAGATCCAAGGACCAGAAATTGTATGCTGGCCAAGGAAAGGGGTTCAGGGATTGGGATAGTTAGAGGACAGCTTTTTCTTGATTTTTTTCATTTCACCTCCTTGTCTGATTTCCAGCTGTTGTCAACAGCTTGCTTTTGAAATGGTTCTTTGGGACATTCAATGGATGGTAGCAAGTAAAATCTTAGAAACTTTGAAGACTGAAGTTTTTTTATTGAAAGGGAGTGGCTGAATGACTCCATCAATGAGGCTGAAAGTATGCATGTGTGATGGTAAAGTAATGGCTGGAAGAGCAGGTTGCACCATGTGAGGGGATAGCTGGAAAAGGCACATGGGCAAGTTGGCCCAGGAGGGCAACGTTTCAAAAAGACTTTGGTTCCATCTTTGCCCACCAGCTCACTAGAGGTCCCCACAGGGGTATCTAGGATGACAGGAAGCAGTGGGAGCCTAAAAAATCTTGGTGGCTATAGGTTTTGTTCCAAGATTTCCAATTTTTAATTCATTTAACTTCTTGACTTTTGAGTTTTTAAAAATGATTTATTTTGAGAGAGAGAGGGGGGGCAGAGAGAGAATCCCAAGCAGGAATCCCCACGCTGATAGTGTGGAGCCTGATGCAGAGCTCGATCCCACTCTGAGATCTGAGCCGAAACTAAGAGTTGGATGCGTAACTGAGCCACCCAGGTGCCCCTAAAATTGTTTTAAAATTTAAAAAGTGTTATCAAACATAATCTTGAAAAATTTGAAAAAAAATGGAAGAGTAAAAACAATGGTCTACTTCTGCCCCATCAGCCCAACTGTTATTATGTGTGCTATATTGTCTACTTCCAGAGGCATAAAGCAGCATAGTTGAAATGAGAGTGAAGTGTCAGTTTTATGTTTGGCTTTTTTCATGTTACATTAAATAATATGCATTTTGCCATGTTGCTTTGTGGTCTTCTTAAAATTTCTTTTTAATGTTTATTTTTGAGAGAAAGAGTGTGAGCAGGGGAGGGGCAGAGAGGAAAAGAGACACAGAATCTGAAGCAGGCTCTAGGTTAAAAGCTGTCAGCACAGAGCCTGATGTGCTCACAAACCGTGAGATCATGACCCGAACCAAAGTGGGATGCTTAACAAACTGAGGACCCAGGCACCTTGCTTTGTTGTCTTATGATCATCATTTTTGATGACTGTATATTATTTCATCAAATAAACATTCCATAACTTAAAAAATAATTTTAAACATTGTTAAATCTTATTATGGGCTGATTAGTTTGTCCTCATATTTTTTTTTGCCATAATAACAGTATAATGTATGTCTTTGTGCATATGAATTTTTGGTAATTTTGTTTATTAGGAATAGAGTCCTTATTGGGTTGAAGTGATTGCACTTGATTGCATCACCTACCTACTTTTAGCCCCAAATCTCTTAAAAACCTTAAATTTTGTCCAAGTTCTTTGCTATGTATATGCTTTAGATTAAAATTATTTTTATAAGAAGCTTGTGTTTCTGTAGAGAATTTTGGATATTTTGAAGAGGATCTAAAGTCATGTAGATGATACCATATTCAAAATTCTGTAGTAGATGGCAGAAAATTAGGAAAAGTCAGACTGGGATAAGGACTGACATCTGTTGGGCATCCAGAATATGTTAGGCACTATCAAGCATGCTGATCTCATTGAATCTCCAAGCAATCCTGTGGGTTGAATATTAGTAGCAGTAGCTCCCCCCCCCCACCCCAGATGAGGAAACTGAAACTCAGCAAGGTCCAGTGATCTGCCTGAAGTCTTCCAACTTGTGCAGAGTTAGAATTTGAACTCAAGTCCACCTGACCAAAGCTGGTGCTTGCTCCACTCTGCCATGTAGTCTTTGTCTTAAAGAAGGGTGGGCAGGTGAAGCATTAGTGGCACCACACTGTCCTCTAAGATGAACATAAAATGGTGGTCCTTTTCCCTTTGTAATCTCAGAAATTTATTTTAGACATTGGGACCTACATTTTTGTAACGATTCCTATACCCTTCGGCAGAGCCATGTTTGTGCCCTTTTCTCAAGTGACAAAACATGATTTTGTTTTAATGCCCAGAGGTGTATTGGCTAAGTGGAGCTGGCAGCATATTCAGGGGTTAAGATGGAGTGTATATGTGTGTGTTGGTGGGGGGGGGGGTGGGGGCGGTGGTGTGGTTCTGGGGAAGCCGGAGCCCAAACCCTTTTTGCCCTATCAGATTTTACTGTGCTCCCTCTGTGCTTTCCTGAAGACAGTGAAGGAATGGGGATGTGTCAGGGAGAAGACATGGCCTTGCTTGGAAAAGCCATTTTGGGAACTGTAGGTGTAGAGCCCACCCAGACAGAGGGATGGTCTGAAAGAACTGTTCAGGTCTCGGAGAAAGCCTTCCAGCTACCCAGTCAGGAAGAGTAGGAAAACAGGAATGCTCAAAGAGACAAGTTCAAAGTCATAATACCTACAGATACCTGGCAGATTTGGTGGCAGGGTTCTGGCCGCCCTGCACTGCGGAGCCAGTGAGTGATGGACAGGAGAGGAGGTGACCAAGCCAGCAGGCTGGGAAGCAGGAATGGCTGTGTGATTCAGTCTTCCTCTTGCCTTGGCCCTGGACAGCAGTCACCTCTCCTTTGATGCTGTGAGGAAGCTGGGATTATTACTACATGGGGTGGATGGTTTTCTACCTCTTGGTTCGCTTTTAAGTAAGGCAGGAGGGCAAATGGTGTGGTGAGAAGTTGGGAGGGTGTTGGCCACTGGTGTTTGTAGCCTGGAGCCTCTAGGACCCTGCCTCTTTGCTGCTGGTACTACGTTTCAAATGAAGCCTAGAATTTCTTCCTGTTAGGGGTGGGGACAAGGAATCGGTGTTGGGTGTTTTTTCACCCCCTGATGATTAGGACATGTTAACCCACATTCACTCTGCTGCTTTCCCCCCTTTCGGTCAGGATTATTTAAATGTTTATCCTTCCTTCCTTCTTGACCTTTCTTGTTCAGTCCTAGTTCCCGGGTCCTGCTTGTTTTGTGTTTCATGAGCTTAGCAAACCGTGGCCTCCAATTCCCTAGTTCTAGTGTTTTCACTTAAGATGAGAAGTGATGAGCCAAAGGTTTCAGGCTCAATCCTTGAGCAAAGGGCCGCTCTGACAGGGATTATTATTTATTTGTCATCTTGGATGTAATAAGCTGTAGGTACAGCTTCGAGAGCCCTTGATTTATTGCGCTGTCTACTGCCACTAGCGGGGCGTCTGCTCCACCGTGCAGGATGAATACCACACTGTCAGCTTCGTCGATCTGTCTCCACCACTGCTCTCTCTCTCATAACACATTCCCATTTCATGCCAGAATACATAAACAATCTTTCATTATTTTGATGCCTTTTTCATATTTGTTCTTTACAGAACATAAAGTTTGAATTTATGGGTTTCCTTTACATTATTTCAACACACTCCACCATTTTCCGGGTTTGTGGTTTAACTCTCAGAAATTGGCTGCCAGGTGATTTAGTTATTTTGGCTTTCTAGTTTTATAGTTATTTAATATCGCAATGCCAGATACTGAGAAAATGGAGTGCATGGAGGGTGAGGGATTTGCAGTGTAGGCTCTTATCATCAAGGCAGCATGATCAGAGGGACGAGGTGCGGGGTTAACAACAAGGCATGGGAGACGGGAGATCGTTTGCTTATTTTTAAAAAATCCCATCTCAAAAATAGTATTTAGATCGTGGCCAGCCCAGGTTCCTTGATGGAGCTTGAAAGGAAGAAGGGAACATCCCACCACTGCTGGGACTGCCAAGGTTTTCTAACTTGCGGGTTAAAACGCCTCACCCCCAGCTTTTCACATGGAAGCCTCAGTTCTCTTGATTTTTACCTATGTTCTCTTCTCTGCTGCTTGCATTAATCCTTGCTCTCCCTTGGTTTTTGCTTCTGCGTTTTCGAGACTCAGCCATATTGCCTAATTTTAAACAATTTTCCCGTTATGATGTTTTGTTCCCCAACTGATAAAAGAGCTTGTGTTTGAAGGCATTTGTTGAGGACTAGGAAGTTGCGGCCTCTTCCCCCCCCCCCCCCCCCAGTAGGACGATAGGCTTGGGAAATGGAGGGTATACCTGCTGATTTATTGACTTACTTGTACTGACCTATTTTCATGAGCCCCACCCCCGCCACCTCATTTTAGTCTTACCAAATTTCATCATCTTAATTTTAACCAAACGGAACAATTATATATATATTCTCTAGCTTGGGTAGCTTCATATTTTTGATTTAAAATAAATTCCCTCCCTCCCCCCCGCCACCCCAGTTATTTTCCCTGAAATTAAATTGTCAGAGAGACAACAGAAGAAATTCATAGAATAGATAGCATTGTAATGCCCATACTGGTGATAAGGACTTGACATATGTGCATGAGAGTGCTGTGTGTGTGTGTGTGTGTGTGTGTTGAGGTGTGTTGTCTGTTGACAGGATATGGGCCAGTCTATGGAGGAGCCTGGTGAATTTCACTTCATTTGGTAGTTCCTGGCACATACGAGCCACTGATAGGTGAGATCGTATTCTGGTCAAGGTGAATTAATTGTGTGGAAGTCATGGCATTTGGGAAGTTGCCTTTTCAGTGACAGTGCTAGTTCGCATACCGTGGCTAAAATTCTGGCTCCTTTAGGGGAAGGTCTCTTGCTTACGTGCTCATTTATGTGTGCTTGTGCTTGCCCCTGTGAGAGGAAGGGGCTCAAGGTGAGAGATGCTCTGCTGTTCGAAAGTTGTTTTGAACCCTGTCTCCTCCCTAAAAGACATTAATGAATGTGGATTTGAATGCCATAAATGCAAGATAATTTTGTCACTCCTCGCTTCCCTTGGCCGCCTTCATTAGAGAAGTGGGGACTTTGCTTAGCTCACATCACATTGTAGAGGCCTGTTGTGGCTGGAAGGAAACCCTAGTTAATTAATATGAGAAATTTGTTTTGTGTCCCTGGTTAAAAAGACGGTGCAGGTTGATGTTGTCAGCAGAAGCCGCTTGTCACTTTGACCTGTTCTGTTAAGTGTTTGATGTGTTTTCTCAGAGTAATCTGTGAATAACATTATAGCCCAGCCAGAAGAGAAACCGAGGGAGCAATAGCAGAATTAATATCTGGGAGCGTTGATAATTATATATCAGAATCTAATTTTTAGCACAGAAAATGTGTTAATGACAGAGAGGAAAACAAAAACCACTAGCTTCTCCCAGCAGGCCCCAAAGTGTCATTTATTATTTCTCAGCTGGATATCTATCAAGTTTATGGGTTAATTTTTCTGTAGACTGTTATTTATGGGTTTTTGTTTGTTTTCAGCCATCATTACTAACAATACGGTTAATAGCAATCATTTGTTATCCAGCACTAGGCGTGATGCCTCAGATGAGAGCACTGAACTGAGAATACTCATTTGGTAGCTGAATAAGGCCCTGACAGGGCCCATTTATAACAAGCTCATTCTATAATGTCCATCCTATTAATAAAATTTTGTTGCTGTCTAATTAGAGATGTCTGATGTGTATAGTAGCAACGCAGAGGAGACTTTGTGCCGCTGCCTTTTCTTCTCCCCTTCCTCTGGCCTCTTGTGTCACAGCCAAAGCCCATCTGGGCATGTGGGTTTGAGAAAACAAAAGGAATGAGGAACTAGCTGTGGGTGAAGGTTCTGGATTAGATGTGTGACAGTAGTGTTGAGTTGAGACTGGAAGCCAGGGAGGCCTTGCTGGCTTTCCAGTCCTCTTTTCTCTTCATTCTGTGCTTGTACAGCCCTGGTGAATAATTTGCCATTTGCTTCCCAAATCCTTCTTGGTATGAGGTGTGGTGGCCACAGGATGCTGCTACTCATTTCCTAACACACACCAAAACTTAATCATCCAAGCGAGTACTTAGCTCTTCAGCGTCGGTGCCTTGAAAGGCAACACATTTATTCCCGAATCACTAGTGGCCTTCTGGAAACTTCTCTTGGTTTGTTTGCACAAGTTGTTTGTTGCATTCAATACAAAACCAAATAATCTCCCTGAATAAGAATTGGGGGTGCTGTACTACCACACCCCTCTCAATATTTTGTGGTCATGCTTTGGATAGAGAAACAGGTTAAGTCATTTTTATCCCAGAGGATCTTTCAGGTTTTCTTTAATTACAAAGAAGCTTTGGGGCTAGGTAACTGGATGTGCCCATCTCTTGGGCAAAGAGTTGGAATTCTAACAGCCATTTTTGAATCCTGATGGTCCTTACTTGGCAGTGGGGAATGATTATGATTTGGGGAAAGTTGTTGAATGGCTGGGTTTCTGCTTTCTACATTCCAAAAAGCAGGACCAATCCCTGGAGAGTGGTTTGGTGGTGAGGATAACGTATATGAAAATGCCTTGTAGGTAGTAAGACCTTCAAAATGCTAGTTGCAATTACCAGTAATTACAGAAAAACCTACCCCACTGAGCTCCTTTATTTTAAAGTCATTTTAAGCACCGTTGTATAAATAGTTTTACTAATTTAATTGCTCATATTTCAAGTGAAATTCTGCCTTCCACTCTAAGAGTAAAATTTAAAGAAATGTGTAACATTGAAAAGTTTTTCTCATTCCGATTATGGCTTATTGTGAAGTTTGCCCTCTTTCTGGGGGGAAAAAAGAGGAGTTGAGAATTCAGGGGAAAGTATTCTAATAATTCGGCAGGTGCTCAGAATTCTACATCTTTGAATTAAGAGCACACAATTGGGCAAGTACACTGAAGAATGTTTTAAAATAGTTTTGTTGCTAGGTAACTATTTTCCTCTTCAGTAAGCCCCCCCCCCTTTGAAATGTTTTGCAAATGATCTCTTGAATAAGAACAATCATCTAATATATTTTTCTCCCAGCCTATCTGTTTGATTTTGAAGGTAAAACTAAAAAAACGCTGCAAAATTTCCCTCCCTAAGCTGGCGATGAAAGTGCGGTGTAGGGTTGGGCTTACACAGGCCTGGGTAGTCTGCTGGGTTTTTATTCTCCTAAACTGCACTTGACTACAGCTTATCAACCCTTAATTAGTGCTACATTTTCTCCCTGTGATTTCTATTGATGTGTGGTACTGGAAGCTGGATTGAGCCTCCACCTGACTGGTGTGCAAATTGTTCTAGAAAATTCAGCAAACATCTCTCTCCATTACCCACCAACCCCTGCCACCCTATTTCTTTCCGCCCCCACTCCCCCTGCATTTCTCTTTCCTTGTGTCTTTCTCTCTTCCATTCTCTTCAATAGAGAAGGTGAAAAGCAGGACGATAGGAATCAGGTTGAGTATTAGTGTTTTTGCTGGCCTGTGCAATAGAAAACGACAAGCGTCTGACTGGGTCCTCTGTCAGCAGATCTGGAAGCAGGGAGGCTGCGGCAGGCGGGGGGCTCCCCCGCGGCCTCGGGATGGCTGCAACACGACTGTGAGAGCTGGGATGAAGTCAGCACTGACAAAGTGAGGGGATTGATGGATGGACAAAGCAGGGAACTGGATGTGAGAATGGATGAGGGCAGAGGGGGAATTTAACACAGACAAACAGAATGAAAGACAGAGAGGAATTGCCTGCTAAAGTATGCCCTCCCTTAGATCCCACAGCAATTTACTCACTGCTAACTGAACACCCAAGGATTGTTTGCATCTTTGCAGATTTTCCTAGCCGCCAGGGCAGAGGGAAACTAGCAGATTCCAGCTAGTGTGTGCCAGGCTTTCTCTTTCAACCTCCCTCTACCCTCCTCCCCGCCCCCCCCCCCCCACTACATTCACTCTCATTTAATTCAAACTGAGCGGCTGATTATTTCCAATAAGTTCACACAGTGTTGCTGCAGAATAAATTTTCTTCCCTTGCCATTATTTTAATGTTTCCACTAAATTTGCTTTAATCAGTTATTGTTGCCTTAGTGTAGTAAATAATAATATTTACCTGCTCCTTTTGAAAATGATGTTTCTGGAAGGAGATCTATTGTTGCTTTATGAAGGAGTGTGATAGCCATGATAACACATGCCTCCTTTGTGCAGGAAAAACTTAAATGTCTTTCTACCTTTGTCCAGTCCTTATATGTTAATGAGTGACTCAATGTTTAATGCTTGTAACATTTTACTTTAAGGTAGAAAGTATGCTCTAACTCAAACTTGAATATATTAGGTAGAGAAAGAATTTAAGAGAGAAGATCTCATGTTAAGTGTTATTACAATTAAATTAAAAAAAAATAATTGGGACAGAAAAAAGGTGAATCTAATTTTTCCCCCTGAGGAAAAGGTATAGTACTGCCTATGCTATGATAGGTTTACTATTTACAGAACAGTTATTTCAGAAAAGAAGAGTATGGTCCAAAAGCTTTTTGAGTTTTTTTTTTAAATAATCAGTGATTGTATGAAGCAATAGAAGGTAAATCAAATTATTATAATTGAGTACCGTTCTCAAAGGTATATTTAGGATTTTGTTTCATTGTATGAATAAAGAAAGTGATTTTCTGAGACCGGTTGATTTAGGACTCTTCGATAAGAATTAGTGTTATTAAAATTCTAAAAGAGAAACATAAACAGCCCCCCACACACCTTGTTGGAAAAGTAAAAATTATCCCTAATTTAATTCTGTCCAGCCTTAGGAGTGATGGTTCCAAAATGAGCCATTGTGTTTTTGGTACTTTCAAGGAACCCAGGATCTTAGGAAGCTTGGAAAATCTCTTGTTCATTTTGGAATACACTGAAGGAAACTTTGTATTTCAGAGTTGATGTTGATGGTTCTAATACATCCTTTACTCATTTTCCGTCCAAAAATAAAGTTTGTTTTTTCCTTCTTCCCCTCCACACCCCTTCCTCCCTTTCCCCTCAAAGAAATGGCCCGGAAAGACAGAATCTCTGCTTTTTTTCCCCCTCTATATTACAAAAAGATTTTTTCCCCCTTACGGGTGCTGGTTTACATGAGCACACACCCAGTTTTGAGACTGATATCTTTCTTGTGACATACCTTCAGAGTATACCTATTTCCTCAGTTTCTGCCTAGAACCAAATGTCTGAAGTAGCAACACGGTTCTAAGAAATTTTGGCCCAGAGTGCAGTATCAGCTGCCTTCACAATTAAAACAGGGTCTTGGGAGAAGGACTGTTGACTTGCTAGAAATGATGAATGAGAGTTAAAAACAAAAAATAAAAAACAAAAACAAAAACTGAAATTAGTAAATTGTCTATTGCATGGAGATCCATGAGACATATTTTTAGGTATGGCACGGATTATCTGTCACTCTGTTGATGTTGAAAAAGTGGATTTGACCTCACGCTCACACCCACCTTCTTTTTTTTTAATTTTTATTAAAAAAATTTTTTTTAACGTTTGTTTATTTTTGAGACAGAGAGAGACAGAGCATGAACAGGGGAGGGTCAGAGAGAGAGGGAGACACAGAATCTGAAACAGGCTCCAGGCTCTGAGCTGTCAGCACAGAGCCTGAGGCGGGGCTTGAACTCACAGACCACGAGATCACGACCTGAGCCGAAGTCGGACGCTTAACTGACTGAGCCACCCAGGTGCCCCGACACCCACCTTCTTTGTGCAGATGAGTCTGTGGCAGCCTGGAAGCCGTGCCATCCTCCCGTGTACATCTGGCATCGTTTTGGGATAACATGGGTTCAGAGCTGGCCAACCACTTGGGTATTATACATTAATTCTGGTATTGAGTAACTTTTCAAAGGTTGAAAAATTTGACAAGTGATAAATTAAGTTTGCTAAAGCTGGCTCACACATGGCTCAGAATTACAGATCCATGTAACAGGTTGCTTAGAGTTCTGGTCCTTTTGTAGTGTGAAAACCTGTAGTCTCTAAGGTGATCTCGGAGACTTTTGGGAAAAGGATGGTAACTTTCCTCACATGTTGACCCCTGATTTGTGGAGGCAGATTAAGAGCTGGTTTCTTTTTGCCGTTATTTGTCATAGCCAATATACCAGCACATCTAATAACAATCGCTTCACCTGTGCTTCCCAGAGGCAGAGTACAGGTGTCTTAGGCCCATCTCCTTAGAGATTCTGACGCAGGAGGGGGACTTGATGAGATCCATGCTTAGGACTCTGACAGGTGGTCCAGAGAGATGATACCTTTCCCCTTCTGTGTTCCGTTGGGGTCAATCTGGATAGTTCTGGTATATCACTCTAAATCTCTCAGACTTTTGAACTTAAAAGTCGGATGGGTAATAAACAAAAGAATGTTCACTCAGTTTTATTTTATAGTTGTGATTTATTTCAACCCTTTTCTTATTATAAACAAAACATGTTTACCATAGAAAGTTTGTAAAAAAAAAAACAAAAAACAAAACAAAACTAGAAAATCCCCCCAGAAGTTACCACTGTTAATATTTTGTTATATATCTTTCAGTCTTTTTAGATAAAAAGCATATACACATTACATTTTAGAGACTATGATCATTCCCTAATCTTTTTTGCAACTTTCGTATGTATCAATATATATTTTTAACATATTCTCATATCCTCAATAATTTATCTGAAACATGGTGGCTAGTGGCTGCCCAAGGTATTTGGTCCAGTTTTCTTTACCAGTCTTATTGTTTAGGCATATAGGCTACTTAACCTTGTTTTCTATATAATTAAAACTGCGGTAAACTTTGGTCTAATTGGCAATTAATGATAATTTGATTATTCTTTTTACAAGTAATGAGAGTTAAATTGCCTTTCTTCCTTCACTCCCATCCATTCATCCATCTATCCATTGCTGGTTTATGAACACTTGATTTATCATGGCTTTGGAAGACCAGCATTTGCCCCACATTAATAACTTCTTCCTGGAGCCTTACCATAAATTGTTTTTTAAGTCACTGCAGTCTTGTAATATTCTAAGTACTATTAGTGTTATGATCATCTATTTTAGAACTATCCTATCTCAATGCTAGAAGACATCCCCAAAGATTACACCATCCAGTAGTGAAGGTACCATTGTTGGGGATAAGTAGGAGGCTTGCAGGGTGAGGATTTCAGCAGCACCTTCTATAACTAGAGCAGTTACCCTTTTTGGGTTCAATGTCAGGTTTTTTGTTTTTTTAAAGCAAGTCCTGCTAGATAATTGATCTAGTCTAATTCTATTCTTATAGATGAGGGTATTAAGGCTTAAAAATGTGAAGTGACTGACATCTTTCACAATTCTCTATTCCCTAATGTTTTATATTTCCTTTTATTGGCATCCCTACTATCATGCTCTGTTCCATCAGTGAACTTAGACTCCTGAAATAATGAGGCTTTCTCTCATTCAGTGAAACCTCCTTCCATGTTTTTGGGTCCGACAGAGTGATCTGTTTGTGCTTATTAGCACAGAATTACCCTTATGTATTCTTTTGCTGTTCATTTTCCCCAAACACCCACTCATGTAGCAAATATCAAAAATTGCTATCTGGAGAATATTCTACAAATTTTTGTACTGGTTAATTATCAAACAGGGATGTCCATCCTACTTACATGTTCTGGTCCATTCCTGGGCAGGTCGAAACAATTCTGGGACTCCCGTTTGCTCAGTTACAAGAATAGCATAGACCTTGAGTGAGTCAAGATCTGTGGGTACTTACAGCTCCAGTTTTGGGTTCAAGGAAAACACTATGAAAGGAGTAATATGAGCTTTACAAATTGAAAGTACTGTTGAGAGATCATGTGGGGTTTGAATCATCATGACAGGCATTGTGAAAGAAGTGGAATTTGAGCTGGCTCTTACAGACAGTGTTTAAAGAAGAAGAGGAAACAGAGACCATTGCAGGAGGGGGATAGTGTGAGCAAAAAGCTGGGGGCAGGAAAATAGGGAAGAGCAAGGAGAACTGTTTGCTGGCATGGCAAACATGGTAGAGAATTAGGACGAAGAGTGAGGCACACCAGTGAATTCCATTTCTTTATTCATTAATTCCACAAATATTTGAGTGTATTATGTGCCTCAAGGAGCTTATATTTTACAGGGGGAAGACTGATGGTAAACAAATACATGCACACACACATATGGTGTGTGGAGCATATGTGTGTGTATACTTCTCCATAAGTATGGAGAAGACGAACATAGAGACTAGGGAATGATGAGTGTAAGCAGACAGCTCTTTGAGATGGAGTGGTCAGAGGAGGTCTCTTGCATAACCTAATATTTCAGCAGAGACCTCAGAGATGTGAGGAAGGATGCCATGGGGATATTGGGAAAAGTAGGGAAAATGTGAGTACCAAATCCTGAGGTAGATATGGAACCTATTCTGTGGCAGACACATTGGTGGCTTTCCCAATAACACCTCAGTTCTCCCTTGTGTTTGTGCTCACATCCCCATTCATGTAATTAACCCTTCATATCACTGAAGGACCTTCATGTCGTGGAATTATGGAAAGTACTTCCTCCCCAGTCTCCTGTGATTAGTTTGGGCACAGGCACGTGATCCTTTTATGGTCAGTGATCATCAGGTATAATCCGCTATATGGTGGAGATTTCTGGGAAAGTTTTCCTCTGTAAAAAAGAGAGAACATTTTCTGGGTGTGGTTGCATCTACCTCTGATGGCTATAGCAGCCATCTTGCATCCCTGAGTGGAGGTTTTGAACTGAAGGTGGCAGAGCAGAAAGATGGAAGTATTTGGGTTCTTGGTGATACAATGAACTGATGAATTAACCCTGGAGAGCATCTTACCTTTGGACTTCTTTCATTGTTATATAATAAAGCCTTATGTTTAAGTAACTTTTAGTTGCATATTCTGTTACTTGCAACCTAAAGCATCCTAGAGAGTATAAGAATCATGGAATAGTGTTCTGTTCCTCTGATGCATTTCATTTAAGATCTGCTCAAATGTGGGGCTCAGTCGGTTAAGCGGCCAACTTCAGCTCAGGTCCTGATCTCATGGTTGGTGAGTTTGAGCTCTGCATCAGGCTCTGTGTTGACAGCTCGGAGCCTGGTTTGGATTCTGTGTCCCCCCTCTGTCTGCCCCTCCCCAACTCACACTATGTCTTTCTCTCTGGAAAATAAACAAACATTAAAAAAAAATTGGAAAACAAAAGATCTGCTCTAATGTTACCTTGTCTGAAAGACCCTCTCCAACTCTGTAAATAAAAAAAAAAAAGGACAAAGGCATAACCTCAACCGTGACATTGATTAAAAGTCTTGCATATGCTTAAGTTCAAGCTACTGGATGGCCTCAGTCTGTGTTTTGTACTTGGGAAAGGAGACCATGGGAGTTCCACAGTGACATTTGGATGAAGTCTCCCTCTCCTGCTATCTCCTCACATGACTGTTGCTCAGGTCCATGTTCATACATGGTGATTTCAGGAGCCCATTTGCTCCACACAAAAGGTGAGTGACTCCATTTATAATAAATCTCAGTGTGGTGTACATGGTATCATTCCCTTCATTTGACCTTGGTGGAACAGTCTGATGGGGCAGTGAAAAGTATGATATGAAAAATGAGTGAGCAGAGCAGAGTGAGTAGTGAATCAGTCTTGTGTGTGATTAGCTGTGAAAAGTCTCACCAACATGCCTCAGAGTACACTTTCTCTTTTCTCTCTTTTCCCGTCCCACCTCTCCCCATAATACCTTGTCAGCCACCCCACAAGTGAGCTTTTCTACACGTGACTGCCTTGTCTTCACTAGCAGTCATTATCCTTACAGGGCTTCCTGGAGTGTGAACTCTGGGGTAAGGGAAAGTGGACGCAAAGGAGGAAAATCTTTTTTTGGCCGGGGATGGGGTGAGGGGGTGGTGGGAGGGGGGAGGAGCAGCAAATGGAGCTTAAGCCTTAGGGAGTCCCTTCCTGGGGGACATTGAGAAGACACAAGTATGACAGAATGATTTTGTAGGCATTGTAAATCTGCAATTATACCGGAGGACTCAGTGACTCGCGGTTGAGGTCTCCATCAGTTCCATTTGCAGAGTCAAGCCCTATAAAAACAGGGCGATGGGATGGTAAATCAGGTTTCCTGGGGAATCGTGGGATCCTGCCATAGAAAGCTTGAGCGCATAAAACGGAAACTTGCCTTTAATGGCATGGCTCTTATTGCCATGCTGCAGAGGCCACCTTGGTGGCACATGGAGGTGCTCTTGGAAGAGAATCCGCGGCTGCAGTTGATCTCTCTGGGGATGCTTTGCTTCATTGTCCTCTTGATGTGACACCTGTGGGCCAGGAGGCTGTTGTGGGAGAGGTGTGGGACATGATGAGTAGTTGGAGATGCATCATCGGGCTAACCTGACTGGACAGCTTCAGTTAGCTGTTCAGTCTTACGGCAGAACCCACAAATATTGCTATCCTGTCCTTCCAAACAGAGAACATATGCTCATTTTAAGGACCAGCAGAGGGTAGAGTGTTCATTGAAATAGGCACCTGCTAGCAATTCCTCCGATGGGGGTTAGGAAAGTGACCTTCATACCTTACTTAGTTCTTCTCCATGTGTTCTTTGACCACTGGGTAAAACTTCAGTAGTTGAGATACTTGGGGCCAAGGTTTGTCCTACTTACTGGACCAAAAATTAATTTTTAGATTTTTAAAATGTTTTATTGCCTCAAAATGAGGTCTGTAGCTAGTGAAGGAGTCTTAGAAGATGTGTTAAATCAACTACCCCTACCCCTGCTGCCTCCTAAACATTGTGATTAACTTTTTAATTTTTTTCCTGCCTAAATGGATTTTTCTTAAGGTGGTCAAACCTTACCCTGGAATCTTATTTGCACCATTTATTGTGTGTCAGTTGCCACAACCGTGCTGCTCTAAACAAAAAAAAAAAAAAAAAAAATACTCCAGCACCTAGTGGCACACAGTGATCCGTGTTTTTTACTGCCCACAGAGGTCTGCAGATTGGCAAAGCTCTGCTTCATGTCTTAGGTCTGTTTGTCTGGAAGCAATGGACTCTCCAGTCTAGCTCTTCTGATTTCAGATGTCAGAGGTTCACAGAGGGACAGAGGAAATATGTGATATGTGATCCCTTAAGGTGTAGACTCAAAACTGGCCCATTGTCCCTTCAGTCCACATTCCATGGGTATAGTGAAATCTGTGGTCAAGACCATTATTAGTGGCTTAGGGATAAATACTCCACTGGTAGGAACCACAAAATGACATGGCAGAGGGCATAGGTACAGGGAGGGGGAGGAACTGACAGTAATCCTGCAGTGCACTATTTATTTAGTCGACATAGAATGTATTAAGCACTTGTCACAAGCCTGATTGGTTCTCCATCAGAAATAGGACAAAATTCAGCTTCAGTATTGTTCAAAACTTGCAGTGCCTTAGGTGAATTAATAAGGTTTTACTAGAAAAATAGGTATTTCATAAAAGCATATAACAGAAGTAGAATTTAGAAACATGAGAATAATATATGTTGAGCATCCTTTCCATCATTGTGTGCTCTTTGTTACTGTACATGTTAACAGTCATGTTTATGAATGGTTGTAGCAGACAAAAAGATAAATATTTCAAAGAGGACAAGTATCTCGGTCAATAACCATTTACTTCTATTCCAGGTCTTGGTTGTTAATTTTGGTTATGTGACTGACTTGAGCTTGTAGAGTAAAGTGAAGCAGGTTAACAAATCATCAGAAAGAGCCCTAAGAGAATAAAAAGAGAAATAGATTAGGGTAAGTTTTCATTTGGCATTCATTTCCCCAAAGATAGAGTCATACAGCAAACATTACAAGATTGACAGTTGGGTAATAGATGCATAACATGTCCAAACAGTTAAGGTGTTCTTCAATTAACACCCAGCCCTGTAATGCCATCTGGACTACTGAGTGTACGAAGGATGTGGGAAATTTGGCAAAAGTCCAGAGGAACTGTAGAGATAACAATAATTTGCAAAATGATATATCTGAAGAGCTTTATGGGGTTGGCATTATTTGCCTAGAGAAGAGAAGCTTGGAATGATACTCTGCCGGTGCACCAGGGTGGTTTTATGTGAGCAGGTAACCAGCTGCTCTCCATCTTAACTAGGAAGTAAATAAAAAGGAAAACGTTGACATTTCAGCTTGTTCAAATTATGTTAGACCTACATTTCACTTGTTAACTTTTGTAGTGGTGACCCAGGGTTCTTTGCAAGTTGTGGAGTGTTTCTCCAGAGAGGATTTAATCCCCCCCCCCCCGCCCCCAACTTTTATGTGGGAATGACGCTCCTTTTCTTATAGGTGATCATGTATTATTCTCCCAGGAGGGCCGGGAGTTTGAACCTTGCTGAAAATCTGTTACCGGATGTTGAAGAGAAAGTGGGGTTGTGCACAGCCTTTTAGGATTTCTGGCTGAAGTAATGAAGGTGGTATCCCTTAGTCTTGTTTCATCTCCGTGTTGTCCTGGGAGGGCCATGATCTATTCAGTCTACTCCGGAGCTCTTTCATGGAGAGCTGTAAAGAGTAAGAACTTTAATTTCTGTCCACTTAAGCAGTTGATTTATAAGCTGGATATCGGAGGAGCTGATTTAAGAGTTTTGAGGGGGTTCTTTTGCCTGTGTATTTTAATTTTTTTTCATGTTTGTTTATTTTTGAGAGAGAGAGAGAGAGAGCGAGCAAGTTGGGGAGGGGCAGAAAGAGAGACACAGAATCTGAAGCCGGCTCCAAGCTCTGAGCTGTCAGCCCAAAGCCCTAGGCAGGGCTTGAACTCACAAATTGGAAGATCATGACCTGAGCCAGAGTCAGCTGCTTAACCCACTGAGCCACCCAGGTGGCCCTTCTCTTTGTATTTTAATGTTGGGTAGTTCATATAAAGGCCTCATAAGTTAGAGACAAGAGCCCAAAGAACCTCTTTGCATTCAAGCACACATTTACAATGTCTTTCTTCTCTATTTAAAATAAAACACAAAAATTCACAAGTGGCAAATTCTTTGTGTTGTTTTCTACTTAACCTTGAATTACCATACATCATACTCCGAGATTGTTTCCCTAAATTTGCAGTAATATAGATTATTGAGTTTGCTTTATCCTGTAATCCAAAGTCTGAGACGTCTGCAGCAATGCATCAAACCTCAGTAAAATATGAAAATTATATACACGGGAAGGAAGGAAAAACAAGTGGCGTGTAAACTGGTAGGTGTGGAGACAGCATGCATGCTGGAGACCTGGGGTTTTATTTCTCTACCACTAGTTGTGTGACTGTATGTGACCCACTTAACAACATGTCTTGGCTTTTCTGCCTATGAAATAAAAGACTTGGATTAGGCCAGCTCATGATTCTTTTTGCTCTGAAACCCTTTGATTTGTGATTTGTGTTAAAACTCTCTTAGAGAAGATGCCTCAATTTTTTAGGCCCATTCTGTGCATGGAAATACTCTCCAAGTATTAGTCTTTATTCAGCTTAACTGAATGGTCTTGTGGTTAGTTAAGGAAAGTATGTTGACTTCTGAATTCAGAGGCATGGATAGCAGCATTGGGACCATCTCTTCCACTCCTGTATTCTCTGCTTATGTGGCTGATTGTGCCATCTTTTCCTGTTAAGTCAAAACTCTGCCTCCAGAATCCTGCTCGTCACAGCCTGCTACTGCCAAGGGAGCAGAGTTGGCTCTTGAGATGAAACCTCTCTAGTAGCTCTGGCCTGGTTATGTGTAGATCTCTGAAGACGTGACCGGTGTGTGCTGCGGGATCTAAGAGAAAGAGACACCTCCTCCAAGGAGCTTCCAGTCTAAAGAAACAGGCAAGGAAGCATGAGAAATGGTCATGGGCTGGAGTTAGTTTGGATTTTCATCAAAGAACAGCTCTGTTTTATCTCTGTAGTCACATCTTATGGGTACAGAGAATGCTGTGGAAGATGGGTCGAAACGATTTAAGACACTTTTCAACAAATACATACTTGAAAGTCCGTAGTCTTTTGCCTCACCATTTGGTGTTGGCTCTGATCTGAAGCTTTTTGCAATTTACAGTATGTGACATTAGCCTCCGAACTGAATCGTTTCAAAGCTGCCCAAGCCATGGGAGTTGTCAGTTAGTGCCGTGGATGGCTCTCTGCCCTGAGCATCTTTGAAGACCAGGCTGAGAGTGTGTGGGAATAAGAGTAATTTTGTATTTGGTGAGACAATGAAGGTAATCATTTTTATATGTGTGTATATACAGTATAAGCACGATGGATGTATAATTTCCATGTATTTTATAAGGCATTTATTATTCTATGTGCCCTATTTGAAATGTATGGTGAGAATGTGGTGAGAGAGAAAAATATATTAAGACGAGGGGTTTCATTGCATTCATAAAAGGCTGTTGTCAAATCCCTTGACTTTTTACAGTGAAAGAAAATGTCCCTCGGGATAGGGTATCAGGGTTTCTGGATGAATTCTTGTGGTGTAACCTAGATCTTTAGAATGCAAGCAGCACTGCTGAGGCACTGGGCTCATCTCTCTGTTCCCAGCTCGGCTCAGTTATGCACAAAGGTCCTTCTCTAGGTGACATATCATGTTGTATTCCAAAGTACACTTTCTTTTAATTTACAACTTAATTTTCAACCTAATTCAGAAGATTGATACTATAATGCTATTTGCAGAAGTATTGAAATGTCAGTAAGTTTTATTGTAGTAATAAAGAGTATTCCATATATCACACACTCTATAGGGATCCTTGCTTTTTGCATAGATCTTCATAGCAACAACCAGTGGCTAAATGCTGGCAATCATTAATTTTTAAAGAAGACATGGTTATGACGAGTTGAGGAATTAAGGCTGGTGGTGAAGAATGAACTTTAATTTTTTGACATTTTTTTTTTTTTGGTTGCATACTAAGGTGAGGCGACAGCAAGATGATAAAAAATGGCCCAAATCCCAGGTTCCTAATACTTAAAATGCTGTCTGCTCATAAAAAGATTCCAGTTAGGGAGAGGCCATCTTTGAGCTCCTCGTAACAAATGGGTATCAGTGGCCCATGAAATAATCAATGCCACTAATCCATCCTAGGGCCTGCCAATATGTTAATGGCCCTGGTGCATCGTTATTGCTACAAGACCATAAATCATTCCGGTACCAGAATGCATCGCTGTCGAGGCCTCAAACCCCTTGCCTGGAATAAAATGCTGTCTCCTAACAATTAATGTCCAAACATTTTGCAGCTTTGTGCCTTGATTGTTTTCAGATGCTAAAAAAGTAAGTAGGACAGATTGTAAATCAATAAAACTATAAGACAAAGTGTTTTAATAATAGGAAGGTTCAGAGTAAATCATAGTTTTGTGTTTATTATTGCTTTTGGGGTTATAAATAAAGAGTTACTTCTACCCAGCAAGGCTACTGAATTAACATGGTACCAAGTCCAGGGTAACCTCTCTGAATGGGGTTTCCATCTGTTTCGCCATCCTGAGAAGCAAAACCAGGCCAGCTGGAGTCACACACCCAACACTGTATTGTAGGGCAGTGTTTAGTATACAGTGGCTCTGTTTTGGGGTCAGTTCAAAGTAGCTCAGCATAAAATCGTTCCTTTGGCAGCATCACGCTTCAAATAGCCAGTATAATGAGATTTCAGTGTGGTTATTTATTTGGCTATGGTGACATAAGTGATGGGATAATTTTAAAACAGCACCCCAGTTAGTTTGGGGTTTGTGGGAGCTTTCATTCTTCTCTGTCCGGCCTGGTAGGTTGACTTTGGCTGTGCAAATACACGTGCTGAACTGTAGGCAAACTTAAGAAGATCTCATTTAAGAAACGGTTGCATTCGATTGATCCGTTGTTTTTGGTTGGTATCAATTTAGTTCACTATTGAAGGTGTTGAGAAACACGCTGGTAAGTCATTAACTCCACCTTCTATAGACAACATTTATTTGTGCCCATTATGGTGTTACTTGTCCTACAACTATGCTTTCAGCATGAACCTCTATGCATTATCCAACCTGGGAAGGTGGGCTTGTCATTTGCTTGGGAGCAGTGAGCCAAAGGGAAAACAGTTTGTGGGGTTTGCCATGAACTGGCTGATGTGCTGTGTTGACTCCATCTTGAATCACACTCTGCGTGCAACTGGGGAGGTTTGTTAGCTGAGTCCATTTCCTATGCCAAGCTGGATGTGGTAAAGAACCAACAAAACAAGCAATGAAGTGAGAACAGTAGAATATGGGGTGGTGAATCCCTTTAGTTTTTGGTAACAGCTATGATGCTGAAAAGATCCCATGTTCCCACACCATGCCATGATTTGTTACGCTCCAAGACACAAATTCAGCAAGTGTTGTGTGGAAGGAGAGGGAAGAAGGTCTCAGTCTCCAACTGGACACCCCATTCTTGTGGTTGTATGTCCCTGGCGCCCAGCTCTGGTGGGTGTTTGTAGTTTATTTTGGTGCTCAGGAAACAGCACAGGAAAAGGCCAGAAAAACAGTGGCTCCATATAGACAGAAAGACAATTAAAACTGATATGACTCTTAACAGAAGTGGCAAGATCAGGCAGGATGGAAGTAATTTATTCAACGAATTGTCCAAATACATAAAATTGCACTGATGTATGGTGTAGCGGTGGGACAGTGGAAAATTTGATAGTTGTTTCCGTTGTATGAATTACTCAGACAGGATGCCTTTGTGAAGTATGGGGGTTTGTTTAATGTTCTGACAACAATTTAGATCCTGTTATGGTTATTGCAGTGTAATGCTGTAGTAAAAATTGAACATGACACCCCAGCAATTTATTATTTGTATGTTTTTTAACCTTGAGTATCGGATTGTTTGTCCAAGCATATCCTTTGATTTGCCATGAAATTTATTGTTGATAAAAACAATCAGATTTCCATTAGACGCAGATACATACATACATATATATATATATATATATACATATATGTGTGTGTGTGTGTGTATATATATATATATATATATATATATATATATATTTGCCATGAACCATAGATTTAGGAGAAAAAAAATTCAAACTAGGCTACAGGACTTATGACAGGTAGACTCATGACATTATATGGTAATTCAGCATGAAAGAATAATTGTGACACTCTACTTGGTTGTGGAGTATAATCGTGCTGTGAGGTTCAATTCACTGAAAGGCCAAATTATCTTCAACTACATTAGTCTGACAACCTATAATGCTTTGCAGAGGCAATTTGTAGACGTTTCACAGAGTGCCAGCAAACAGGGCTCTCCATTATCCTACCCATTAACAAATTTGTGTAGGAAAAAAGTAACTTTTCCATTTTCTTGACTGTTTTCAAGCTTTGCAACATAATAAATATAGTAGTATTTGCATTGCCATATAGTCTCTTAGTTTTAAAATTTATCCGAGGGATGGTGGGAGAGATGTATCTCTTCAGCTGTGCGGCCTGAGAAATATTGATATTTTCATAGACTTAATTAGAAGCATGGTATAGTAGAGAAAGCATGACAGGAGTCAGGAGGCCTAGATTGTGGTTGCAATCACCCCAGACCTGTCTCCTGCCAGCTTTTATGAACTTGCTCACTTTGAACCTCAGTTTCCCTGTCTCTAATTTGGAATTATGATACTCTGATCTAGGAATCTCTGTGTGAGCATTCAGATAAGTGGTTCTTAGTACTATTCCTAGCCACTGGACCACTAATTTAAAATTCAGGAGTAGGGTACTGTCAGCTGTTTTTGTACTGCTGGTTTTAGGGAATGGGGCCACAAGGTGGATAAGTGTGAGGTTCGCTCGGCTCTGTGATTTGGGTAAATTTTCCCTCTGAGTGTGTGTTGCTTGATTACACCTGTCTGTGAATGCCTGTCTGCGGAATGGAACCCAGGGCTATGCCACAACAGATTGTTTTACTTTTATCATCTCCAATATAGAAGATGCACATTGACTTTTTTCAGGAATGAGAAAGCTACTACTCCTGTGCTGTAGAAATTTAGGGACACGACATATTTGATGAACTTTTTAGAAAAACATTATTCATAAATCATGTCAGAGGAGTTCTAAACATGTTGGTTATGTACGCAGGTGTTTCTGCATGTGGGGATGTGCAAAGCTGTCTGGCTCAATGTCCTAAATATTTAATAGGATTTTTTTCCCATTTCCACCTGGATTTTGGGAACTGAGAAAATCTGAGCCCCTCTTTTTCCCCAAAGCCAGCACCACTTCTGTCTTCTTTCAATTTGTTCCTGTGGTCCTGTACTTACCTCTAGAGGTGGGCACTCCTGGATTGAAATGAGACTTCACAGGAGCAATAGGTTTGCAAAGCAAGGCTGGGACAGCAGAAATGGCTGAGGGGCCTTCCTCTTCTTTGTCTCCTTTAGCTCAAGGGGTCCTGTAAAAGGGTCTCACACCTTGGGAATGAATGGGCCTGGGGATAAATCAATGTCTCCATCTCCAGTAATTGATTTATAATTTATGGTTCTATGAATCGTCAAACTTCCTGCACCATTTTTGAGCGGGGATTGTGTAAATCACTCTGTGTCACACAGTGGTATTAGTCCCAACGTGAGAGACTTGACCCTTCATTATGACAGGCCCGTTAGGTTCTCATACCTGCTGCTTTCAGAGGAGGTGATGGCTTTTCTTAAGGGTAGATTCATCTTCCTAGTAGAGTCTAAGAGATGCACTGTCCTTGTGCTTGTTCCTGTTAACTTGGTCTAAATTCCAAGCCATTAAAAAGCAACAGGATATTTTAATAGTAATCCCAGGGACTGTATCTACTCTTGTCTGGGTGAAAGCGTTTTTACTTGATTATGAAAGTGCTTTGAATTTTCGCAAAACTTAGGGAACATTTCTAAACTTTTAGAGCAGAGTTCTTGAGTGAGTGGTAGTAGTTGAATATTTTTCCCTTCACAAGTTGGAAAAAAAGTGCATGTGTGTGTTTGTGAGTATGTATCCCCTGCCCTGTGGTCCTGTGCTCTAGGGACTTGGGTTTCCAGTGTGTGGCTCATCTGCAGAGGGACTCTGAAGAGCGTGTAAACAGTGTAGTGTGGTCAGTCACCATTACTGAAAACATCAACTTAAAGTTGATGTACTATGGTGGTGAGGTAGTCCCCTCCTCTTTGGTATAAAAGATAACTTGTGTGTAGAAGACATCAGTGAAAGCAGGACAGGCCCCGTTAACAGGGGAGATACAGTAAGCATGAATGCAGTTATAGTGGGGAAAATTCATACAAAGAAGCAAAAAAGTTGCAGTGGGGTTGTTGGTGAGTGGGGGTAATGGATTATTTTGTAGGTCTGGAGTCCCAGTGGTATAGTTAAGGACAAGCTGGAGCATTCATGTTTACGCATAATGCTCTCCAGTGTAATTTCGGCTGAACTGTTGCTGACTTACTTAGCATTCGTAGGTCAACCACCTGCAGAAAGGGCATGTAGGTAGATTATTGTTGACTTTATGGTTATAGAACCTAGCTAATCAGTGTGCCCGCTGGGCTATAACTTGTTATGCTTGAATGGTTTTTACACCAGGTCTTAAGATTTCTTACTGGCAAAAGGGAAAAACACTCATTTCTCATGACCAAGGCCCCTACTGGGAGGGAAGCTCTCATCTCATGTGGAGGGAAAATATAGTGGGTAAAACTCGTCATGATACAGGGGTTTCCAGAGTGTTTTAAATATGACCAATATAGCTCCTCAGCCTTCCTTTGGAAGAGTGTGGGATTTCATAGAAGGAAAGCTCACAAAGCCCAATAAGATAAGCCGTCAGTAGGGTAGGAGGCAAATTGCTTGCTGTGTTCTAGGATTTTTGAGGCATCTGTGACTCCCTATACCAGCAAGTTGGGGAGCCAGTTGTGAGTATAATAATACACTCATAGTCCTTCTTCATTTAGAGCTCTAGTTATTTTCAGATGTGGAAGACATTTTCATTCTGTTGGTTTTCTCAGTGTTTGATGATACAGGGTTCTAGTTTACGTATAGGCCAGCACATGGTGCCCAGTACGTACTACCTTACAAATGGTTTTGACCTTTGATGTTCAGGTAAAGGTCACTGGTTAATTTTGCATTGTGTACTGCCTGCCTCACTAACTTTCCACTAGCTTTCCTCCCTTGAATAAGTCTGTGAACAATGTCCCCTGCATTCAGGTTCTAGCTTGCTTCTCTGATATTTATCTTTGCCATCCTTTACCTGATTTCGCTCCTCTGTGGTGATGTTGTGTGCATGTTTCCGTGGGATAGAATCTCGATCAGTTAAAAAGCGTGGGAGATATGAAAGGTCAGCATGACAGATCTGTCCTCTGAGCGTTTGTACGTGTATTTAGGTAGCTGAGCTCAGCTGACCACGAAAGACAAATAGGGAATGTGAGGAGTGCTACCTCGACAGCCTTAAAGTTGGAAACAAAATATCTATTGGGGGAAATATGAGTGTTACAGCATCATATTAGAAATTCTGGAGAAGAGTTATATCCTTGCCTTCATTTTGAAAGGTCACAGGCTTTATTCATGGTAAGACATGTGTATGATTATAGCTTGCTTTTATTCTCTTTAAAAACGTGTGTTGTATGCCCACCCTGTGTACATCTTACGAATGCTTATTTTAACCAGCAAGCACGTTCTTTAACGTGACAATGCCAAAAAAACTTCAGATATGATTTTAGCAAGTTATTTTACATCACAAAAGAAGATGATAATCTGTGGGTGTTTCTGTTTCCCTCGGTTAATTTCTTTTCTATTTTTGCGGAATTGAAAGAGGACATTTCTAGTGATGGTATGAAGCTCTTCTAATTTAATTTTATTGTTGTATACCTGTCTCCACTAAAAATGCTAATGTTGTCTGCCAGAAGATATGTCTTACATTTCAGTGTGCATCATAGATGGGTTTGTTTCCTGGAGTTATCTGGTTTTTTTAGGAAACATATGACTCAAATTTGCATTAAGGCCATCTTTGATTTTTTTTTTTCCCTTAATAAGAGTGAAAAGGGAAAACATTTTTGTTGAATATTTTTTGTTTACAATAAGCCAGATGATGACTTATACATTATTTCGTTTAATTTTTATAATAACCCTCTGAGGATGTTATCCCAATTTCACAGATGAGGAAACTGAGGTTTAGAGAGGTTAAATAACTTGCCAGAAGACATACGTACAGCAGTCAGTAAAACTTGGAGACCGATGTTGGTTTGACTCCAAAGCTTGTGCTTTTTCCCATGATCCCAAACAGCACAATCTTAGACCTAAATACCTAACATCTCTAGCCACCCTAGAAAGGGATCCCAAATAACAGTAACCCATAATACTGAAAAGTGGTAGGGACCATACCTACAACCTTTCATAAGAAATTACCACCGGTCATTGAAAAAAATTCTTAAATGTTATTGAACATTAATTATGTGCTTAGTTCTTTCTGTGCATGAAGCAGTGCTCATGAACTCTCTCTCCCTCCCTCTGTGTGTGTGTGTGTGTGTGTGTGTGTGGAGGGTGGTGATACAGAGATAGTAGAAACTTGAAAACATGGTTCATGTCCTCAAGAAAGAGAAGACTAATCTGAAACTTGAATCAATGGTGAAAGTGAATATCTGAAGAAGGCTAGGTCACTCCGTGAGTCAGGTTGGTGGAGCTTTAGTAGAAGAGAGGGTTCATGAGGAATGGATAACATGGTAGGAACTGTGAGTCTTGATCAGAGCCTTAGGGAAGAGCGTCAGGTGTTGTAACATTCACACAGGTCTGCTGTGTTTCTGGGGCTGGGAGGCATTAAGCCAGTGTGGACAAAGGAATGTAGCCAGATGGTGGCTAACGGGAGCGAGGTGTGTATTTTGGGGTAGGTGGAGAAGCAGTGTGTGTGTGTGGTAAGGGTGGTGGTGATCTTGCCCCTGTCCCCTTGTCCTTGGCACATGAGCCATGCTGAGGTCCTCTCACCATGTCTAAGTTTAACCTACCTTCTTACCTCTGAGCCTCTGAATCTGTTGCTTCCTCTAGCCTACACTGATTTATCACCCTTCGGGTCTAAACTAAAATGTTGCTTCCTTTGGGAAGTCTTTCCTGACTTCCCCATAGGTCTGGTTCTTTTGCTGTCAGTTCCTTTAATCATCTCTATTCTGCCGTCATAACATTGGTTATGTTTTATTATAACAACTCATGTAATTGTTTCTCTCACTAGATAATAAATGCCATTGAAGGGACAGTTAGCAGAGAATCAGGCATAGAAATAGTAGGTGACCAAGCCATGTTTGAATGAGTTCATGAATGAGTAAATATGTTTAAAATTTATTAGTCAGCTAGAAAAGCCAGGTACTTCCATATGTCCTTTGAGGTCAGCAGGAAGGTTCATTTATGGATTCTCTGACAAAGAAGGGGGTACTCCCCAGATAAGACAGATTTGTCTTGAAGCCCCCAGGTTCATCCTTCATTGTCCTCTAGGGAATTTCTCATCTGTCCTTTGGCCAGTGTGAAGGTGTTTGGTCATTTTATCCAGACTGTCCAGTGGTGGAGGTCCTGGAATGGGAACTTTCCGTGTGAGCTACTATAACTGCTCAACCACCTTCAGTAATTTAAATGTGACCAAAAATGTTTAGTTTCTTGGGGAGGGAGGGGCAAGCACAGAAACCAAGCCATTAAAAACCGTGGTGGGAAGGGGTTTATGTGCATGTATAGTGTTAACTTCTGTGGATGCTCTGTGACATCTCTCTGTAGCATATACTGATTGAATAAGGATAGGGCACTGTAGATCGACTAATGCCAAATGAAGTGATGGGATAAATCCTCAGTCTTGTGCCTCTGGCTTCTTTGAACCCATTCCAGTGTGATCCTAACTTTCTCTTCACACATGACTATAAACTTCCTTTCATACTCTGCCCGAAAGCCGCTGTGTACCCCACCATCACTGGTAGTGACAGAATTTAGTGATGAAGACCTTTTTCTTTTGGGGATGATAAGCACTCACATTCTTCTATAGAGCACTATCTTTGTCTTATTCACACTAAGATTTATCTTCTTTGAGGACCTCTCTGGAATTTGTCTCATGGACATAACTGTTTGTGCTTCCCTCATGACTGTGCACCTGACCTATTTAGTGTCTGCAAGGACAGTTGTGTGCTGCTCCTTCTAACCTTGACCCATGCAACATGTGCACAGTGGCCATGGCCCCACTATTTACCCCTTCAGGATGGTGGTGACTTGTCCTTCCCCACCCCAGGCAGTGTAGCGTTAGCCATGCCATTTGGGGTGAGGTGCTGTAGCCCTCTGGGGAGTACCACGGTTAGCTTTTCTAGATCTTCATGAGTGCATCATGTGGGACCAGACAGAGTCCTGCTGAGGTTCAGGTGGGTTACATGTATTGCTTCCCTCTTATCTCAATAGGCTGTCATTCCATCATAGAAGGAAATTAAATTGGCCTGGTGTGGGTTGCTCTTTGCAGAACTTGCTAGTTGTTCCTCATAACTTGGGCTTCTCTAGGTGATAGCAAATTGATTGTCTTATGATTTATACACAAGAGCCACAAACTTTACTTTTAAGATGTGAATTTCTTATAGAGATTTGAAGCCTGGAACTTCTTTTTTTTTTAATTTTATTTTTTATTTTTTAAAATTTACATCCAAATTAGTTAGCATATAGTGCAACATGATTTCAGGAGTAGATTCCTTAGTGCCCCTTGCCCATTTACCCATCCTCCCCCCCAACACCTCCAGTAAACCCTCAGTTGGTTCTCCATATTGATGAGTCTCTTCTGTTTTTTCCCCCTCCCTGTTTTTGTATTATTTTTGTTTCCCTTCCCTTAAGTTCATCTATTTTGTTTCTTAAAGTCCTCATATGAGTGAAGTCATATGATTTTTGTCTTTCTCTAATTTCACTTAGCATAATACCCTCCAGTTCCATCCACATCTTTGCAAATGGCAAGATTTCATTCTTTTTGATGGCCGAGTAATACTCCATTATATATATATGCCACATTTTCTTTTGTGTTCATCCATCGATGGACATTTGGGCTCTTTCCATACTTTGGCTATTGTGGATAGTGCTGCTATAAACATGGGGGTGCATGTGTCCCTTCGAAACAGCACACCTGTATCCCATGGATAAATGCCTAGTAGTGCAATTGCTGGGTCATAGGGTAGTTCTATTTTTAGTTTTTTGAGGAACCTCCATACTGTTTTCCAGAGTGGCTGTACCAGCTTGCATTGCCACCAACAATGCAAAAGAGATGCTCTTTCTCTGCATCCTCGCCAACATCTGTTGTTGACTGAGTTGATAATGTTAGCTGTTCTGACAGGTGTAAGGTGGTATCTCATTGTAGTTTGAATTTGTATTTCCCTAATGAGTGATGTTGAGCATTTTTTCATGTGTTGGCCATCTGGATGTCTTTGGAGAAGTGTCTATTCATGTCTCTTGCCCATTTCTTCATTGGATTATTTGCTTTTTGGGTGTTGAGTTTGATAAATTCTTTATAGATTTTGGATACTAACCCTTTATCTGATATGTCATTTGCAAATATCTTCTCCCATTCTGTCAGTTGCCTTTTGTTTTGCTGATTGTTTCCTTTGCTGTGCAGAAGCTTTTTATTTAGATGAGGTCTCAGTAGTTCATTTTTGCTTTTGTTGCCCTTGTCTCCAGAGACATGTTGAGTAAGAAGTTGCTGTGGCCAAGATCAAAGAGGTTTTTGCCTGCTTTCTCCTCGAGGATTTTGAGGGATTCCTGTCTTACATTTAGGTCTTTCATCCATTTTGAGTTTATTTCTGTGTATGGTGTAAGAAAGTGGTCCAGGTTCATTGTTCTGCATGTTGCTGTCCAGTTTCTGGAACTTCCTTTTTAAAGACAGAAAATGAATTTTTTTTCCCTTATAAAATAAAACATATAGGAGTCTTGTTGGGATGGGGAAAATGAAAAAAAGTCCAAGCCCACCTCTGCTCATACTAATCTATACTTTTTAGCAGTTATTTTTTGAGAGAGTGATTTATTTACACTGACAGCTTGTTACTTATGGTAGCTGCTGCCAGCTTCTGAAGTAATCTGATAACGTCAAAATGTGAAGGGAAGCTATAGGCTTTGCCTTGACTGACTTGCTATAAATCATGTACATTGCTGGTGTCTAAGGATGCTTGGGTTGATACTGATGGAAATACAAATCAAATACAACACATGGTAACCCAATTCAGAGCGAGAGATTTTGGATTAAGCCTATTGGATTCATATTTTTAAGTGAAACAGAGAAGGCATACCAGGTTGTGTTTTGAAACTTCAGAACTGTCTGCTATTCTAACTTCAAGGACAGCAGCTGCCTTTGAAATGGAAGTACAAAGAGGTGTGCTCATCATTTACCTGTATTCCTTGAGTCAGTCACCAACTATTTATTGAGCCCACTGTATATCAGTCAAGGGGAAGGTATGACTCTGCTTTATCTATTTACTTGTACATCTGTTAGTCTATGTAAGCTTTGTGAGGGTAGAATGTTGTTGTGTTCGTCACTGTATACCCAGTACTTACAAACAGTGCATGGTCCACAGTAAGTGTTCAATAAATATTGATTGAATGAAAATAGGAAGCTCAGAGTCTGAATATCAGTGCTATCAAAATGAACTCAGTTCCCAGGCAGAAAGAGTCATTCCATCTCTGGACTCTGTAGAGTCCTTTATAGTCTTTTATATAGATTTCTGGTAAAGCATCTTTCATACTGTAATGTAATGGTTTATATGTTGGTCTCTTCAATTACAACACAAGCTCTATCTAATAGGGCAGAACCCATGTCTTTATTAACCTTTAACTTACCATGCCTGGCGCATGGGTAGTAATGAATAATTGCTTGTAGTCACGGTATGACATAATTCTTAGAAAATTAACCATCTATATCTCTGTATTTTCAAAGGCCCATAATGATACTGAAAAAAATCTGAGGTAAATGCACTGTTAAATGCTAACAGTGCTCATCTTGCCAAGTACTATAGGAGATGATTTTTATACTTTGGTTTATCTGCTTTTTCTAATTTTTCTAGAGTGACTAAGTATTAACTGTGAAGTCAAATAACAGTAAAGTGGACTTCATTTAAGTGTTTTTTTCCTAACACGTTTACTTTATACATGAAAAAATAAATTTGTTAGATTTTGTGTGTGTGTATAATAAATTTTTATCAGTTGGCTCAACCAAATGCATCAGGGGAGTTTGCTGAATAATGGAATCCTTTAGTAAATGGAACACTTATTCTCAAATGTGTCTTTGGTGTAAATCAAGATACTTAACTATTGGGTTTGCTTAGAGGAAGGCATACCTATGTTTGAAAAGGAAGCATTAATTGATATGGAATACTAAACCATAGGGAGAAACACTGGGGCAGTGATCAGGCTTACCCCTAACATTTACAGATTTGGGACAAGAGTACAAATGGAAGCCCACATACCAAATAAATAAAACTGAACATGATAAATAAAATATACTGTCTTCCTACTGTGCCAAATATACTTCCATTAATGTCCTGAAATTCCAGATTTCAATGTAGAATTCTCCACCTCCTTGGGGTTTTAAGCTGCAACATGGTAGTGTGGAGAAATCCTGACCTGAGTCCTTGGCCCAACCACCTTTCTTTTCTACTTCTGGCTGTGTCTTCTTCTGTAAAGAGCCTCTTGCACATGTATCAGCATGGCTTGCATGTCCACACTGCATGTCCATCCTCAGTGTGTCATAAACAGCCATCTTGCAAATTTGAGTTGGGCACACTGGTTTACTTTTGTAGGATGGACCAGGGATGTTCAGTCCCTGGAAGTGGGCTCTAGGTCCTTTGGGCAGAGAAGTTGAGGGTTCTGGACACCCAAAGTGGATCATAAAAGGTAGAGGGTGCACTCTCACATGGTTCTGGACTTGAGACTTCATATCCCATGTGGAGGGGCACAGCCTGAAAAAGACTGAGACAGACTCAGGGAAGAAGGCTCTTCTAGCTCTGGTGTGAGAGTGGTACTGTTAGTGATGAAGCAGTGCACTGGAAAACTAATATTTCATGACTTCCAACTTAAGGACAGGCTTATGCTTCCTACATTACAAATATCACAAATATGACCTTAGATTTGGACCAGTGTTCATATGTTCATGATAATCCAATGGTATTATGCTAAGCAAAATAAGTCAGAGAAAGGTATCATATGATTTCACTTATATGTGGAAGTTAAGAAACAGATGAACATAGAAGAAGGGAAGGAAAAATAAGATAAAAACAGAGATGGAGGCAAACTATAAGAGACAAATACAGAGAACAAACTGAGGGCTGCTGGACGGGAGGTAGGTGGGAGGATTGGTTAGATGGGTGATGGGCATTAAGGAGGGCTTTTTGGGGGAAGAACAGTGGGTGTCATACGTAAGAGATGAATCACTGGGTTCCACTCCTGAAGCCAAGACTACACTGTATGTTAACTAACTTGAATTTAAATAAATCGTAATAATAATAACCCAGTGGTCTCAAATTTCAATGTGCATAAGAGTCTCTCAGGAATAGATTAAAGGGAACACTTGGGCTACACTTCAATGAATTGCCTGTGCCCACATGGATTATGACAGCGATTCCCAGGCCACTGCTAAATTCCCAACTGTAAGGAGAACATGCTTGGAAGGCACCTAGCGCAATGGTAAGCTCTTAATAAATTGTAGCTGCCATTACTGTTGTTGTTACTACAGTTATTATGAATTGATTCCCATATTTTATCGTCTTAGAAAGGCCAGCTAGATTGTGTAATTTTCTCTTGTTTGAGAACTGGGAAGGTATATATATGATTCACATTTGTCATCGTCATATTTGTCATGCTTATCTGTCAGCATCTGGTAAACTGTTCCCATCCCCTCCCTCCCTCCCTCCCTCCCTCCTCTCTCTCTCTCTCTCTCTCTCTCTCTCTCTCTCTCTCTCTCTCTCTCTCTATATATATATATATATATATATATATATATGACATGTTCTTTCATCTTCTTGCCCTAACTTCATGAGCAAGCTCTTCTGGTTTTTTTCTTTTTTTTTTTTTTAAATTCTTTTATTTTTTATTTTTTAAAATTTACATCCAAATTAGCGTATACTGCAACAATGATTTCGGGAGTAGAGTCCTTAGTGCCCTTTACCCATTTAGCCCATCCTCCCTCCCACAACCCGTCCAGCAACCCTCAGATTGTTCTCCATATTGATGAGTCTCTTCTGTTTTGTCCCCCTCCCTGTTTTTATATGATTTTTATTTTCCTTCCCTTATGTCATCTGTTGTGTCTCTTAAAGTCCTCATATGAGCGAAGTCATGATTTTTGTCTTTCTCTGAGTGACTAATTTCACTTAGCATAATACTTTCCAGTTCCATCCATGTAGTTGCAAATGGCAAGATTTCATTCTTTTTGATGGCCGAGTAATACTCCATTGTATATATCTGCCACCTTTTCTTTATCCATTCATCCATCGGTGGACATTTGGGCTCTTTCCATACTTTGGCTATTGTTGATAGTGCTGCTATAAACATGGGGGTGCATGTGTCCCTTCGAAACAGCACACCTGTATCCCGTGGATAAATGCCTAGTAGTGCAATTGTTGGGTCATAGGGTAGTTCTATTTTTAGTTTTTTGAGGAGCCTCCATACTGTTTTCCAGAGTGGCTGCACCAGCTTGCATTCCCATCCTGGTTTTTCTATTTGAGTGCCACAATTTGACTGCTTATACAGGGTGAACAAAAATTAATGGGACGTTTTATTGAGATGATAATGTGGCCTGTGATTGAGGCAGAATGAGGGGTCACATGTTAGTTTCTTAGCTTAAAATTCAGTTCTTCTTGCCTTGCCTTTGCTAGAAAGAAAAGGAAGGGGAAGGGAAATTCTTTTTTCTGGAGTTAGTAGTAGTGAGAAGGGAATCAGTTTTCACTTACGAAACAGACTCCTCTTTTAATGTCCTGTATCTTTAAGTAGGGTCAGAGTAAGGGGGGGGGGGAGGATGTTGGGAATAACCAGAACTCATTGTATACCATTGTGTTTGTTGTCCCATCATAGGAGATGGATCATGAGAAATAAGGGAGGTGCAGAAATGGACTTTAATTGTTAAAATTCTACTTTTCTACAAAATAGAGGAATATTTTTTAAGAGGGAAACTTCTCAAATCCTTTACTTTGAAGATTCTTACCTTGGCCTGGGCCTCACCCACCTCTTTATGTCTAGGATGCCCAAGGGAGATGGTTTCTGAATTTACAAGTGAGTTGAGGAACCTGAGATAGATGGCTCATTCTTCATCTGACTGCCAGGGCTGGTGTCGTCTGTCATCTCCCACTTTGCTACTTGTATCAAATATTATGTTTCATTTGCCTAGATGGGAAGAACTTGGGGGAGTAAGAAAAAAAAACAATTTAAAATAATAGGGCTGAGCCAAATGGGGAAAATATCTAATGGTTAGTGAGGAAGAAAGAGATCATACACATGGGGATGGAGAGAACAACCACTAGGACCACCTTGGAGGGATAAAGCAGAACTGTCAACCTCTGAAATCTCCTGTTATGTTGTTTGGTCTCTGTTGAAGGATGAAAAGTTATAGGATGAATATTTAGGAGAGCTGGAGTCAAGTCCTGAAAATCTCAATTCTGCTCTAGGTCTCAGTTTCTGCAGTGTTGAGACTGGAAGATCTTTCTTTTCCCTTCAGCACAAAGATCTTGTTACTTTTATAAATATAAGATACTATATATAAAACTATGGTAACCACAAAGGAAAAGCCCATGGTAGATACAGAAGATTATGATGGAATCACAGCATACCATTGCCAGTCATCAAATCACAAAGGAAAGCAGGAAGAGAGGAAGCAAGGAACAAATGATCTATAAAATAGTCAGAAAACAGTGAACAGAATGGCAGTAGTAAGTCCTTTCCTATTAATCATTACTTTAAATATAAATGGATTAAATTCTTTAAAAGTCATAGAATGACTAAGTGGGTAGAAAAACAAGCTTCAACAGCATACTGCTTAGTACGCATAGACTGAGAGTAAAGGGATGGGAAAAGCTACTTCAGGCAAATGGTAATCTTCAGGCAAAAGCAGGAGTGGTCATACTTAGAGTAGACTTCAAGCTGGCCATGGTCAAAAGAGACAAGGATATTATATAATAATGAAAGGTTAATTCAAGAAGATAAAACAATATAAATATTTATGCACCAAACACTGGAGTACCTAAAAATAAAGCAAACACTGACAGAAATAATAAATAAATAAATAGCAAGATAATAGTTGTAGGCTTGAATAACCCATTCTCAATAATGGGCAGGTCGTTCAGACAGAGAGTCAGTAAGGAAATTGCATATTTGAGTAATACTATAGGCCAAATGGACTTAAGGCATATATATAAAACATAGCATTCAACAGCAGAATGTGCATTTTTCTCAAGTGCACATGGAACAATTTTGTAGGGCAGATCATATGTTAGGCCAGAAAGCAAGTCTGAACAAATTCAGAAAAACAGAAATTATATTCAGTATATTTTCTGACCATAATAGTATGAAGCTAGAAATCACTAACAGGAGGGAAGATGGGAACCTGAACAACCAGTGGCTCGAGGAAGAAACCAAAAGGGAAATAAAAAAAAAATCTTGAGACAAAATAGAAAAATAAAATGGAAACACAACATAGCAAAAATATATGGGATGCAGTAAAAGTAGTTCTGACAGGTAAGTTCATAGTGATAAATGCCTATCTCAAGAAACAAAAGTCTCAAGTAAATAACTTTAATTATTTTAATGTGTGTTTATTTTGGAGAGACAGAGTGTGAGTCTGAGAGGAGGAGAAAACAGAATCCGAAGCAGGCTTCAGGTTCTGCGCTGTCAGCACAGAGCCCGGTGCAGGGCTTGAACTGACAAATCGCAAGATCATGACCTGATCTGGAGCTGGGCCCTTAACTGACTGAGCCACCCAGGCATCCCATCAAATAAACAACTTTAAATTCAGGGAGCTAGAAAAAAGATAAGCTAAACTCAAAGTTAGCAGAAAGAAAGCAAAAATGGATTAGAGGAGAAATAAATGGAATAGTAAAGATTAACAAAACTAAGAATTAGTTCTTTGAAAAGATAAACAAAATGGGCAAAACTTTAGTTAGACTAATAAAGAGAGATGACCCAAACCAATAAAATTATTAATGAAAAAGACATAACAACTGATGCCATGGAAATACAAAAGAACATAAAACACAGTGATGAGCAATTATATACCAACCAAACTGTACAACCCAGGTGAAATGGATAAATTCCTGGAACTATACAACCTACCAAGACTGAATTCTGAAGAAATGGAAAGTCTGAGTAGACCAAAATACAAGTAAGGAAATTGAATCAGTAGGCAAAAATCTCCCAACAAAAACCCATGAGCAGATGGTATCACTGACAAATTTAAATGTTTAAAGAAGAATGCATGCTCTTCTTGTTCAAACTCTTCCAAAAGAAGACTATCGACCACTATCTCTAATGAATATAGATGAAAAATCCTCAACAAAATACGCCCAAATCAAATTCAGCAACACATTAAAAGGATGATATGCTGTGATCCATTGAGAGTCATCCCTGAAATACAAGGAGGGTTCAAGGTACTCAATCAGTCCATGTCATATCACATTAATAGAATGAAAGATAAAAGTTGTATGATTGTTTAGTCCAGGAAAAACATTTGAAAAAATTCAGCATCTGTTCATGATAAAACTCTGAACAATTGGGTATGGAAGTAGTGTACCTCAACATAAAAGACTAGGACAAGCCCACAGCTAATACCATAATCAATAGTGAAAGGTTGAAAACTTCCTGTAAGATCAGGAACAAGACAAGGTTGCCCACTGTCACCACTGCTGTTCAACATAGTAATGGAAATCCTAGCTGGAGCAATCAGGTGAGAAAAAGAAAGAAAAGGCATCTTAATCAGAAAGGAAGAATTAAAATGGTCTCTGATTGCAGATGACATCATATACAGAAAATCCAAAAGACTTGACTAAAAAAATTGAATAATGTAGTAAACGAATCCAGTAAAGTTGCAGACTGTAATATCAACATATAAAAGTCAGTCATGTTTGTATATAATAACAACAAACTGTCTGAAAAAGAAAGAAAATCTATTTGGAATAGCATCAAAACCAATAAAATGCTTAGGAATAAATTTAACCAAGGAGGTAAAAGATGTGTACACAAACAACTGAAAGATGCTGATGAAAGAAAAGACACAGGTGAATAAAAAGATATCCTGCATTCATAGATAGGAAGAATTAATATTGTTAAAATGTCCATACTGTCCAAAGCCATCTATAGATTCAGTGAAATTCCTATAAAAATTCCCATGGCATTTTCACAGAAACAGAAATAATCCTCAAATTCATATGGAGCCACAGAAGACTGAATAGCCAAAGGAATCCTGAAAAAGAATGTTAAAGTGTGATGGAGGCATCACACTTCTTGATAAGGCAATAGTAATCAAAACAGTATGGTACTGGAATAAAAGCAGGCACAGAGACCACTGGAACAGAATGCAGAGCCCAGGTATAAACCCATGAATATGTGGTCAACTGATATTTGACAAGGGATCCCAAATACTCAATGGGGAAAATACAGTGTCTTTAGTAAATGGTATTCGGAAAACTGGAGCCATATCTTCCATCACTCACAAACTTTAACTTGAAATGGACTGAAGACCTAAATGTAAGATCTGAAACTATGAAACTCTTAGAAGAAAACATGAGGAAAAAGTTCCTTTACATTGGTCTTGGCAACAATTTCATGGATAGGACACCACAAGCTCAGATAACAAAAGCAAAACCCAACAAATGGGACTGTATCAAACTACAAAGCTTTTTTGCCCATTTGGACAGCAAAAGAAAATGATCAAAAATGCAAAAGCAACCTAGCGAATGGGAGAAAATATTTATAAACCACGTATCTGGTAAGGGGTTAATAGTAAAACACATAATGAATTCCTACAAGTCAGGAGCCAAAAACCCAAATAATCCATTTGAAAAATGGGCAAAGGACCTGAGTAGACACTTTTCCAAAGATGATATGCAAATGGACAGCAGGTACATGAAAAAGTGCTCAACATCACTAATCATCAGGGAAATACAAATCAAAACTACATTGGGATGTCACCTCACACCTGTTAGAATGGCTGTTACCAGAAATGAAGATAAAAAGTGCTGGGGAGGATATGGTGAAAAGGAAACCCTTATATACTGTCAGTGGAAATGTAAATTGATGCAGCCACTGTGGAAAAAAGTACATTTTCCTTCACGTTTTAAAAGTAGAACTAATATGTGATCTAGCAATTCCACTTCTGTGTGTATATCCCAAGGAAATGGTATTACTGTCTCAAGATCTGCACCTCTGTATTCATTGAAACATTACCTGCAATAGCCAAGAATGCAAACAACCCAAGTGTCCATAGAAGTGAGTGGATATGGAAAGTGTCATGTTATCTTCTTCATATATCAACTTGTATCTGTCTGTAGATCTAACTATAGCTTGATCTATCTATGAATACTCTTCAGCCATAAAAAAGAAGGTAATCTTGTCATTGGTGACAACATGGATGGACCTTGAGTAAGATAGGGAAAAATAAACACTAAATGATCTCACTTACAGTAGAATCTAAAAAGCAAAACTCAGAGCAGCCATATATTATTGGTGGTTTGTCAGGGATGGGGTGGTAGGAATGGTAAAAGTTACAAAGGATACAAACTTCCATTTATAAGATGAGTAAGTTCTGGGGATGTAATTCACAGCATGGTAACTATAGCTAACAATATTGTACATTTGAAAGTTGTTCAGAGAGTAGATTTACACATGTAAATTGTGACTGTGAGTTGATGGATGTATTAAGCTTATTGTGGTAATCATTTCACAATATATATGTATGTCAAATCGTATTGTACACTTTAAATGTGTACAGTGTTATGTCAGTTATATCTGTGTACAGCTGGGGAAAAAAAGAATTTGTTACTCATAAGGCCATAATGATACCAACATTTAGGACATTACCTGAGCTTCTGAAAATAAATGTGTTACTATCAACCCACATAAGTGTTCATTTACTCAGTGAGTGTTAGTTGAGTATCTACTCTGTGCTAGGCACAGTGCTCATTATTGGGCACACCAAGGTGAATGCACAAGAGAGATTTTCCTGCAGTGGCACTTACAGCGCAATCTGTCTACTCAGTATATACTAGCCCAGCAGGCTGTGGTATCAGAAAATAGGACGGAGGGAGAGCCTGGCATTGGAAGACATTCAAGAGGTTTAAGCCCTGTATCAAGTATTTTTCTCTTTTGAAAGTCTTAGCTAAGTATCACTTGTAGAGGCCCACCCTGGCCACCTGATTCAATACTGCTCCCTCCTCAGGGAAGCTCCTGATCTCATGCTGCTTTTTTTTTTTCTTTTTTTCTTATTATTGCCTGTTACCATTTAGTGCTTCCCAATATATGACATAATTTACTTATTTATTAGGGTAATTGGAGATGATCTGCCTACCTCATGCTGGAATATAAGCTCCAAAATCTTTGTGCTTTGTTCAACAGTGTATTCTAAATGCCTGGAACAGTAGTGGGCACTCAGTAAATATTTGTAGAATGGATTAATAAATGACTATATGACTGAGGAGTAGAGTATTATGATATTGGAGAAAACGTGGTGTATTATTCACTAAGGCATTAGTCTTGAGAAATTGATGGCGTTCTTCTACCGATGTTGTGAAAGTCTTTTGTTTTGAAGGGTGTGATGTATAGTGGTAAAATTAAAAAAAAATTTTATTGGTAGAGTGTGGCCAACCAGAGGGTAATCTAGCATCTAGCTTTGCTCAGAAAAGGCCCTCAGATGTTTACCTGGCTAGGTTGGGTTGAGCTGTGTCAGAAATCCCTTTTCTTTTTGCTTCTGTGTAAAGCAAACAAATAATCAGCAACAACAACAATACCCAACCCAAACTTCTAGATGAGTCCTGATGTGTTTTCTCAGTGGGGATTGCTGTGATGTGCTATGTGTTGCCTCTGGGTTAGCCACACTGAAAGGCTTGTTCGTGCGTTATGCTATGATTTGAGGCTCCATGGTCTGTTTTCCTTGGTCAAAAACTTCTCTTCCTATTAGCCCAAGGTACACTTTTCAGATTGTTTAAACAGTGTTTCTCCTCCTTCCTTGGGCTTGTGTGGCCCTGTTACACTTGTGACCGGGCAATAGAAGGTACTGTAAACTACTCCCTCAGCTGAGATTACCTAGTTCACCCCTGAGTCCATTTAGAAGCATCCTATCCTAATTTCTTGAGCTTACCCATGTGTGTGTGGGGTGCAGAAAGCCTGATGCACTCTGCTTTCAAACGTCTCTTGCCTCTGTCTGCTGTAAAATGCTTACACATTAATTATGAACCTTTTTTTTTTTTTTTTTTTGGAGGGGAAGGCAGTGGGAGGAAGGTGGCCAAGAGTAATTCTAAAGGGCCAAATACATAGGCTTCCTCCCCAAACTCTCCTTGTTTAGTAAATGAAGGCACGTGAAAGTGGAACATTTGGCGCTTTGCACCAATATTATGGTGTAAAATTATAGTTAGGAATATTGTGTAAAAACCGTAATAGTTCGCAGTTATAGCTATGGTGAGAACAGCAGGCAAGACTATAAGCTTTAATTTATGTTGTGCTTTGGACATTTTTCAGAAACTATTTACCCATTACCTCTTAGGTCAGTGGCCTAATAATGCAACAAAGCACTTTTTGAAATTGCAGATAATTTTCAGTGCTCAGATCTCTGTGTAGTATTGATGGGGAGGGTGGTTGATTAGGACCTTGGGAATTGTGCTTGATGGGAACAATCTGGAAGGAGTGAAAAATTATTAAACACACACAGCGGGGGACAGAGGATTTACCATTGTCGTGCGGTGCCATTAATTCTCATTGCTCGGCACAGCGGCTTGATTGCATACTGTGAATACTGTTTATTGGAGAATGGGTACAATTTTGCTGCAGTTGTTGTAATGTAATACTAAATGCTAATTAGACTTCTAACAATAATTAGAACCTCTTGCCAGACTTGGAAATAGAAACACTCAATTGAATTTACAGAAACAAAGACCTTTAAGCTATGCCACTAGCAGCATCGACTTCAAGAAGTTTTTCACGTTTTTAGTTACAGATTTGCCAACACATATATATTTTTTATGGGGTGCATAATGAGTTCATTTATGTTCTCAATAGGATTATTTTCAAAATGAGATGAAGCAAACCTCCTCTTCCCCATCAGATGAAGAAAATCTACAAACACAGGTATAATCTGAAATGTACCTTTGTTAGCATGCAGATGGCAGCTGCCATGCTCTTGGGCGTGCAGGGAAAGCAGGGCTGTGCAGGGGAGCATGGCTAATGCGGATTTTGGAGCCATTCTGAATGCTTAACGTTTTCCTCAAACCCGGTGTTGTCTCCTTGCCTCTGTGCGCATGCACACACCTGAGGGCCAGAGGTGTTTCATTGGACCAGCTCCCTCAGTTGCCTTCCTGAAGCTCCATCACTAGCCAGAGGCAAGTCAAACCCACAGCAACCTGACGGGATAAAGCTCTTCTTGGCTGCTTTGCTTTGTCCAACCTTTTAAATCTACGGGTATGGCAGAACTCTTAGCAAAGCGAGAGATGTGTCAAATATGTTCACCAGTGAGAAATAATTAGCTGCGAATTTCCTTGGCATCCCGTGGGCCTTGTGGTTTCACCCCAACACGGCTGGGCAGGAGTGTCGGGAGGCCATCCCAGGAATGTGGCCACGGGCATCTCAAGGAGGTCAGGAGGGCCTGAACATGTTAGTTGGCACCAGACCCTGGTGCAGCACCATGATCTGGGTTTGTCTGGCAGCAGTTGAGCGAGGCCTTTGTTGTTGGGGTCTCAATGCTGGATGTAATTTCCTCATCCTGTTTTTGTTTTGTTTTTAAACCCAGAGGTACAAAGTCTTAAGCCTCATTGACCCTCCCTTCACAAATATGCCACGCGAAACAATGGAGAATGCCTCCCCTCCTTTGAATTTTAACTGAGCCTAAGTTGACTAGCTGGTGTTCAGTGCTAATAATTAGCTGCTTGACATGATGTATCATGTTACCCCTTTGTTTGGAGCCATCAAGGTAATAGAAACAGAATCTTGAAGCTCTGTGCTGAAACAGTATTAAAGCAACCTGCGCTCTCCTGCTGCATGGGCCCCAGACTTCTGGGTGAAGTGAGTTCTTACAGGTTTTACTGGTTACTGGGAAACACGTTTTATGATGGAAATGCTGCAAGCACATTATTTCTCTAGCCTCCAGTGTGAGGCATGGCTACTTTAAGCCGAGAAGGAATTTCTTGGTTTTTCTGGTTTTGGTTAGAATGTCTGTTTGTATAAGCTTTTGAAAAAGGATGTTTATAGAAATGTCCATTTTTGTGTCTTTATTAATATTTCATCAAATTCACGAAACCTAACCACTTCCCCCAACCAAGTGACCCCTACGTACACCCACAATTGCACTCTCCCCCACCCCCAGGTAAAAAAAAAAAATTTTTTTGTTTTGACTTAAGTTCCTTTCATTAAAAAAAATTTTTTTTAAAACATTTATTCATTTTTGAGAGACAGAGCATGAGCATGGGAGGGGCAGAGAGAGGAGGAGACACAGAATCTGAAGCAGGTTCCAGGCTCTGAGCTGTCAGCACACAGCCTGATGTGGGGTTCAAACCCATGAACCGTGAGATCGTGACCTGAGCCGAACTCAGACACTTAACTGATTGAGCCACCCAGGTGCCTGCCCCCCCTTTAAAAAAATTTTTTTTTAACGTTTACTAACTTTCTTTCATTTTAATATTTGACCTTTTTGACTTGTCTCCTCCCTACCAAAGTACTCCCCCTGCTAGTGGGACCTTTGCTGGTTGGAGTCAGGGAGGAGAGGGTTGGATCCTGGGCATGCCCCAAACAGAGCTGCTTACTCCTGTTAACCAAGACAAGTTTTCTTCTGAGAAATAGTCCGTTAAGCTTCTCTCTCTGCCACTCATTGGTTGAGAGAGGCTCTTTCTCATCTCACCTTTGGACTCCTCTTACCCTGTAGGAGTTGGGTGATTGGATCAGGTTCTCTCCTCTTAATGATACTGGTGGGGTCTTATTGTTTAACTTGGGGAAGGTCAATTGTTGATAGTGATCTAATTTCACACTAAAGCTTAATATTCAGGGCAGAAGAAGCCATCAGTAAACAACCAGTGACCAAAAATCCTTGACTCTGGTGACCAGTTTCCTCTGTGCCAGAGAGTGCTGTATGAGGCACTTTGTTTGGTCCCAACGGGGTTAAATAGAGCTCTGTGACTTGAGACGGGCTCCGCACATTTGCCTGTCTTGCAGTTTGTATGAAGTATGCCAATGAAATTTTTAAGGAGGTACTGTGGGAGCATTTTAGTCCGTGTTTTAGCAAATACAGTTGATTGCCAGAGGTGCTCACGTTGTGGTTTTTCCCTTTCTGAGGATACAGTTTTTCTCGTGCTGGTCTGCTGAGAGTCCGTGAAAGATGAGGCCTGAGTGAGTCAAATGCTTTCTTTATATTTTCTGGTTACATTTTTCTTGTTCACAAGTCAGTGGCACCTGCAAATGGAAGACTTGCTGAGGTAGCACCTGGCTGATTAGCAACTTTTGCTTGGACCCACTCACACACTGACCGTTAAATTACCTCCTATCATGCCTGGGCTGTGTGGCCGCTGCCGAGAGGCAGGCAGAGGTCAATTCAATATGGCTGACATGTTCTGTGTTTCCCCACAGCATGTCACATGTAACCAGCGCAGCGACTTTGACAAAGTACCGCAGGGTGACCTGGTAGTCTTGGGTCAGAGTGAGAGAAATTGGTGTTGTACTAAGATGTATGTTAATACATATATTATTTATATGGGCATTAGCGAATGCTATTGTTGCCTCAGCACAAACCCAGGCCCAGGGATTGGCCTTGGGGTTTTTGCAAGCTTACTTTATCATGTTTCTCCCCACCCCCTCCCTGCTCATGAATAATTAAAAACTTAAATTACTTGCCATGTACAAAATTCATATGCTGGGGAAAATAGCTACATGAAAATTAATTTTCTGTTCTGTGAGACTGACGGGAAATCAATTAATCTTGATGTATTATTTTATGCAGAACAGGGTGCAAGAACCTGCAGAGAGAATGGCTACAGCTGTTCTTGTTGGTCGGGCCATATATTATCGTTGGCGGGTTTGACAGCTTCTGAAGGAAATGGCTGAGGGGTATCAGGCAGGTGAATCAACTGTAAAAATTTATTGGAGGATACAAACTGTTTCCAGGGGACTGATATAAAACTCACACTTGAGAACTGAAGTATTGAATGTTTTTGTGACTGAAGCAGCTTGTTGTCAATATTTATAGCTTTTCTCTTTGTTACATGTCCTATTTGTTTGATTAACTAGTCAGATGTTAGTGTCTGTCTGTAATTTATCTGTTGTGCCTTCTGTAGCATTTTTGATACATAAAGATTTACCACTAGATAAATAAGGCAGCGCACACAATGCAATATGCTAAATAAAATGACAGAACTGTTTACAACATGTTACAAGTTTTATAACTCACGAGGTAGATCAGTAACTTTTGTTTACTGGTGTCACTGTTAGTTGAAACATGTCTCAATGTATTAACTACTATGGGGGTAAACAAGGCTCTCTTAAATAAGCAGAGATGATAATCAACACATACCTCATGGTAAATCATTTAAGAGGCTCTATAAAAACGTTTATGTACAGCCATACATAATGCATACATTTCTGAAATAAAATAAACGCGTGCTTTTAGAATAGGCTGTAGTTACATTTCTTTGCCATGCCGTCAGCATCAATTTCCCCTGTAGATGATGGAGGTGCGATGTTCAGACAAATGCTGACACAGACAGATGGGAGCCCTCCACCAAGGGGCGGTGGCCTGGCAGGTGACTTCAGGAATGGCTGCTGGGAAAGCACGTGTGTGTCGGTGGCATCATCCAAAAGCATGGGAGGCTGGTGGAGCTGGGCCAGCATGGTGTCTCATCCTCCCCGAGCCCTAGGGTAGGTGGTTGAGGCTCACTGCATGTGGACTTTAGGGAGCCCTATGTGATGTATGGGCTTAGGGAGACCCTAAGAGAGTGGATATAGAGAATGTTTCCCACAAAGCCCCTCTGTGACCACCTGCCTCTTGCCTGTCAGTAGGTGAGGCGGGGACCCAGAAGCAGTAGGATTACTAGCTTCTTAAGAAATGGGCATGAGGACTCAGGTTCCCTTATCCCTACAGAGAGAGAAGGGGTATTTATCCTGTGTTGCTTGTGTACTCTCCAGACATCAAGCTCACTGACTTTCAGCTAAGGATCCAAAGTTCTCTTGGTCATTGGCAAACTGTGTTAAGTACAGTCTTTGAAACAGCTGGCACAACTTGTTATTCAGTTTCTAGTAGTTCATGAATGACTCTCTCATTAATAGTACTTAATATAAATACCATTATAACATTTTACCACCTTTCTTAAGAGAAGGTGGATCTTGACAGGCCCAGATCTTGAGAGGCATAGTAACAGCATCTTGCCTTGGTCTAGTACTTTTCACTCTTTCAGAAGCCTGGCCTTAATACATACGTGGAAACTATATTAGTTGGCATAAGCATGTTAATATATGTTTATTAATTTGTAAGAGGGACATTCCTTGTTTGACTAGGTTGAGGGAGGAGGTTGGAGACTTCTGGGTGACATATTACTGCACACTTAGGGGTTGAAACAGAACCCACTTAATTATCTGTAGGTTGGTAAATCTAGGGAGGCTTGCCTGGGTTCTCTGCTTAGGGTCTTATTTATAAGACCTCCTCTTGAGCGTCTGGGAAAAATCCACTCCAGAGCTCATTCAGGGGTGTTGGCAGAACTGAGCTTCTTACCTTTGTAGGACTGATGGCTTTTTTCTTGCTGGTTATTTTCTAGGTTCCACTCCTAGCTTCTGGAGGACGTTGTCAGATCCTTTCCTTGTAGCCCCACATCTTTAAGCAGACAGTGGGCTCTCTCTGTCCTGCTGACTCCCCCTTAGACTTGGAGTCCTTTGGAATTAGCTTTCTGCTCCCAGTCAGAGAAAAATCTCTGCTTTCATAAAAGAGCTCACATGATTAGATATGGCTCAGCCAGATAATTCTCTGCGTCTTAAAGCCAATTGATTAGTAACCTTAAATATATCTGCAGAGTCCTTTTTGCCATGTAACGTAATGTAATAGAAGCAGCGTCACTGAGAACAGGTTTGGGGGGCCACGGTAGAAGTCTGTCTATCACGGGAGCATTTGGTGTGGTGTTTACATTGTGGATTCTCCAGAGCAGTGCCTCTCTTAGTCGTTACTTTTCTTTTGTTGTCCCACAACTTGGTCTGGAAAGAAGAGGACCAACTTTGGGTGGGCTTTCACAGCAAATACACGTGCAGTGCCTGCTGTATGTCTAACCTTGCATTGTGAGCAGGAAGTGAAACTCGCTGTAAGATATGGTTCCTCAATCTCTCCACAACACAGCTTTTCATACATATACCAGGAGACCGTTCACCCATCAAGGCACTTGAGGAGGGGTGCTAAATTAAGTGGAGTTGAGTGGGAAAGTAAATCTCTGGGAATTGAAGTGGGCATAATACTTGAAGAGAGGAAATGATTTTCAGGCCTTGAGCAAGGCATACGGTTGGACCAGATGGAGAAGACGGGTGAGGACATGAAAGTGGCAAAGTGCCTACTGTGTTGGGAAAGTAATGGGAAGTCAAGTGGGGTTTCCCCACTCTTGAGTTGGTGCGTTACCCCTTGTGAAGGCAGATGGGAGGCACGCTGTGGAAAATAAATGTGTGCTGACAGTGAGCCCTATGGGGACAAAGGCTTTGAAATCACAAGAAGTTCTTTATTCTTAAAGAAGCCTCTTGAAGGATTCGTGTTCTCCATCCCTGCCAACAATAGGCCTTTTTAGGGGTGTTCTGTTCTTGGGGTATGGGTAACTCGTTCTAAACAATGTGATGAGTTCTGTATGGAAGGTTTGCAACTTACAGGATTGCACCTAACCGTCACCTGGGGAGCTTTGAAAATAACACCAATGTTCAGGCTGCACCTCAGACCTACTCCATCACAATTACTATAGATGGGGTGCAGGGTTTAGGGTTTTATTGAAAAGTTTGCTGGATGATTTTAATACTACTCAGCTGGGGTAAGAACCTCTTTACCACATTCTAGGTATGCACATAGTGCTGTGGGATCCATGCTATTCATTTAGGAAGTGACATTTGAAGTGGGGTCTTGACAACTGAGAAGGAGTTTACCAAGTAGAAAGTGGGGGTTAGGGCATTTCAGGCAAAGCTGGGGAGCATAGGGATAAGGAAGTTGATAGTCTGCCTGGAGACTAGTGAACGGTGCACGGGTTCAGCACAAGGGAGATAGAGGCTCGGAGGAGGCTGCTACGAGTTGAAGCTGGATGGATGGGTTGGGGTGAACATTGAAACGAATGCTGTCAGATTTTGCAAAAAACACCCTTTACTTTCAAGGCTTTGTCCTGATCCAGCCTGACCTTCCCCTTGGTTAATCCGAATTACTGAGGTTTGACTCCATGTTCGGTTTTTCTGAGATTTGCTTTGATTTCTCTCAGAAGTGGAGCCGTGTTTATTCTCTGAGCGGCTCTGTGTACACACTCTGCTGGTGGACTTGCCTGGGATGAGCCGTGGGTCCTCTGAGAACCGCTTCCTGTTTGGTCTGGTAACTCCTAAGCCTGCCTTTCTTTCCTGCAGTCTGCAGTTGTGGAAATATGCACTATTTGAAGTTTGGAGGAGATCAATTTTTCATCCTTTCCTTAGTGGGATAAAGAATATTTCAAACACCACTGGAGGCCAGAGAGCTCTGCGAAGTTTTGAAATAGCTTGGGAAATGTGCCACATGCTTCACACTTCATTTTTCTCCTCTCTCTCTGTCTCTGTCTCTCTCTCTCTCTCTTTTCATTGTTTCACTTAATTAGAACATTGTAATGCACAAAGGGGAGAGGAGACAAATATTTAGAGAAAGGAAAGGAAATGGGTTCATTTGAAATGGACTAGAAGCAAGCCTGGTGCTTGTAGCCTGAAATCATTCTGCTCATTTAGTAAGGTAAACTTGAAGCCTTCTTCCTGCCTGTGAGGTGATAAAGCAAAACCAAGAGCTCCAACATGATTGTTAATGAAAACCCTGGTCAGAGCAGCCCCCCCCTCCACCCCCACCACCCCGTTTCCCCTCCCAAACCAAAGAAAAAATTGGAACATTTTTGGGTCCAAGTTTCACAGATGTTAAGCATTTTGTGATATTACTTAGGGGGTTTCCTGAGCTACATTAAAGTTGAACCACTAGGGTGTTGAAACAGTTGGACCCATAATAAAATATACATGAAAAGGAATTGTGACACATTGGCTGTTATGTGCTGGTGACAATTAGGTTACTGCTTTAAAAATACATATCCTAGACACATCTACAGGAGCTTTTTAGGGAATTTTGAGTAGAAGTTGAGTAAAGGCGGATGGTAATTTCTCTGGTTGCCTCTGGCAGGTGGACATAATTTAACAATACCCGTCAGATATGACAAATTGTTTGTGAGTTACATTAGGGCCTTAATAAGATCACATCTGTTCATATATCCTCCTTAACCACAGAGCCTGATTTAGAGAGTTTTCATACTGGTAGAGTATTGTTGTTTAAATATTTAGAGGGGTCTAGACATGTATCATAAAAGAATAGACTCTTGTGTATAAAAACACAGTCCTTTTATTCTTAGTGTTTTTGCTTTCACGGATCTTGCATCATTCTGTCTATCTGAGTGAACCACATGTTGCTTCTGAGAGCCAGGAAACATATTTCATTCTATGTTGGAGCTAGTATGTTAGAGAGGGAGGAGGCCTTACAGAGCGACTCCACCCCCGCCCCTCCTGGCAGGGGTAGGGATCTGAGGCTGAGACTGAGTAAGGGGCTTGTTGAGGGCGTCTTACCCCATAAATTGGCAGAGCCAGAATTAGGACTTCATCTGGCACTTTGAGTTTAGTGATATTTCTGCTGTGCTGGACTTTTACTCTAGGCTAGAAAACGAGGCCCTTGATGCCGTAGGAATAGCTCACATATTGGTGTCACGAGGGGCCGCAGTCCTTTCCAGAGGACATTCCTGGTCACGGGGAGGCCAGGCTCTTTTCCATGTATTAAAATTTAGGGCCCTGCCCAGTGTCCTTCCTTGGACAAAGAATCTTCTGTCACTTCCCAGCCTAAGCGCACGGGTGGGTTTCTTCCGTCTTGGACCACATCGTGTGTGTTCCCACCTCAGCTCACACAGTCCCCTTCTCCTTTTGGTCTCTTCCATGTCCGGAATAAGTAAGCTCCGTTTCATCATGAGCTCTTCAAGGCCACAGCCATCTATTAGGTTGAATCCTATGAAAATGCTGTTCTATAGGTCAGAAAGGTCAAATAATGGCAACTCCAGCAGATTCACCCTAAAAGTAGTCTTTAGAAAACCTCTGTGCCACTTACATTTTTTATTCACTTTCTCACTGTACATATGTGTACAGGTTTGTATTGGCTTTTATTTTTATTTATTTTTTTATTAATTTTTTTTAACATTTGCTTTTTGAGAGATACAGAGTGTGAGCAGGGGAGGGGCAGAGGGAGAGAGGGAGACACAGAATCCGAAGCAGGCCCACAGGCTCTGAACCCTCAGCACAGAGTCCGATGAGGAGCTGGAACTCACAAACTGCAAGATCGTGACCTGAGCCCAAGTCAGATGCTTAACGGACTGAGCCACCCAAGTGCCCCAGTGTTGACTTTTTAAAACAAATTTTATTTTGTAGTATTTTGAGATTTACAGAAAAATTGCAGGCACAGTGCAGTTTTTCTATACCCTAACCGAGTTTCAGTTTCCTCTATTGTTAAGATTTCGCATGACCTTTGTATTTTTGTCAAATTTAAGAAAGAGACATTGGAACATTACTAAAATTCAAGACTTTATTTGGATTTCATCACTTTTTCCATTAATGTCCTTTTTCTGTGGTAGCCTCCAGTCCAGGGTCCCAGGTACCACACTGCATTTTGTTGTCATGTGTCATTAGTCTTCTCTGTCGGTAACAACTCAGCCATTCCTTGTTTTTTCAACCTTGATAGTTGTCATGTGTTCTGGTCAGGTATTTTGCAGGTCTTTCAACTCGGGTTTGCCTGATTTGCTATCTTATGATTATATTGGGGTTATGGGTTTTGGTAAAAATACCACACTGGTTTGGTTAACTTCCATCACTTAAGGTAGTTTTTTGCCAGGTTTCTACACTATAGAGTTACTAAACTTGGCTTCTTTTCTTTCTCTCTGTCTTTTTCTTAACTTTATCTATTTTGAGAGGGAGAGGGGCAGAGAGAGAAAGAGAGAGAATTCCAAGCAGGCTCTTCACCATTAGTGCAGAGCCCTATGTGGGGCTTGAACTCATTAACCGTGAGATCATGACCTGAGCTGAAGTAGGACACTTAACTGACTCAGCCACGCAGGTGCCCCTGGCACCTCATGTTAGTGTCTAACCACCAGCTAGATTAACAGTTCTTTCCTTGGGAACAGGGGCATTGTTGCATGCTTTTTGTGTCTTTCATTGTACCTAATGCCCCACCACGTTTTATACAGAGTGAGTGCTCAACAAAAGTTGAGAGGTTATTAAATGAGTGATTTAATTTCAGACTGGAAGAGGTGTTTGGTGTAAGCAAACCTAAACAACAAAATCCCAACCCACTGAATTCTCCTTGCCACTAGGTTGGTGGTCTTTGCTGACTTTGCTTAAGGGGTAAATGGCAAAACTACTTAAAATTTTTTTTGGTGAAGCTACTATGAAGACGGAGTTATCTGCCGTCTTGGCTAAGATTGGAGCTTTGAGTTAGGATTCAGGCAAATCCAAATGTAAATTAGGGATGCACACGCATACACTTCCGTAGCTTCTGCTGGCCTGCAGCAAAGGTGTCTGTCTTTGCCGAGTCTTACAAATATTTGTTGGAGATTGTGATGATGCTAGAGCTAAGGCATTGTTTAATGGGTCCCTAAGAGCCAAGAAGAATTACCTGAATGCATTGTACTTCATCATAAATTTCAACATGGCCTTTATGGAAAACAAAGCATTTAGGACATACCCTAAAGGAAAACGAGGATGAAAGAAATTTATTTTTTTTAAAACTTGGAAACTAAATGTTTTGCAATTGAGATAAGAGGGATGTGGGAGTAGTTCTTTTATAAACCCTTTTAGCGGGGACCTTACCAGTAGGTCTTGTAGGGTTGATTTCTGCTGTGATTGAAAAGTTGGTATAACATTATGATGATTTAACCTTGGTTTTAAAGGTATACACAGGAATTACAGAAGCTTGATTTATCATTCCATTTTAAAAGGTCTCTTCTTTTTAATGTTTTTAAAAATATGAGTAAAAAAATCCACAGGTTTTTCAGTGGTGTAAATTACTTCATGCTAGTTTTTCAATCTGAGAGTCTCATGATAGCTACACTTGCTTATATGCTTTATTGTGTAATTTATTTTTTCATATCTTTCTTTTATTAGCTATAGAGTAAGTTCAGAAAAAATAAGTAGATAATGAGGTTAAGCCACAGTTAAGATAAAAATGACAATTCAATAAAAAAGTTCGATATAATTCCTGTTTTCTAAAGTAAAATACAGCCACTAAGAGATTTAATTATAGTATTATTCAAATAAATTTTGCCTCTACCTTGAAAACACTCAAGAAAGGAACACCAAGAAAGGTATTTGGTTAACATGAAAAAAAGTAATATGATACATCAGATTATAGCTTATGAACTATGACAGGGACCAGGCTTGAGAAGAGATACCACCACTGAGTGGGTTCCCTGAAGAGACACACTGGGATTATGTGAGTTGCTGTGGTGAGAGCCCTTGGCTTGCTCTGAGTTTTGAGCCAGATTGGGAGCTTTCACCATTTGGGTGATCTTGGAATGCCATATTCTTTCATTGAAATGATTCTGAAAATCACCACCAGATAAACTATGGTCAGATAGTCCTAAAATATTAGATGTAGAGGAAGCTTCAGGGTCTGACCCGTATCTAAGAAGTCAGGTAGCTTTCCCAGGCTCACAGGTCTGCAGAGTCCCAATCTAGTGTTTAATACATGATTGACTTTTTAATACACTGAATAACTTAATTGTTATTAAGATGGACTTTTACAGGGACACCTGGGTGACTCAGTCCATTAAACGTCTGACTTTAGATTTTGGCTCAGGTCATGATCTTAAGGTTTGTGAGATCGAACCTCTTGTTGGGTTCTGTGCTGACCATGAGGAGCCTGATTGGGATTCTCTGTCTCTCCCTTTCTCTCTCTCTCTAGATAAATATATAAACATTAAAAAAGATTGAATTTTATAAATTATCTAATATTTTTCCCCAAAGTAAAACATGAATGCCATTTAGAGTCAAATGACATTGGTACCCTTAAGATTTGAGAGAAAATGGGGCGCCTGGGTGGCTCAGTTGGTTAAGCGTCCAACTTGGGCTCAGGTCATGATCTCACAGTCCGTGAGTTCAAGCCCCGCGTCGTCGGGCTCTGTGCTGACAGCTCAGAGCTTGGAGCCTGCTTCTGATTCTGTGTCTCCCTCTCTCTCTGACCCTCCCCTGTTCATGCTCTGTCTCTCTCTGTCTCAAAAATAAATAAACATTAAAAAATTAAAAAAAAAAGATTTGAGAGAAAAAACTAGCAATCGCACTTCATGTCCTACTTTTTCTTTTTTTTCTTTTTTTTCATTTTTAGCTCCAAATCCTTTGCCCATAGGAAAACTACCTTCAGTTTTTCAAACTATCATTTGATATTATCTTTGTACTTAAATATTTAAATAAGAGGCTTTTACTGTTGTTAAGTAATTTAAAGAAAAAGACATCTATCAAAGTTGCTTTTCCTTATATATCCTTTACACAACTTAAAAAAACTTAAAATACGTTATTTAGTCTGGTAGTGACTTTTGGAGTCCAATTATAGAAATTCTGTTGATACAACAAACATGGAGGGCCAGGCCCAGGACCTCTCATTTCTTTATAACTTGAGGAGGTGTCATGCAATGCTAGCCGTCATCTAGGTCACAGTGACTCTGTGATTTTCTTGATTGTAAATCGAGTTCCTTTGACTCAGTATTTTTCAGGCTGGGAGTTGCATCCCATTAGTAATCTATAAACTCAATTTAGTGAGTTTTAGCCAACATTATAAAGAATAGAACAGTAGAAAATATCAGAGTTCAGTTTTTTAAAACAGTCAATATAACTTCTATCTTCTAAAATATAGCCATTAAGAGACTTAATTATGGAACACAGTTAGGATAAATACTGGTTAACACAACTTTTGTATCAGATATATACATTTATGTGGATATACGTGCACACATGGAGATATATTCCTATCAGAATTTTCGTATTCTGTATGTGTCTATATATATACATGTGTATGTATTTTTATTGTGTATTGAGTCTCAACATAAAATAGATTAAGTTAAACATATGAAGTAGCCATTTCTATAGGAACGACAAATATTGGGACTTTAATGTGATTTAACCAACTATGTTGTATTGTGGGTCATGGACAAAAAAGTTTGGCAAACATTTAAATAACCTCAGCTGTCTTATATCAGAATAAGAAACATTTTGTTTTCTTAGCTAAGTTTAAGTTGCTTCATGTGTAAAATAGGAATATAGTTGTGCCTACCTCGGGAAAAAAGGGACAAAAGGAAACTTTTGGAGGTAATGGATATGTTTATTATCTTTATTGTGGTGATTGGATCATGGGTATATGAATCTATCCAAACTCATCATCTTATATATGTTCAACACGTGAGGTTTTTTTTTTTTTTTTTGGTGTGTGTGTGTGTATCACAATGAAGGACAGAGAGGAATCACAAATGAGTCCTAGGATTGTCCTTAGAAAAGCTGTTTAAAATAATGTTACCTACATCAAAGAAAAGATGTGAAGATTAAATTCCTTAGCATGACCCCTTGCCCATAGTAAGCACCAAATAAATGTTAGTCGCTATTACTGTGGCCATTATCATCGCCATTATCCTCCTCACCCCAGCCTTCACAATGATCCTTGTTGCTCATTTGTACCTAGGAAATTCTCTTTCAGTTCTGTCAGCATTATTAAATCCATTGCTTCTCTCATCAAAAGGGTCACATATACTGATCCTCAGTCATAGTATGGTAGAACAATAGTGGAGGACTTCAGGATTCTGTGTTCAAATCAGCATTTCCCAAAGTGGTGTATGTGTGCATAGGTATGCAAGGTGGTTTAAGATGGTAAACACACAAGGCACTGGCCAGCACAGATTCATACAATGAGAGTGTTATTCCCTTTTCAATTCTCTTTCACTTCTTTGGATGGCATTTAGGAAAAAGCACCAGTTTGGTGTTGGTCTCTCTTTCCTAGCTTCCTAATACTTGATAAATGTTTTTTTAAAAAACAGAGATGAAGTCTCAGGCTCAGACTTTTCAGTAGTCAACAAAGAGAAGTTAGGTAGCATTTAATAATAGGATTTTGTTTTCCGGTATGTGTGGGTATGTATGTTCTGTGGGTTATTGGCAAGTGATACTTTTGTTTTGGAAATGATATAAAATTTCTTCTAAAAAATAAATTTGTTGAAGTTAAAATATTTAGTAAATAATGTATGCGGTATACTTGAATATGGAAAAGTCACGAATGTGTATGCAAATGACGCCAAGTCTGGGCCAAGCTGATTTAATCCTAAATGAGGCCCAGGGAGGTGAAGTAACTGAGCCAGGGTGAGTCAGGAGCAGAGCTAGGATGAGAGACGTTATCTTGGGTGTGTTCTCCTATCTCTCTGTAAACATTTTGTTAGTGTTGACCCTCCAGGATCACGTTAGAAAAAATACTGCGTTAAAACAATGTGCTGCTTTTTTCTGATGAGCTTTTTAAAGAATTTGTTGCTTCTGTGATTAGATTTGGATCCGTTTGCTCCTACCGTTCTGAGACTAGTTCTAGTCTGAATTGTCTCATGGGTAGCCATTCTCAGCTGCCAGGTATCTGCATCCACCTTACCTTTGCAATACTTCTTGTTGTACAGTATTGCTCCTCAAGGTGTACGTTGTTCTTTGACTGTGAGGAGTGGTCTGGAATTGTACCTGGTTCAGACCTCTAGCCCTGGGTAGAAGGGGAATGGCACATATAGCATAGGATATGAGTACCATACTGTGTGTTAACTGGGACTGAAAGCGGGTTGACTTTTCTGTGCCTCTGTTCTTCCATATATAAAATAGGTGGAGTTGTGAGTTGGAGAATCTCAAGGGGCCCATTCATCTGTATAACCCTTTTGTGACATTTATCCATTCACTCTACAGACATTTAGTGACCACCTTCTATATGCCAGGTACTCGTTCGACTAGTTGAAAATGTAGTAGTGGACAAGGCTGATGAAGACATTACACTGGGGGAACTTACAGTCAAGTTGGGGGCGATGATGGTAAATCAGAAAAGTTTTGTGCAAGACAATTTCCCATGGTCCTAAAAAAACAGGTGATGGAATAGAGAGTGACTTGGAGAAAGAGGCCCAATTTTAATAAACTGGCCAGGAAAGTCCAGTTCAAAAAGAAAGGTCATTTAAAAATATTTTTTTTAATGTTTATTTATTTTTGAGAGAGAAAGAGAGCACACAAGCTGAGGAGGGGCAGAGAGAGGAGGACAGAGGATCCAAAGTGTGCTTTGTCCTGGTAGGAGAGAGCCCCATGCGGGGCTCAAACTCATGACCCTGTCAGATCATGACCTGAGCCAAAGTTGGACTCTTAACCTGCTGAGCCACCCAAGTGCCCCCCAAAAGGCAGCTCTTGATGAAAGAGTGGAATGGTGGACATACAGCTATGAGAAGCTCAGGAGAGGTGTGTCCAGGCACAAGGAATACTAGGTGCCAAGCCCCAGGCAAATTCAAGGGTGAGAAAGGAGACTGGTGGGGCTGGTTGGGAACGTGGGAGCAGAATGCTGTAGAGGAGAAGGCCAGAGCCAACAGTGGAGATGCTGAATTTAGGAAGGAGTTTGGATTTGATTGAATGTGTGATGGGAAACCCCTGAAACCAGTGATGGGTTTTAAGCAGTGGGATGGTGGAATCTGATTTGTGTTTTTGAAAACTGCCCTGGCTGCTGGTTGGAAATTCGGCCAGCAAAAATAGAAGCTGGAGGTCCAGTGAGAAGCTGGTCGCATGCTGCCCTTTAGGCACAGGTTATACCCTCTGAGGAGGTGATCCTTGTGGGCAGGGCAGAGGTACTGTTAATTCATGCGTCTGTTATGAGAATGGATGGCTTGTAGCCAGAATGCCATGTTGATATTTTATGACTGGTTTCTATGAAGAGTTCATGCTCTCAAAAAACATACTGTATTCTCTTTTCCAAGGAAAAGTTGAAGACGGGCTGAGCAGTGGCTGTTTTTTTCTCTTTTCATTTTCCCAACATATAATACGAGTTGCATTACAATAAATTCAGTCAGTTCAAATGTTTTTCATCTGAAAAATTGAATGCGTTCTTTTTTTTTTTCCTAACTGCAAGGGGTGAACTTTTATATTTTTATGGGCTTTGTTGTTTTTACTTGTCACAGTTGCTGGTATTAGTTCACTAGTAAGTAATGACTTTTCTGTATTGAGAAAGACAGATGACTTATTAGATGTCAGAGGCCATCTGAAACATTTTCAACTCAGCATTTTTAATAGATGTTCTTTCTTTGATTTGTTTTCCTTCTTTCCCCCTTTCTCCTCTCTCCCCTCCTCCAGCTAGCATGCCCCCCTTTTTTTTCCTCTATACACCTTTCTCCTTCTCTCTCTCCATCACTATTTCTGTGGATCTTTTGCATGTTTGGACTTCATCTGCACACCCGCCAAGAGTATGGGAGCCATAGATTGTTGCTGTATAATGTTTCCTGAAGCTGTACTCCTTGGCTTTCCTGTGAGGATGATTTTGGGTACAAATCTATCCTTTCGGGATAAAAAAAAAAGTGGATTATGTCCAGGGCGAGCATATGTTCCTGAACCTCATGGGAAATTTTAAAAATTTCTAGCTGCTGTTCATTTTGGGGTTTTAGGATGCAATAAAAGTAACCTCTACTCCCTCCCTTCATATATGGCTAACAGGTTCAGTATGTTACTTTCCTGAATTACTTGAACATCATTTTATTGTGCCCAGAGTCTCAGGAAAGAAGAGTCTATAATTAAACAAACATCATTGAAAAAGAAATGTCAGTGTCTATATGGTCAGCTCATGTAGTAAAAATGGGCTTTGGTTGGGCCAGTATCATATCAGCATGTCATTGTGTCTGGCACATAGCAGGTGTTCAATAAATACTTGTGCGGTGAATGAGTGTCAACTTAGAGGGGAATTAGGAGTTGCAGTGGGTGGGATTGGGGGAGTTTTTTGAATGGTGAATAAGATGGACATTCCTTTAATGGGAACATGCATTCTAGTAAGGAAAGAGACAAATATATAAGCAAGAAAAATACTGGATCCTGGTGAGTTCTTTGGTGAGAGGTAAAGTAGGGTGATGTGCTGTGTGTGAGGTAGGGTGTGACTGTGGGGGCCAGGGAAGATTCTGATAAAGTGGTGCGTGGTATGGCTGAGATCTGAGTGACAAGAAGCAGCCAGTCGGGAAGATCAGGGAGAGGTGAGATTCAGAAAGAAAACAGGCGGCGTGTGGTCTCTAGGCAGGTGTGAGCTGGCACAAGCAGAGGGGCAGCAAAGTCCAGCCAGGCTCTGCTGTGGGGAGCATACAGCCATGGCATGCAGTGGGGTCAGGGAGGTGCACAGGGCCAGACCAGGTGGGACCTTAGGTTACAAATAAAATCCATACTCCTTAACTCAATTTGCAGTGGGAAGCCTTTGGAGGGTTTTAAGTGGGGGCATGGCTTACATTTTTAACATATTCTGGCTGTTGTGTGTGGAGAATGGATTGTAGAAAGGCAAGAGTAGAAAATTCAGTGGTATGTACTAGGTATTTACTTTTTACAGGAATTTTTGTTCTGAAAGTTTATCAGATCTTTGGATGAGGAGTGTAGCTTGCTTTCTTTTACTGATTCTTGCGCTGGGGCAGAATTTCTGGTTGCCTCCCACATCCATTCTTTCCATCATTTTACAGACAGAATTTCCATTTTTTTAACTGTGTGTGTTGCTACCCCCTCCTCCCTTACATCTGGCAGCTAGGTGTGGCCATGTGGCTAAATGAAAGCATTGTGTGTGACTTCCAGAATGTTTTCTTAAGGAGAGGGTTTTTATTTGCTTGTTGCCTCCCATTGTACTGCATGGAGCTGGGTGTGATGACTGGAATGCCAGCATTTATATTGGGCAATGAGGACCAGGGCCACATGCTATGGATGGCAGGGCCTGGAGTTGGAAGGAGCTGGTGTCCCTGATGATTTCTTGGAGCCCCCATATAAGCTCTGGACTGCCTTGTCTGTGGATCAGAGAAATAAACACCAATCTTGTTTAGGTCATTGATATTTTAGTGTTTTGTTTTTTGTTCTTTGCAGCTAAACATAATCCCTAATACGGATACTCATTTTGCGGAAGACTTCACAATAACAATGAGAATAGAATTAGTGGATGCTTTCTATGTGCCTCTCTATGTGCATGTTTCCCCTTAATCCTCACAAGAATCCTAGATAGGCGTAGTATTCTATCTGGAACTCTGAGGCAAAGAAGTATTCAGTAACTTGTCCAAGATCATTTGGCTAGTAAATTGGAGGACCTGGATGCCAATTCTGGCTTCACCCATTCTATTTTCTTCATCACTTTGCTAGACTGGCATATTAAAAAAATTTTTTTTTCAACATTTATGTATTTTTTGGGAGAAAGAGACAGAGATAGAGCTTGAACATGGGAGGGGCAGAGAGAGAGAGGGAGTCACAGAATCCAAAGCAGGCTCCAGGATCTCAGCTGTCAGCACAGAGCCCCACACGGGGCTCAAACTCAGGAGCCACGAGATCATGACCTGAGCTGAAGTTGGGTGCTTAACTGACTGAGCCACCCAGGTGTCCCCCCCTTTTTTAAGAGAGAGGGAGCCTGAGTGGGGGAGGGGCAGAGGGAGCAAGAAAGAGAATCTGAAGCAAGCTCCATGCTCAGTGCTAAACCCCAATGTGGAGCTCAATCCCATGACCCTGGGATCATGACCTGAGCTGAAACCAAGCATTGGTTTCTCAATCGACTGAGCAACCCCAGCGCCCTGTAGACGGCCACGGTTTTGGTAATGAGTCTGAAATCTGTTTTGTAATCATTTAGAGGGTGATGATTCAGGAGGCAGATTTGTGTCATGTTAGTTAACTGCTGTCACCAAATTTCTAGATCTTAACACAATAGGAGTTAATTTTTTTTACACTCCGATAAATTCCAACTGGCATTTGGGATGGAGCTGTGCTCCTTGCAGTCATTCAGGGACCCACACTGTGCTCCATCTCCCCTCCTTCCTATGTCCTCTTCCCCCTTCCTAGGGGCCTTAGAATTCTCTGGATGCTTTCCATGTCGTCAGCACACAGAGGAAGACAGAGAATGTGGAGGACTATACAGGAAGGTTTTGATGGGCCAGGCTTGGAGATGCTGTATGTCCCTTCCCCCATCCATTGGCCAGAACTCATTCATATGGTCACACCTGACTACAAGGAGGCTGGGAAAGACTGTCTAGCTGTATGTCCAGGAGGTAGAGGGAATGGATTTTGATGAGCACACAACAATCTCTGCCACATACGATTGTTAGGAGTGGAGGTTTCTGGTGTCAGCCCACTTGTTGATATCCCAGCCTTACTGATTTTTAGCTTTGTGAACTTGGGTAAGTCACTTATAACCTCTTTTACTTCCATTATTTATGTGTACAGTGGAAGAAAACTAGAGCTGGTTTGAGGATTAAATAAGTTATTGGGTTGTATACAGTACTTAGAGTAGTGCCTGAGACATGGTAAGTGCACAGTAATCAACTATTTTCATTTAATGCCAAGCACTTTACTTAGACCTAGGTTTGTGGATCTCTTTTTGCAGAGAATCTTCTTATTGAGCTCATGTGTGGCCCATGAACCAGGAAGAGGGACTTGGAGAACCACACTTCATAATTTATGGCGTAAATGGTGTGAGGTGTCAGGAGTGCTGCTCCTAGGGGCTCGCTGTCCCCTCCCACCTGTGAAGGCTCTTAGCCTCTCTTGAAGGGCAAGGTGGGGCTCCCTCCTGTGCTTGATATGTTTGTCGAGTTGGAAAATAACTCCTCATGCCTACTCTGAGGAATCTTGTCCATGGAATACCTTCTACCTGGAATCTCAGACCATCAAAATCTTAATTGCTTCTTACAGATCCAGCTCAGTGTCCTGTCCTCTCTAAAGCCCAGGCCGGAACCTGGTCAGCACTGCTTACTCCCTTAATTGTATGCTACCATTCTGCTACAGAATTGATTCCTGTCTATCTCATGTGGTGCTGAGTCAGATCTCAGATTATATCCACAAAACGGAAGCTTCTTGAGGGCATTGTGTACTTCTTAATCTGCCCCACATGCTCCCTGGGGAAGATGCTTCATAAATACTTGTTGAGTTCAATGATGACTTTCATTATTTCCATACATGTAGAGTTTTGTGAATGTGGTCTTTACATTGGATCAGTGGCAGATAAATTGGTATGTAGTTTGGAATAAAAACAAGTCGATTCTTTTTTATTTACACTGTTTAATATTTGTGTGGGGATTTTTGCCTTGTTTCAGCTCAGCAGTTGTAAAATTCTGTTTTAATTTCTGCCATTATCATAAACAGCATCCTCTGCTTATTATCTGGGTAGAAGATGCTGCGTCCTAGGACTCTGCTGAATTAAGATCAAAGAAATTGTTGGGGAAGGACATAGAACCATTGTTGCTTTGGCCTTATTTTCCTTAGCTAGGAAGCCCACTTGGTGATTTGAGTCGGAGCATTTCACCTGTGGGTGTAGAGTCCCATATATACACGTGTCTGTTTTTGCTAACTCCTAGGAAAGCACTCACCTTTCTCTCTATTTATGTGCACACACATCTATAAAAATAAAATTACCTGCAAAATCACTGAAGATAAAGGTTAGAAAATTCTGTACATGGAAACAGTCAGTGGTACTGCAATATATAGTTTAACAGGAAAGGGAGTTCAGTTATTAAGCTCATGTAGATTGTTTGATATACTGAATATTTTTTGCAGTTCTATTATTTGTATTTCATTCTCAAATATTTTAAGAAGATAAGCTTCTAAATTCACTTTGGGGCTCCATGTCATCAAATCTCATCACTAGTCACTTAGATCCCTAATTAACTTATACTCTATAGACCCATTTCTTTGCTTCTATTTCTCTGTACTCTCTCTAATGTGCTGTGAGTTACACTGGAAGGAACAATAAGATTTAAGAGAAGAATTAATTTAGAAAGTTAGGAATAGAAGAGATAAGGGAAAATGAGAAAAAGCGGCTTAGTATTTTGTCTTGTAAATGGCTTTCCTCTCGTAGGCTAAGAAGCCCATTTATCCAAGGAGAGGAGGAGTGTTAATGAAATAGATCATGAACATAGCTATTACAGTAATGAATTTTAACACTCACTTTGTTATGTGATATTTTATTTATGAGCTCCTTGATCACTCAGATAAAGACAAGAAGTTTATGGCACTAGATTATGTCTTGTTTTCATAAACATATTCAGTAGTTTAATAAACATAATTTATTTTTTTCTCTTTAAAAATCAGCAAAATTTATGAGAGATTATCTTAGGGTTAATGAAGTCTAACATTAAGGAAATATTACCCTATAATATTGGAGCCTTCAGAGTTGGAGTTGTAATTGCTTAATGCTTTTTTCTACAGGCTATTTTTATAAAGTACATGCTTTGTACCATTAATCCAGTTTTTACAAGTTATACTTAGACCAATTCATTGGGAATTATGTATCCATGTTTATATTTTTCAGTCACTGCTTTCATTAAAAGATGTAGTAAAGGGTTGAAAATTTAATGTAGAAAAAGGGGGAAAAGACAATTATGTGTATTTGCTTGTGGGAAGGTGCAGTGCATATATTATCACTGCTTTCTGTCTTTGAAACCAATTCCCCCTTGTGGCTGTCTTCACCACAGGTGAGAATTTAGTGATGTGTGGGTCCCAGGAGGACAGAAATGTAAATTCCTACTGAAAGCCATCAATAGTTAAAATTTGGAGCCCCATTAATATCGTTCAAGTCAGAGTGCACTTAAGTCGTGAAATGCCCAGACGGCTGGCTGGAGTTTCCCCTTCCTAAGTCAGGCCTGCCAATTAGCTGAGTAATGGATGCCTGCACTACCCAAGATGGGGGTGGTGGTGAGCGTGGCTGGAAAGGCCAGCTGGGGAAGCCCACTATGCATTTTGGTCATATGTATTTTGACTGTGTCAGCTCATTCTTTTTTTTGAAACTGAATTTAATGTGTTGAAAAATACCTTCGTGATGTATTAATGAACTAAAAGAAGTACTGATATTCAAATAGTGGTGGAAGCAAACCTTCCCCTGGCCCTGTCCCCATATTTTATAATAGAAAGCTCAGCAAGGGCAAAGTTTAAAGAAATCTTATGATTTGCTCACTCCTCATGGGGTGGGTATAGAGGGATGAGGGCGGTGGATAAAGACCTCGGATCCATCAGTGAAACAGCTAATGCTCTAATGATTTCTTTTCAACCCTTTTGATGTTTGCCTTTGGATTATTCTGATGTTCTTTGGCATCAAGGCATACATGTGCTTGGGTGTGTTTGCAATGGAGAAAAAAATCCAGGAAAAGCAGTGTTTTTTAGAGTCAAATTGTTGGCTCCGTGGGGGGGTGGGGGGGGGATAGGGATTCCCTAAGTGCGTACTGTCTTGCCCTGGTTTCAGACAACTAGAACTTGATTTGATTCTTTTATGCATTTATAAACACATCTGTTGAGAATTCAGTGAGAAATCTTACTATTCTGGGCCCTAGGGTCCAACGGTACCTAGATAAGGCTCTTATCCAAAGGGAACTCATGTTTTATACAGAAATGCTCAGTTTTCAGAAATTGAAGAAGTCCTCAGAAAGGTAAACATAGAATTACCATATGACACTGCAGTTCTATTGTTAAGTATATACTCAAACAAATTGAAAACAGAGATGGGCAGATACTTATATACGTATGTACATAGAAACTTGATTCACAATAGCCAAAAGGTCCATCTGCCGGTGAATGGATAGACAAAGTATGGTTATGTACACACAATGGAATATTGTCCAGCCTTACAAAGAAATAAAATTCTGTTACTTGTTTCAGTATGGACAAACCTAGAGCACATTATACTAAGTGGAAGAAGCCAGACATGAAGGGACAAATCTTTTGGATTCCACTCATGTGAGGTACCTAGAAGAGTCAAATGTGCGGAGTCTTGTGCGGAGGAAGAACAGGTGGTTAGTATTCAGCGGGGACAGAGTTTCTGTCGGATGATGAGAACGTTCTGAGAATGGATAGTGGTGATCACTGCACAGTGTGAATGTATTTAATCCCACTGAACTGTACTTTTAAAAATGGTGTGGGGCACCCAGGTGGCTCAGTTGGTTAAACATCCAACTTTGGCTCAGATCATGATTTCACAGTTTGTGGGTTCAAGTCCTGTGTTGGGCTCTGTGCTGACAGCTCAGAACCTGGAGCTTGCTTCGGATTCTGTGTCTCCTTCTCTCTCTGCCCTTCCCCGCTCATGCTCTGTCTGTCTGTCTGTCTGTCTCTTTCTCTCTCTCTCTCAAAAGTAAACAAACATTAAAAAATTAGAAAAAAAAACCGGCAGTAGTAAGTCTTATGGTATGTATATTTTACCACAATAAGAAAAATGGAGGAATATCTGAGAAGAAGATATGTTATAAGGATACAGCTTTAAAATGAAATATATTAATCCCTGGAAGTCTTGACATACCTTTTTGAAGGCTATCAAGGTTTTATCTCCCCAACAGAGAGTGATAGGTGAGTAAGGCAATGTAAGGGTTTAGGCATTGTTAGATTTTGACACTGGGCAGGTTTCATAACCATGTTGTATTTTTCCTGTATATGAAGACATGCATTGCCCAGGCACGTGAGCAGGGTGCTGGCACAGAAAACCTGGCTCACATTCACCTTGTAAAATACTCTAGGCTTTCGAGATGGGTCTCCCAGGTTTAAATCTTGGCTCCCCCACTTAGCAGCTGCAATGCTTGGACAAGGTACTTAACTTACCTGAGACACAGTTTTCTTATCTGTGAAGTGGGGCTAATACGAGTACTTGCCTTATAGGGTTGTTAGGGACATTAAATGATACGGCACAGATGAAGATTTTAGAATACTAAGCACATAGTAAGCCCTCAGTAAATGTTGTTTTGTTGATCACTGTATATGGTTTCACTCATAATCATATTGATCAGAAACTCCAATATCATGTGTTGATCTACTTCCTATCACTCTCTTTGCCAGGTAGGCATCATTTTATGGGCAAATGTTAGTTTGACCAGCAGGAAGGCAACCTTCATTTCTTCCTATAAGGAAAGGAACGGACTCCCTGAGGAAATTGAGATGGCTTTTGTATTAATCAGTCACTGGGTGTGCATACATTATCCCTTTCTCATTTCTTTTTCTCAAATTTCACCAGAATGCTCAGGAAACAGGGTGTCTTGGGTAATTTAATTTTCTGACTAACCGATGCCTACAGACACCACTTTGATTTCAAGTTTTATTTGTGAAAAGTCTTTCTAAAATCCAGTGATGTCCTTTGTTTCCTTAGAAAGTATAGTGGATAATAAAATTTAATCTTTCCTTGACAATGAAAGATTTCAGAGCCATTTCAGAAAATCTGTTCATGCTGGCCAGAAATAGAAATGTAGGTGTAGAAGATTGGACTGCATGTATCCTGAGCCCAGGAGCACCCAAACATAGATTTTTTATAATGTCCTTAAAAAAAAAACAAAAACAAACTCAGTCTTTGTAACTTCCCCCTTAAAATTAGAATATGGGCAAAAAACGATGATTGATAGTTTGGGTTCTTTGGATTTTAGTGTTTTTTTTTTTTTTTTAGAATATATTACAGAAAGATCTCTCATCACAAGCCTTCATGTATTCATCCACAGTGGATGTCACCTTGAAAAGAATAATGGCTTTATTATCAGAATCAAGGATGAGTATAAGGAAAACGTTTACTACTTGGGTAAACAAGAGACACAGAGTCGACCTTTGTTCCAGCTTCAAAATCTTTCTTATTCCCTGTGCTAGGAGTTTTATCCACGTTCAAGTCTGTATGAATAGTTTTTTTTTCTTGTTGTTTTTAGAGGGGAGGGTGTGGGCTGTGGTGCGGTGGGGTCAGGTCTAAGCTGGCTTGGGAGTAATGTGTTGTGTTGGATAGAGCCTTGGAGTTTGGAAACTTGGTTTCCAACCTTATTCCCACTTTGCTTAGCTGTACGACCTTGGATGGGTCAAGGGTTCTCTCTAGCCGAGCAATACGGGAGTACCACTGATGGTTTCCACACTGCCTTCTGTTTGAACGTGTAGACTGAGTTCTTTCAAGGTATCCATCCTGCTGTGTTCATTTACTCTTTCATGATAAGTAGGAGGCTTCAGGAACTGATTGCCAATGAATCTGGTTGCATTCCCACCTAGTTTGGGAGGGGCTGGCAGAACAATTCAGATTCATTTCTTGCTTTCCCTTCTCTTCAGCTTTCTCTCCTCCCTGCCTTAGCCTCTCGTTTTCTCCCTCTCTCTTTCTCCTGTCTGCTCCTTCTTGCTCTACACTTCTCCCCATCCCGTCTACATTATTGATTGGAAATCACCAAGTAGTTTCTGTAACCATGTCATCAGTGTCTGCCAAGACTCTTGTCATTATTCCAGCCACACAGAGTAAATGGCTGGAGGAAAATGACATTTTCCAGCTCAGGTGCAAAGCATTCTAAACTGTGGCTTAGCTAAGGTTCTTCATGTACCATGTGTGCCATCCCTCCCCCCCCCCAAATCTTTATGCAAAAGCAATCTATTCCAGCAAGTGAGTTATTTTACAGAGCTCCCGGTTTAGATTCTCTTAATTTTCCACACTTTTTTGCTTGCCCTTGCTACCTTTCTGCCTGATGCACGTTAGAGAGGAAGTACACAAAGGAATTGTGCAAAGTTTGGAAGCAACTGGCAGGTGGGTTTGCATTTTTCCAGGTTAATTCACTTGATGAAAAGCTGCTGTGGGTGATGTGTCATATATCAAAGGCAGGGCATCAGTAATCTTTGCTCAAGGGCACGGCTAACAGACAGATAGACGGGAGAATGAGATGGAAAAAAGCAACTCATCCTTTTCTGCTAACACCACGAAGGAGATAAAGGAAGATTTATGAGTCATCTCGGACCACATACCAGCAAGCAGCATACCGTATTTTTCACATGTTCCCAAAATTGGTGGTGGGAGGCAGTGTGGTCGTCACGGTATCCATCCGGTCCGTTAGGAAACAATGGGATCTTTGAACGCTCTTGCGGTAGAGTCAGCTCTTTGCCCTCCATTCAGAGACGTGTGTGTGTGTGTGTGTGTGTGTGTGTGTGTGTGTGTATGTTTTCAAAGCATCTTTGCACTCTTTAAGCATATGATCTCATGATCTGTAGTTTAATAATGTGACCTCTGTAGAATAAAAAATAGAGGATTAGCTGAAACAGACATGTCTAGTGGGTCCCAGGCACTTAGATGATGACCAAAGACTTTTTCAGCTGTCATTCATCTACTTAATTTACTTTGGTAATAGCTAGCCCATGTGTCTACTGCTTTTGGGTATAAGGGAAGGGAGGAGGAGAAAACTCTTTGTTAGTTGTTTTCTTTTCCTTTTCTCCCTCTGAGATGAGTCAATCCCTGTCAGGTACAAACCAAGATCTGTAGCCCAGGTTAATTTGAATGGGCTATTTTGTGTGGAGTTAACCGAGGACACTACTTGTTCCGAGTGCTCAGAGCGTCTGTATTTGGGCAGCTCAGCAGCTGACTGTGCAAGTGCTGTGCAGAACAATTGATGGACGTGTAAAGAGGTTGCTTAATATTTCTCTCCCCAGCCTTGGAAAAGGCACCTGGATTGCAGCTGGGTAATGCTTGGGTTTGTGACTCTTCATATGCCAATTTAAAAACTATTGTGCCTTCAAAAAAGTGGTTTTGGATTTTTTCTAAGGTCTCTCTGCAGTGTGCTCCATTTCTTCCTTTCTTTCTCTTCTTTCTTCCTTCCTTCCTTCTTTCTTTTTGAGAGGCGCACAATTAACATTCTGTGCAGAAGGGCATGATTGATTCTGCACAGTGGTGGCTATATGAGCAAACCTCATTTAGACAGCTGAGTGAAATATACAGGGCAGAGGAATTTATGGGACCCAGAGAAGCTCACGTGCAGAATGAAAAGGAGCCGCCTTCTCTTCTCCTCTTCTGCCTCTGCATCCCCATTCTTCACTTGCTGGGAATTGCTCCCCCTCCAGCCGCCGGGGTGCCCACTCTGTGTGGTGATGCTGCTGAGCCTGACATCACCCAGCAGAGAAGATTGAATGCCACTTAATCATGCAACCCTCCTGTGGGAAGCATGGAGTATGTAATCAGATAGACAGGAGGAGCTCTCAGAATCCATTATGTGAGGTTGACAAGGTGAGGAGGGAGTAGAGAATGGTGGCTCCAGGTACTACACCATATTCTAAAAATTGGGGCTGAGTGCTCTGGGCTTCTGCACCGACCTTCAGCAGGAGAGATTATTTGGAGGGTTGAGCCTCCACCTCAGAGGATACAGGACCCTTTCTTGGAAATATCATCAACTTTTGCAAAGGGAGTTCAGTGCAAGAATAGATTTTGTCGTGTTTACCAAAGTATCTGACACATAGTAAGTCCTCTATAGGCAGTTGCTGCCTTGAGTTGACTTAACTCACTAGTGTGTCTCTTTCTTCCAAGAGGAAGCATGCAGTGCCCGGTGCATAGTATGTGCTCCATCAGAATTTGTTGAAAGGGGTGAAAGAATGAACTGGCAGAATGACATTTGGTAGACAGGCTTTCTTGTTTCCCATGTGGGCTGTACACTGGGATGGCTCTCAGCTTAGGTGGGACATGAGAGGCAAGCTTTTCTGCTTCTTGTTTCCAAGCCACTCCTGGGGATTCAAGATACTTTACCATTGCCTTGTCATGGCTCTAGCACACCTGCCAGGGTACTCTGCTAGTTCATCTTTCTGTTTTTTTTTTTTCCTTAAACCTAATTCATTTCCATTTAATGACTCTGTCTAAGTGTTGCCAGAAAGATGGATACCATTCTCTCATACCCCAGTGTAAATTAGGCCAAATGCAGAGATCATTTGAAATTTTAAGAAGTTGTTTGGTTAGCTTATCTTCCTGATCTGTTTGTACTTTGTGTCTTTGATACCTCTGGCACTCCTTAAAATGGCCCCCTAAAAGATGCCCTGTCCTAATTCCTGGAACATGTGGATGTTACTTTGTATGGCCTTTTTTGCAGGTGTGATTAAATTCAGGTCCTAGAGATGGAGAGATTACCCTGGGTTATCTGGATAGGTCCCCTAACTACAATCCCATGTATCCTTATGAAGAAGGCAGAGGGAGTTTTGACCCTCACATAGAGGAGAAGGCAATGTGAAGACAGAAGATAGGAAGATTCTGGCCTGGGAGGTTGGAGTGATGTGGCCCCACAGGCCAAGGAATGTTAAGTTATCAGGAGCTGGAGGAGGCATGCAACAGACTATCCTCTAGAGCATGTGGTAGGAGTAGAGCCCAGTTGACCTCTTGATTTTGACTCAGTGATACTGACTTCAGATTTTCAGCCTCCATAACCATGGGTGTTCTGTCCTTTGAGCCACCAAGTTTGTAGTAGTTTGTTATGGCAACAATAGGAATCTAATATAGCACCTAATGGTCCTGTTGCTGGCATCTTCTCCTAGAAGCTGGATTGGTATCAGTATCAGGCAGCCCATTTTACCCCATTGATATACTTTATAAGTGTCTTGTTTTAGGTTTCTTGATGAATTTTCTGTCTCTAAAGGACCAAAAGGGACAAAGTATTGTACAAATATCCTTAGTACTTTATCTGCTATGCCTTATCTTTATTACTATAACAATCTTGCACATTGGATGGATAATATGCCATTTTATAGGTAAGGGGACTATCAGGTTGCACCTTACTTAAAAAAAGACATCCAGGGGCACGTAGGTGGCTCAGATGGTTAAGTATCTGACTAGATTTTGGCTCAGGTCATGATCTCACTGTGGTGAGATGAAGCCCCAAGTCAGGCTCTGTGCTGAGTTTAGAACCTGCTTGGCGCTCTCTCTCTCTCTCTCTCTCTCTCTCTCTCTCTCTCTCGCTCTCTCCCTCTCTCGCTCTCCCTCCCTCTGCCCCTTCCCCCACCTCCTCTCAAATAAATAAACATCAAAAAAAAAAAAAAGACAAGGCATCCACTTAGTGAACATGTTGGGATTTGGATGTAAATCTCCCAGATCCTAGTCCAGTATTTTATTCTTTATATCATGCTATAATTTTTCACTTCTGTTCACATACCATTTTCAGAGTCTTTAGCTAAAGTCAGATTTTTTAGCCCCAGCTTCTGTTATATTTAAGTAAGCTTGCTCAACGTAGAAAAGACTACTCTTATACCAGACGCCTCAACTCTGATAGCCAGGTGGCTCTTAGGGATTTTGAGTGTAAAAAGCAATTGTGTCATAGTACAGTACAAATGTGTGGGGGTGGGGGAAGGAGAATTGGAATAACTATGTAGGGATCATTGTGTTGAGTTGCAAACTAACATCATTTTAAGGAGGATTTTTTTTCTTTAATTACTAAACACCAGTAATCTCCTAGACCTCCTCTTTTTCAGACATCCAGCCTTTCTTGAATCAGCTGGCACCTATAGTTCAGAACTGAGATATCAGTGTTGAAAGAATACTTACCTCAAAGAAAAATCAAACTTAATGGAAGCTGGAACCCACCAGGGACAGGCTTAGTGTGCATGTCCTATGAAACATATGGGATTTGAGGGAGTTTTGACTGCAGAAATTGCAATCAGAGGTTTGCTTCAGCCTTCATGCTGTCAGATTGGGGAAATTTAACTTTGAGTACAGCTCCTAGAGACACAGAAAATCATCATCCTCCTATGTGGCAGTCTTTGCCACTTCCAGCAAGTTACAAAATTATATAAAAGGAGCTGAGTATGATACCACTACTTGGATTGTTACTTACACGAAAAACCTTCCAAATCTGAGAATTATTAAGTGAGAAAATCCCTTAATTGCAACAAGTTCCCCACTGCACAAAAAGACTGGCAGAGAAAATTGGCAGTGTTCTGATGATCAGATTTAACAGCTGGAAGGTTCCTATTCAAACTACTTTTGTGGTAATAAAGCTAATAATTTTTTTCACAAACTGCTGTGATAGCCATAATTCTGTTTTGTTAAGATGTCTGTTCTCTATACTTGACTGAAAATGCACATACTTATTTTGGTCCATCATTATTATAAATATGTGTAGAGAGGGGTAAAGCCATATTTAATTTTTTTTTGTATTTTGTTCCTTTTCTCCCCTTATTTTCACGGAATTATCTGCCACCCTATATTTTTAAGTTTTTAACATATCAAAAATGGCTAAGTGACAGTGATATTTGTTTTCCATAGCTCATGCCAGATGTAGCCTCCTCCTTCCTGTTCTATCCTTTGTGTCTTGTAAGCTACTTCATCAAGAACTGTACTTTTAAACATGTAATTTAAAATTTTTCAATGGAAAAAGTTGTGTTTATGGTGGTGATGGTTGCATAACAATGTGAATGTTCTTAATACCTCTGAACTGTATGCTTAAAAATGGTTAAGAAGGTAAACTTTGTGTTCTGTGTGTTTTACCCCCATTTAAAAAATAGTTGTGAATGCACACAGTTAAAAAGGCAAAGGACACAGAAAGATATCAACAAAAAATGAGACTTCTCCCCCACAGTTCTCCATCCCCCAGAAGCTACCATCGTCACTGGTTTCTTGTGTGGCCTCACAGAAACTTGCTGCTTAGAGTCAAGCATAGGACTAGATTTTGAGAGAATCATGTAATGAGGCAACAAAACCAGATTGGCCCTGTGGAGGCTGGGGAGGGGGGAAGGGGCAAGGGAAAATGATGGATGAAAGAGATGGGTGGGTGAGATGAGGCTGGTGGTGACCAAGTTTTAATTCAGAACATTTGTGTAAACTCTTCTTGCCTGAATCTAATGCCATGCTCTTCCATCAAGGATAGGGTGTGGAATTGGGAAATTGTGGGAAGCAAGGAGGAGAGAGTAAGTTCCACAGAGTTGTCATTTGCTGTAGTCCAGTGGGAGGTAGCTGTGAGTAATGGGGTGAAGTTAAGCAGAGAGGAATTTAGGCTGGGAAAATCAGGACAAATTTCACAATGGGGAGAGTGTGTAGATGTGTCCGTGGGGACCTAAGGGAAGCCTTGCCACTGGAGAAGCTGAAAGCAAGACTTGACACAAAGCATGAGAAAATGGATGATAGGGAATTCTCCCTGGGGGTTGGTGCAGTGACCTTAATCAGGCTCTTTCCTCCTAGCTCTGGATTCACTGATTCAATCTCAAATGATCCAAGGGAGAAAAACAATTGCTTGGAAAATGGCCTTGGGGAATAATGGCTATTGACAGCACATATTGACTGACTTTGCCACACAAATGAACTCCATCCATCCATCTATCCATCAGTTCCATCCAGCTATCCATCCATCTATTCATCCATTTAACAAAATTTTTCAACATCTAAGTAATGTAGAGTATTGAAGGAACTTTAGATAGGATGCTAAGAAAAGTCATCTCAAGAAGGAACATTTATGCTGAGACTTAGGAATTAGAACGGAATGAACTAGGGAAGAACGTTGCAGACAGAGGGTATAGCATGTGCAAAGGCCACGAGGTGTGCAGAGGCTTGGCAAGTTTGAGGGCCACAGAGATCCATGTGGCTAGTTAGTAATAAGTGCTGAAGAGACTTTAAAGAGGTTTAAGATGAAGAAGCAGGCAGGAACCAGATTACTCAGGGGCTGGTAGGCTCTGGTTAGGAGGTGGAATTTTATTCTCAGAGCAATGGGATTTGGGTATGGATTTTGAAGGGCCTTTTGTTTTTGCTTTCAGACTTTTTGTTGTTGTTGTTGTTGGTTTTAATGCTTTCTGCTCTGTACTTTTTGGAAGTAATTTGTGGTTTTCACACTGAGGTGGGGAGGATGTTGGGTACTTTTACGAAGTATCACCAGCTGTGGGAAAGGCACATTTGGCACTGAGACGGGGCTGGGAAAGGGACCTAGCCTGTCCTGTATTTTTGCTTTTACTTCAGGGTGTCTGGATCTTTAGGGGGAGACCCATGGTATGAAGGGAAAAGGATTGCCTCCGGTCAATCAACTTAAATGGAAAACAAAATATAATAGTAGCTGTGGAGGAATAAAAAAATTGGGATTTAATCATGAAAGCTGGAAGTCAAAATTATGTATATATTTTATATCAAACATTTTAAGTTATAATTGCTATTATGGTCTAATTCTTAGAACAAAAAATCATCTGTTATTTTAATTTTTTCCCATAATTTTTTTGGCAAAATTATATTCTGGCACCAAATATCTTTTACTTTATATTTGCTTGTATTGTACAATTATAAGAGTTGTTCATTTCTGTAAAATTGGGACTTGATCAGTTTCATACGAGCCTTTCTTAATCCTTTGATTATTGGATTGAATCTCATAAAATTCCTTTTGTGTTTTTCTCTGTCTTTTCTCTTTTTCAGTTGGTCCAAGGATGCAAAATCAGTGGTTTTGAGTGTAATTTGAGCCTTTGTTCAACATCACTTCAGTTGAGTTCATGAAACCCCGTATCTTTTGCAGAAGTTTCTGTTTCATTTTTCAGTTGATTTGCACTGGGGGCCTCTATAACATTTGACCATCAGACTTAAACTGTTGATAACATGCATCAGGGATGCATATTACTTGGAATGGATATTTGAATGGGAACCAGTTTTATAAATGGTCAGTTCATTAGTGAATCTTTGCAAGTTATGAGGACTTTTTTTCTCTATGCAAACTCAAAACTGAAAGTACTCAAATAGCAAATATTTGTATAGTGCATTTCCTATTAAAAATTAAATATGTGAAAAGTGGGTCTAGCTTTGGAGAGGCACAAAGGGTACAGAATGCAGTGGCTTTCAGTATCCTCTCATTTCTAGTTGGGTTTAGGTAGGAGTGTATCATTTGCTTGAGTGCAGGACACGTTTCATTGCCAGGGCGCACATTCCCCTCAGTGCACTCTTCTTATAGGGTGGGAATGGGGGTGGGGTGGAATTCATCAGAGCTGCATGGGTCAGGCAACTTTGCCTTAGAAAACACCTTGGAATTTGGGCTGAGCCTTCTGGAAATCAGTAGATCTAAGTCGGGTTTAAGAAAAAGAAAAGATAAAGTTCTCCATCTTTGTTAAAATAAATTTACTCAGAGAATATTGTAGATGTTGATATTCATGGCATGTCAACTTTGCCGCTATTGACATTTTGGGCTGGAAAATTCTTTGTTATGGGGGCCTGTCCCATGTGTTGTAAAAGGTTCAGCAGCATATCTGGCCTCTACCTGCTAGGTAGCAGTAACACATCCTCCTTCTATTTTTGTAGCAAAGCGAAAAATGTCTCCAGATATGGGCACATGTCCCTTAAGGGGCAAGATGCCCCTGGCTGAGAACTATTGCTCTCAGGATGGTACAGAGAAACTACCATCCTGATGGTAATGTCTACTTTGAGTTGTAGCCAGTTTGGTTGGTTCTGAAAATGAGTCCATTCTTTGGAGCCAGGTGAGGGAAGTTTCTGCCTCTGATTATCATGAACCAAATGGGGTCCCTCCTGTGTGAATTCAGTGGAGCGAGTCTGGTGAGAGAGGGACCCCGGGAAGCTTAGGATTCCCAGGCAGGTGGGACTCCAATGAAGTGGGCCATGAGAAACAGTAGGGAAGAAGGAATCAAGTGGATGTTGTCCATGTCCTCGAGTTGTGGGTAATGTGAGGGCCAGGCATTTGGGCCATTTCTTGCGGCTTACCCTTTTTCCAGCAAGTTATGGTAGTTTCGGGTTTTAGGCCATTATGGAAGCTGCTCTTCCTACTCTAGAGACTCTGGCCTTTGTTATATCCTTCGAAATAGGACTCAGTCTTGAAGATCCAGCTGAAATTTAGGTCCTCCATGGAGCTTCCTCAACCACCCTGGCTCACGATGACTTCTTCCTGAAGTCCTGAAAACCAACATTACTTATTTACTGGAGCTTTCATTTGGGTATTTAATCAAAGAAAGTCTTGTCTTTTTAAATTTTAAAAATAAGCAAGTTTGTGAGCTCCTTTTAGGGCTTAGGTTGTATCTCCTTTGTTATCCTCCATGATACGCAATGTAGTACAAACTCATAGTAGGTGCTCAGTAAATTCTAAGTGAATAGGAGTGAACTGAAGTAATGGTGATCATTCCTCTGCCCCAAGTTGTTTACATCTTCCAGGTCCTCTCCATCTACTCCTGCTGCAGCCCATCAGATAGTTTAAGGAGACAGCACATTGACGGTTCTGCAAACACAAAAAATAATTTAGCTCACACTTAATTTTTATCACAAGGTAAGTTTAATATTTTCAAGCATGGCAATTTTAAGTTTTTACATTCTTTCTGTTCCTCTTAATGTCATTTTGGCTTCAAAGGATATAATTTTGAAATTATGAGTACTGTTGGACTTATTAGTATTTCTTCTGTGTTTATCATGTTTTAAGAATTGTTGATGACTAAATGTCATTTTTATAATTTTAAGGTTCATAACAGCTCAATTACATTCAAAAACAATTAATAATATTATGTATCTTTGAAATAGCTGTCATGTATCTTCTGGGGGATATGACATATTGTTAGATATTTTAAGTTAAAAGTTCTGTATCCAGGCCAAGTTTCGAAAGATGAGGAACAGACTGTTTTTATAGACAAGCAGATGGATATAGTCCACTTATGACAAAGCATATTACCATAATGTAACTACGCTTGGAAATTGTGTGGCTTCTCAATTCAGAAAATAAACCAGTGATCAGGAGCCTATCTTGAACGCTTTTTCTTTTTTTGCTTTAGTTATATCTGGTTTCATTCTGAAAACAGCAAGACAGTCTGACAAGTTGGAGGAGGAGATACTACCACTAAACACAAACCACCCAAGGCAGTTTTCCCACATTCTTGAGAGATGCTTTCTCCAGATCAGACTTACTGGCTATTTGATTTTTTAGAACTTAAGCTGGGTTGGAAGCCCTCCATAGAGGGCCGTTGTTTTCAAAATGGAGTTCTCCAGGTTAGAAGCAAAGAGGGCTCTCAAGAATGACTTCAGTGGGTGGTGGGAGGGATAGGGGAGTGTTCTGTAGCTCAGCCTCAGCCAGGACGTGTGATTTTATTTACTTTTGTTGGCTCTGTCCTAGTCAATTAGAACTAGTTGGACATCACCTCCCCTTTCGTGGAAATGAGATGCGTTGTAGTTCGCTTTTCCTCTTTGGAGATTTTGTGGGGCCCTCACTGGGGGTGGGGCTAGCAAGGAGATCAGATTTATTCAGTCAAGGATTCTCCAAATTATTTTCATGCAAGGAGGTCAGATTCAGGTTTTGTAATTCTTTTGATCTGTCCCGAACTGGTACCAGAGATTTTCATCTTGTTATAAACTTGATGATCTTCATTCTGCAAAGAAACGAGCCGCAACTTTTTATACTTATTCTAACAGTGTTATGTTCACAGGTATGAGAAAATTTTCCACTCATCATGATGTCACATGTGGGGCCTGAAGCATAGCCACTGTGACCCTTGCCCAGGGGTCCCCCTACTGAGTGTGAGTTGTTCACATAAAGTGATAAGTAGCCCTTGTACCTGGAGAAACCTTCCAAATCCCATTGAGGGGTCTCTGCTTCACGGGATCCAAAAGGATCTCTTGGTGGCTCCACAGAACAGCCCTTCTGTTCACTCAGTGTTTTTAAAAATGTTTGTTTATTTCTGAAACAGAGACAGAGCATGACTGGGGGAGAGTCAGAGAGAGAGGGAGACACAGAATCTGAAGCAGGCTCCAGCTCCGAGCTTTCAGCACAGAGCCTGACACGGGGCTCGAACTCACAAACCATGAGATCATGACCTGAGCCGAAGTCGGTCGCCCAACCGACTGAGCCACCCAGGTGCCCCTGTTCACTCAATTTTTATGCATCATCCAAGACTGACAGAGTTCTTGGCTATCTTTGAATAGGCCAAATTTTCTGGAGTTCCGGAGACCTCCAGAGATGGCCAGCATATATATATAGAATTAGAAGCATGACAAAGCCAGGCCTCAGGAAGCTGACATAAATTCCAAGGCAGAAGAAAAGCATGGGGAGCACATTTCTTCTTTTCACCTCAGACCTGTCTGGGAACAGGGACACTGAGCCAGCTATGGGTACCTAGCTCCAGAGCTCACTTAAAAAATGTTTTAAAATTTACTTATTTTTTGAGAGAGCAGGAGCAGGGGAGGGGCAGAGAGAGAGGGAGTCACAGATTCTGAAGCAGGCTCTAGACTCTGAGCTGTCAGCACAGAGCCCGATGCGGGGCTCAAACCCACAAGCCATGAGATCATGACCTAAGCTGAAGTTGGACACTTAACTGACTGAGCCACCCAGCCGCCCCAGGAGCTCACTGTTTAAATCAGACTCTTTATTTGTTTTAATGCCACCTCTTTCCCTTTGCTACTGATAAAGCCAGCCCTACCCAAGACTCCAGGAGAAGGAGAGAAGTTACTTGAAACTTTCTTAGCAATTCATCTAGTCAGGCCAACAGTCAGTGTTATTTAGATGCTTAACAGTGAAAAAAAAAAATACTGTGGAGAAAGATGGACCAAGTGTTCTACACTTGAAAACTTTGTTTTCTTGAGAATTGTGGAATTCGGTCCTAGAAAGAACTTACAGAGCTGCTTCAACCCAGTGGTTTTCCAAGTTCTAAAAATCTTCTGGGGGCATGGTGGGGCAAGAGGAACTCTGATTTACCCCCAAAACACTCTTGAATTTCCCTGTTAGGCTTGGATTGGGGAAAGGGTTCTGCTTATCGACATAAGCTTGAAGTGTAACCTTCATATTTTACAATGGGATAAACTGAGGTCCATGGGCCTGAAGGAACTTAGAATGGAAATTTTTGGATTGTTTCCCATTTCATCTTTGGCAACGTCCCTGTAATACTTTCAATGCTATTTTTGGATTCATATCCTTATCAGTTATCAGAGATTATTTCCCCTAAGTAAATCTGTCGGACACTATGAGCAAGGGAATAGTGTGCTGCACATTACACTCTGTCTTAGAAGGAAAGTTCCTATCTTCTGTTTGCCTATCTTTATGAAAACAATTCAAACTGCACCTGTTTAAACCCTTCCATAGAAATGTCTGAAAGGTAAACAGTTGGTTTTGGAGCAGCTATAACGTGGCATTGTTTAACATGGCAGCTTATTGATGGTCGTCTTTAATTATGGCCGTGCTGTCAACCCCTGAAGTCCCTGTTCTTTGTTGTAGATCCGATATGATGTTTGAGGTTTTCAAAGCTGCAGAGATGAAAGAATCACCCGTCAAATATTGCTCATTCCACTATGCTTAAGGAGGGAGGAGGGGACATTGCCCATGAGGCATGCAGAGCCTGGGTGAGAACACCAATGCCCTCTCTGCTTTTAATGACAACCTGGAGTGGGGAGCCCCAGTTGACTCTGTTTATGGTGGAGGAGGGCCAAAGCTGGTGGAAACCGAAATGATTTATTCACTAATGGTAAACAAATGTAGGGTATGGTTACTGAGCTTCGCAGCGCTGGTGGAAAATCTGGCTGTCTTTTGCCCCTAGCAGTTTGCACATTAAAGATGCAAAGCTCAAAACAGACCCATCAAGCTTTCTGGAACTTCTCCCTAGCTCCTTTTTTTTTTTTTTTTTTAAACATTTATTTTTGACAGACACAGAGTGTGAGTTGGGGAGGGACAGAGAGAGACAGAGAGACAGAATCTGAAGCAGGCTCCAGGCTCTGAGCTGTGAGCACAAAGCCGGATGCGTGGCTCGAACTCACTTACCATGAGATCACCACCCAGGTGCCCCACTGCCCAGCTCCTTCTGTATCCTTTGTGTTCAGTCTGCTAGAGCTGTGTGTTCCTGGGCCTTCAAATAGTGCTGCCAATCTGGGCCTTAATGATGGACTTTATCCCATGAAACCAAAAGTATTCATTTAGGAGGTTGTTTCTGTCTGGATCCTACTATTGAGGTGAATTGTCACCATCCCTCCTTTATGGCTGTCCCCTCACATCTATAGCCGCCACATCTACTCTCTGGTCCTACAACTGCTTACTTTGTTGAAGGGTTGGCTCTTCAGAATTTAATTTGTAAGCCCCCTCTTTTGGGTACCATTCTGAGTGGGGGCTCACTTCCTGCCACCCCTATGTTCTCCCCTTTGAGAAGCAGTATTGCCTAGTGTTGAGGGCATGGCCTCTGGAATGGGGGCCAGAATGTGGCTCTTGGCCTTGCTACTTACTAGTTCTGTAACTTGGACCAATTAACTCCTCTGGGTTTGTTTCCTCATTGTAACATGGTAATAACAATAGTATCTGTGCTGCGGAGTTGTGAAGACTAAATGAATTAATACAAGGGTAAAGCACGTGCTGTAAATATGTGTTACTTAGAACAGCGCCCAGTACAAAGCAGGTGCTGTAAATATGTATTGCAAATTTACATGTAACACACATACATTATATAACATGTGCTATACAATGTATAATGTATAATTTATTATAATGCCTTCATCTGGTGATAAGCTTTGCTCATCTAGCTGGGAAGGGGGTGATCAACAGACCGTTAGTTGATTCACTTATGGACAATCCACCAAATCCAGAATGATGATGAATCCTGTTTTTTTTTTTGCTGTATTTCTTAAGTGTTTGAACTTCTTCCTTCCCTCTGCTCTGTGAGTGTACTAGCTGACTTTAATACTAGCTCACTAATGGGTGAACATCCACATTACAGGAGGCCAGATTGTGTCCTGGGACACTTGCCATTCTTCACATTCTCTGTAGTCACTGAGTATGGGGCAGGCAACCGTGGGCAGTTTGGCATTGTACTGATGGTGGTAAGGTTTGCAGAGACAGAAGAAGACTTGGTCCCTGACTCCAAGAGCTTTCAGTCTAATTGGAGTATCAAAATGAATGCTCGTAAATGTTTAAGAGCAAAAATCAGCTGGATACAGAGATTAGTCAGTGTATCCATTCTCTTGTAAGTCCGTTCCAGGATTGAACTAGAAGAAAGGTAAGAAATACATGGGGATTGTTGAGGCCAATGCTGAAGACCATGGTTTTAAACAAACTTAGCCATCCCCTTGCCCCAGGAGGGAAGAAGATCTAAGTGGGAATAAGTTGTCCTATCGATAGCAACATAGGAAGTTAACATTTATCTAGTAGCTACTATGATCAGAGCACTGAACTAATTGTGTATCTATTATCATCTAATCTTCATAGCTACCCCGTGGAAAAGGTGATATTAACTTCTCTCTCTCTCTCTCTTTTTTTAATGGTAAGAGAACTGGGGCTTTGGGATAAAAAGTAACCAGAGGCACCTGGGTGGCTCAGTTGGTTAAGCCTCCCACTCTTGTTTTTTGCTCAGGTCATGGTCTCACGGTTCGTGAGTTCAAGCCTTGTGTTTGTTTCTGCACCAACGGTGCAGATCCTGCTTGGGGTTCTCTCTCTGTTCCTACCCCACTTGTGCTCTCTCTGTCTCTCTCAATAAATAAACATTAAAAAAAAGCAACATACAAAGCATTATAGCTGTTGAATTTGCAACGTTGGGAAATTTTAACCTAGGTCAGCATGCCTCTAAAACCTGGTGCTCTTTCCACATCTGTAAGAAAAGGACACAGGCTACTGTTTTTCTTGGTTCCCTTTTGGATAAATTAAGCTGGAAAACATTCACATTCAGCCCCTTTCTCCCTCTCTTCTACCCCGGTAAAAGCAAGAGCTAACTCCTACTGGCTACCACATTCTCCTCTGAGACCAGTCGAGAAAACAGCGATGTTATCAGTGAAAGCCTCATGACACTACCCAGGGGAAACAGGAAACCTCTCAAACACCCATGTCCAGGCCAAGCAAAGCTTTGGGAGAAATTCCTGGGACATTCTGCAAGAGCAGCCTAAAAGGGCTTTTGAGCAAAAACGGAACCTAAATGAAAACACTGCATGTTAGCCCTAAGCCCATAAATAGTGTTTGGACTGCAGAGCAAGGGCACGAGGTTTGCAGTAGTAGCCAAGCTGGACTGGTTGTGACACATTAACCCTGAGATCTCAGTGGTTTGACCCCGAGAAGTTTTATATTCTCACCTTCTGTGCAGATGAGGGTTAGTGTTGGGGGAGCTCTGCTCATTCATGGTCATTCAAGGATCTAGTTCTGATGTTTGGTGACTGCCCCACCTGGATCGTGAGGCCACCAAGGTGGCATGGGAGGAGCAGTGGGTTGAAAAGTGATCCTCTCAAATGTATTTCCACCTGGAACCTTAATGTGATCTTATTTGGAAATAGCGTTTCTCCAGTTGTAATTACTTATGGACCTTGGGTTGGGGTCTAAATCATACTGGATTTAGAGTGAGAGCTAAGTCCCCAAACTGGTATCTTTATAAAAGAAAGAAGAATGAGATTTGGACACAGACAGAAGAAGACCTGGTAGAGACAGAGGCAGAGTTCGGGGTGATGCAGCCATATTCTTGGACCTCAGGAGTTACTAAGAGCTGGAAGAGGCACGGAAAGAGGCTGTCGGCTAGACCCTTGGTAGAATGTGGCCTTACACGTTGATTTTGGATTTCTGGTATATTCATCAAAGTGAGAGAATAAATTCCTGTTGTTTTAAACCACCAAATTTGTAGTAATTGTTATCGTCCCCTGTGAAGCTAATATACAAGGTCTACACTAGCATGTTTTTAAAGACCAGGCCTAGGAGTGGCTTGCATCTGTTTTTTCATGTATTGACCAGAATCCAAACTAACTGTAAGGGAGGTTGTCAGATGTCTGTGTGCCCAGGAAGAGGACAAGGAAACAAGATTTGGTGAATGTATAACATCACCTTTGCCACAGTTATACTGGGAGTGCACACGGGGAACAAAGGACAAGAATAGATTAGAGACCTACCCACTCGTGTAGACAGTTGCAGAAGTCAGATAGTTCACACACAGGGTCACTGCAAGTCAAAGCAGGACAGCAATAGGCTAGCATCAGGAAAGGAAGACAAAGCCAGAGGACACAGCTCTGAACACATATATTGGCAATCCATAGTCACACCACAGTTCATAGGAATGAAACAGTAGAGTCAGGTAGAAAAGCAGGGATCCACACCAGCCAATTGGGTATGAAGGGCAGGTTCTGAAGCCACAGGTCCTGGTGCTGGGTGGTAGGGGGGTGGGGTGGTGGCTCATAGCCCCTAGTTAGTCAGATACTCAGATATTGCTTGAAAGCAGTGAGCACATCTAGCTCCCCTCCCAGAGGGAATGTCAGGATAGTCTTTTTCATCTCTGTCTCCAGTTTCTTGCAGAGTAGGTGACCAGTGGGTGTTTGTGTGTCTGGTCTTTGATCAGGGTCATGTTTCTAAACCATGGACCAGATCACAGCAGTTTCAAGCTCCAACTCCCCATTGTTTAAAGGAGTAAGTCTGAAATCTATAGATGTCTTGAACTTCCCCTTGCCAGAGCATGTGACCTCTCCCTAGCCTCCACGCCTTTGTACCTGCCCTTCTCTTGCCATGAATGGCTTTCTTTTTCCTTTTCTGCCTGGTGAGGACTTGCTCACCCTTCGTGGCCCAGTTCTCATATCCTGCAGGTGAAATCTTCCCTGACTCCCCAGGTAGTCACACCCTCCCTTGTTGGCATCCTCAGCATCCTTTGTACTTAATTTATATCGTACAGCGATACTGAAACCATTTCTTTGTCTGTTTGCCCCATTTCACTGAATTTTGCATTTTTCATCCACCTCCCTGTCCCAATGTCTGGCTCCTAATAACCTCCAATAAATTTTTATTATGGAAGAAACATCAGTTCTATCTGGTACTTCTTCCAGACAGCTGCAGAAGCAACCACTAAGAGTTCTATGGAATGGGGATGATACTATGATTATTGATTAATTAACTGATTATGATTTATTATTTGCCATGAGAAATATAGATGGGAGAAATAAATAAGGAAAAAGATAAAAAAGGGCTGGAGTGTCCCGTTTTGGGAGAACAACAGTAGCAGCAGCCAACATTTCTGTATTGATTTAAAATTTATCAAGTATTTTAATGTTCACAGTATCTTACTTGTTCTCATTGTAACACAATAAGGGAAGTAGGACTATTATGATTGGTCTCATTTAAAGCTGAAGAAATTGAGATTCAACATGTAACTTACTCAAGGCTTATGCAGTTGTACGGATACTAAGTGTCTGCATTAGGAGTCAAAGCTTAGTCTTGTAACTGTTAAGTCTTGGGTTATGGAGTAGTCTTGAAAACAAGCAAGTGCGTAAAGAAGACAAGAAAGGGAGAGAAAATTAGTTTAGGTAAGTGGCTTTGTTAAATGAATATTTTTTAATATCCACGAATAATTGTGCAATGTGGTCAGTACCATCCCACCATGTGGATGGGAGAACAGAGGATGGGGGAGGGAAATTGACTTGCTCCATATCTCTCAGCTAATAAGCAGCAGAGAGGGGATTCAGGCCCAGGTTTTCTCTCTCTCTCTGAAGCCCCTATCTCTGTCTCTCTGTCTCTGTCTCTCTCTCTCTCTACTCTGCTGCTTGGGTCACCTGTTGGGCCCTGGGATGACTGAGGGGAAGGTTCTGCCCATGCCCCAGCTGTCCCCCCCGCCAACTCTCCCACTGCGGGAATTTGTTGGAGGATCAGAGCTACAGTTATTTTGACAGTCTGTTCCTTGTGAGACCCACACATTGCATCTCGGCACCATCTACAAGGAGGTATTTTGTTCCCCGAAATGATGCATCTTGAGGCTTTGTGATGGCTCAAGTCACAAATAGCTTACCTTAATCCATAATTTTCCCACTTCTCTTTAAGGTAATGTTTTTCATTTAAGAAATAAAAATAAGCAGAATAATCCTGCTGTGAGAATATGTTTGCATTCTATGTATATGTGTGGTGCTGACCAAGGTGGAAATATACCTCATAATGGATTCGAAAAATTACCTTTTCTTTTTAAAGCTCAATTTCTGTCTCTCATGGTCACTTGGTTTCTATCTGCCATTCCCTGCCTTTTTATTTTTTTACTCTTCTTTCTCCTTAGCAGATGGGATAAAATTGTTCCTGTTTTTTTTTTTTTTTTTTTTTTGTAGGTGATTTTTCAGGTGCTTCTTCCACTTTGTATTTAGTCACTTAAGGTCCTGTGAGGACGAAAGAAGGCCGGTGCTTTGAGTGTGAGGTCTGCTGGGCTCCTGCAGCTCAGGATGGAGACACAGGGGGATGTTTCATCCTAGGGCCTGAAACTGCAGGCTCACGAGCTCTTATTTATTTATTTTTTTTCTCTCAGTCTTCCCTTCCTGTGCAGTTCCAAGTAGGGTCAAGGTAACGCAAGGGTACTTTTAAGAAGAGAACTGGGGCAAAACTACAAACAGATGTTCTTTGATAAGTAGTGAGGGAAGAGGGTCTGGCTGAGAGACCCGTTGCTTTCACTTGTGGAGAACATTCAGCCAAGCGCCTGCGTTTCAGTTTTATTCTTTGCTCCCCTTTGGCCCGGGAGCCACGGCATACCTGCTGTTGCTCTCCAGCCTCTTGCTAACAGTGGCATCTGCTCAGTGTAGCCATCAAGAATTTGAATGTCAATATCTTTGCCTTGAAATGAATGGAAAAGTATTTGTCACTCAGCGGCAATCATTCTTCAAATAAAAGGTTAGCCAGACAGGGCCCTTAATCAAAGAGTCGGTCTTTTCTGTCAGCAGTGCCTTTTAAATAGCAATGATGAAGGCTGGCTGTCAGGGTAGGACTTGATGAGCGAGATGATTGATCTGCATAAATCATTTTCTTTTAACATTGTCAGTGAAGAGTAAATTGGTGGGACATTTTGGTATTAGTTGTGTTGAAATTAATATGCAGTATCCTAGGTATGTCCTCCTTCATGCTGTCCTCATAAAAGAAGGTAGAAATTAAAAAGGGGCTTTTAGGCGTGCATTGTCCTAACAAGAAAGTTGCAGCATCCTTACTGCTGTGGTCATCATCTTGCATGCTAAATTCGGAAGTTGAGTGTGTAGCACATTTTACAAGCTCCAAAAGGAATCTAGTTAATTTGGGAATTAGCTAGAGTCAGTAGCATTTAACAACCAGTAAATCTGTAAAGACTCACTGCTCAGAGGGGGGGAAAATCTGAGAATGGTTTTTGGTTTTAAAGGATAGAGCATCTACTGCCCAGCATGCTGTCACAGAAATAGCCTCAGTTTCAGACCAGGTTTTGGCTTAAATCCCCATGCCTTTACTCCTAGGTGAGTCTCCTTGACCATGAGACTTAATCTTTCTGAGCCTTTTTTTTTTTTTTTTTTGTCTTTTAAAAGGAGAGTCCATTTATTACATAGGAGGGTTCACTTTTTGGTATTAAAGAGAATAATGTGGGTGAAAGCACCAATCATACTATGTGGCACACGGAGAGGAAGCACTCAGTAAATGTTAATCTCTTTTTTTTCTTCCAGTTGAACAAAACACTCAAAACCTAGAACCCTGGCTATAATGTCAATACCAAGGACATACCCTCATGGTAACAATAAATAATCAGCTGCCTGTTTTTGGTCACTCCTGTGCTTGCTGGGATTTCTTACGGCCATTTTATATCAAAAACATGTTTCAAGGGGCAGAAGGAATGCCTGATTGCTGCATACTGGGAATTAGGGAAGGAGGTGGAAGGAATGGGGGAGAAATGTGGTCAAGAGTGCTGAGAATTCTTTTTCTTACTATTATTCTCTGGCTTGTATGTCTGAATTCATATAATTCAACTTTGGAGCAGATGAGTAAAACCTATCCAATATCCTGCTGAGATTAAAAAGCAAGGCTGATAGAGCCAGATTGCTGGGTTCCGATCCCAGGTCTTTCACGTAATTGCTGTGTGACTGCAGGCAGGATAGTGATTGTCTCCCTAAGTCTCAGTTGCCTCACTTCTAAAATGTGGACATAGTACCTATTGCACAGTGTTAGGATGATTTATTTAATGTAATTAAAAAAATATGTAAAAGAGTACATGGTTTGCACCTGTTAACTATGGTTACTTATATGCGTAAATGGTTGGTTGAGAACGGTAGATCCTGCTGAAATTCAAGTGGGTCAAAGGTATCAAAGGAAGAAACATATTTAGATGTACAAGTCCATGATAATGGTATACTGGGATGAAATGCTTGCTTCATTTTGGAGGAATTGGGAGCCGGGATGATTATAGAAACATCCCTATTGTGTAGCTGGACTGTAGGTGTTGTGGTACTTACTGACCAATAGTCTTGCTCTGTGCTACCCTTTCCTCACTGTAGGAATGAAATCTGATTGAGATGGTCTTATGGACAGAACTAACACAGAAGAGGATTTTTTTTCCTGGCTTAATTAAAAAAATATTGATTAACTATCTAACTTGTTGAGAAATAGGTTTTGTAGGGTCTTGTGGTAAAGAGTCTTTACTTGCTGTATTGAATGCAAAGGTTAAAGGAATACTGTCTGCTTACGCAGGTTCTCCAGGTGCATTCTATAATGGTAAAAATCCACATCGGTTTCCTAGTGGGCAGAAAGCATGGGAATGTGGGAGCCTCTGTGACATGTGTAGTGCGCACCCGAATAAATTAGCAGGTATTGCCAGAAGAGTATCTCAGTTGCTTGGACATTTGAGTTATTTCTATTCCTGGAGATGTGCATTTTTTCCCCCCTCAGGTATATTTTTTCCTGACATGACTAAGTTGTATTTGGGCTTTGTGTTCCTTTCCTTTCCTATCATCTCAATTTATTTCATTTTGAGCTTTTGGTCTCTTTCTGTACAATGAGAGAAGTTGCTACTAGAGGTTTCAGAGATCTGTTCATTAGTGACACTGTGGAAGTGCACCAAGGGGTCTGGAGACAGCAAAGGTCTTCCCATTCTTGGCTAGGCCAAGAATGGAGGATTGACGTCTCTCTAGGTTCAACTCCTTGATAACGTTACATTAAGCATCGAGCATGGTCACTGTGTTGCCATTAGGAAGATACTGTGAATTTATTCTGTATCTCCTCCAGGGGCACAATGGCTACATTGAAAATTTCTGGAAAACATTCTCTGCTACTCTGACTTGCAGTGCTGATGGACTGCAGAAATGGTGAAATTGTCCTATTCAACTCCTTCCTGATTCTGCCCTTATTAGACAAAGCATAGCCTATGTTTTCTAACTGGCTACTTAATGGGAATTGGCCATATTGGGTATGATATTCTGCTCAAGATTAATGTCATGTAATGAAGATCTGAAACAAGGTGTTTAAGGGCCCCTCTAATGTTTCATTTATAGCAGTCTATCAAAACGATAGATATTTAGCCTTCTTTATTGGATATGAAACATTAATTTAAAGCCAGTGCTGCTTTCTGTTTTAAATACCAATATCCATTACATGTTTCTCGCTATAAGCATCTTTGACCCCTGGCCTCCGCTTCATCAACCATTGTGAAAAAATCTGCCACCACCTCCCAGGGGACACATATCATACACTTAACCTTAGGTTATGATTCTCTGGCACCTTAGACAACTGATCAACCCTGGTCCTGACCCTGCTTGGACCTTTGCAGACAAGGAGTAGGATCCATGAATAAATATTTACTGGGCATGCACTCTGTATACTTAGGTACAGTGGACATTGGGAGGGTTGGGACATTGATGGGCACTAAGGGGACTCAACTTCGCTGATAGTAAAATGTTGGAAAAGAGATATCTTAGCACATGGGGCAGCCTTATTACTCTTGAGTTGGTTATTACCTTTTTTTTTTTTCCTGTTATGAGCTGATGAGGCCTAGAAATATCTGGGTGACTGTTTATAATGTTTTCCTATTTTTGACGGTACGAAAATGTGGATTTTTACCGATTCCAGTGCATAGGAGTCATCAATTGCTTAGCCTCCAGGAGCTCCCTCTTGCCCAAGAGCCCTTAGTTTCATGTTCAGGGCTCTTGGACAAGTGCTCACGCACCTCATTAGTACACATTTAATTAACATTTTCTGAATTTATGAATGAGAGAATGCATAGTTGCCACTTTTCTCCTTATCCCTGAATGCCTTTCCTCCTCCCCACTTCTGTTTACTCCTCTTATTATTCATTGGAAATATATTTGTTTAGCACTCATTGTTAGCCATTTTCTGGTATGCAATACCTTCTTTCTAATTGTTTTCTTGCTGAAATGATATCCTTTAGAGCCTGGCTGCAGACCTATACCTTCTTGACCCATATTCTCTGTGTGACATTTCCATTCCCCTTTGCTTTTTCTTCTCTGAATTCTTTCAACATTTATTTATTTTTGGGACAGAGAGAGACAGAGCATGAACGGGGGAGGGGCAGAGAGAGAGGGAGACACAGAATCGGAAACAGGCTCCAGGCTCTGAGCCATCAGCCCAGAGCCCGACGCAGGGCTCGAACTCCCGGACTGCGAGATCGTGACCTGGCTGAAGTCGGACGCTTAACCGACTGCGCCACCCAGGCGCCCCTCTTCTCTGAATTCTTAACCAGTAATGTCTGTATATGCGTCCAATGCTTGAACATAGATAGAGGTTCCCTGATATTTTTATCTGTGTATATCTCACATCTGATTTTTCTTTTAGATTGTGGTATATTCAGTAGGGACCTACGCTTAGTACCTTTTCCATGGCACACACCCTGCTTTTGGGCACACAGGATGTGTGTAGAGCCTAGTGACTTGATGTGGTCTACAAAGATGCATCCTAGGTGAACTTGGCACGGGCTCCTGGGTGGCTCAGTCGATTGGGCGTCTGACTTCGGCTCAGGTCATGATCTCACAGTTTGTGAGTTTGAGCCCCGCATCGGGCTCTGTGCTGACGGCTCGGAGCTGGGAACCTGCTTCCGGTTCTGTGTCTCCCACTCTCTCTGCCCCTTCCCTGCTCATGCTCTGTCTCTCAATAATAAATAAAAGTTAAAAAAAAATAAGTGAACTTGGCAGTTATTCAGTGTAAGACAAGGCAGAGAAATGTGTCACTATCAGTGTAATCTCTGTGACCACCTGAGGAATGTGACCATGAGGACCTTACTAGATTCATTTGTGCTCTCCCAAGAAGTTTCCTAACCACCAGATTGCTGTCTATAGCCCTCTCTGTGACAGTACCTGTGACGAGCCCAGAGACGCGAGTGGCTCCCATGTTTTGGTGCTCCATTCCATATTCGGTTTGATAGGCTGTCTTGTATGTCCTTGTCCCAGTCTCTGGCGTCCCTTTAAGCGGGACACCTTAACTGTGGAGCCCCAGCTGTGAGTCTTGCTGCTTTCACTCTCCATTGGGCAGGCTTCATGGGAGTTTCCTGGACTGGAGACATGAGCCTGGCAGTACATCCTGTGCTTTCCCCATCACCTGTTGTGTGTTTCCCCCAAGGCTTATCTCAGGAGGCCTTTGAATCTTATTTGGCCAGAAATCCTTTTTGGCAGTTTGTGAACTTGGTTGGACTCCAGTCTATCTTTTTCATTTCCAGGACATGCCCACATTGTTGATTTGTGTGCCAGGACTGTGATTTCCCTTGGTCTCCTTTTTTTTTCCCCACTGTGATCCGTGGATACTGTTGTAAGAATTGGCAACTTGGAAATATTTATTAAGGGCCCAACCACTTGACTCATTAAAACTTTTTTCGCTTTTTTTTTTTAATTTGAAAATAATACTGGAATAAAACATTTTTATTACAAAATATACAAGTAATAGAGATAGGAAAGCAAAGTCTGAAGCTTTCTGTATTAGTTGGGTAGCATGTAACAGAAAATTGAAACAACAGTGGCTTAAAATAAGAGTTTTCTTTCCTTTCCAATGAGAGGTAGGTGGGCCACAGCCCTCAGGTTAGCTTCACAATGTCAACAGGGATACGTTTTCTCCTTTCTGTACCTTCTGTCTCGTTGCAGCACCATCATTTTCTAAGTTGCTTCCTGGCCCAAAGTAGCTGTTGGAGTTCCAGTTCTATCATCCAGATTTATAGCAGGAAGGAAGAAGAGGGGGGAGCGCACAGGCTTGCTGTCTGTCCCGCCTTAAAGGAGGGACAAATTTGTGTGTATCTTACTGCTCACTGGTAGCCAATCATAGGCCAAAACCAGCTCATCCTTGGTCATGAGAACCAGTTGTTAGATTCTCAGGAATTTTTTGTGAGCCAGTTAACCTCAACTTGGTAGCTTAAAGTTGGCCACAGGGGAAGAATTTAAACGATAGAAATTGGTAACTGTGAGTTAATATTTACCAGCAAGCAACCATCCCTGATGAAGGGCCGGATGGGGAAAGCAATACTTAATCTGGGTGAATTGTCACCCAGAATAAAATCAGAGTTTTGTTGCAAAGGGAGAATAATGCGTAAGCAAATCCCTCTTTGCCACATTCCCCCTACTTTGTATGGATTTCCCCTTTTCCATAGCATGGGTCTACTTCCCTCATTTAGGCCATTTATTCTTTTCTGCTTTTCAAATTCTGCAACAGTAAACATCTTCTTACATATATATTTCTGCATCTAAGCTAGTGTTTGTGGGCAACAGTTTGTTTGAAGTGGATTTCATGGGTCAAAGGATGTGCCCACCGCTTACCACTTTACAAAGAGCACTCACCAGATGGAGGTCTCTTTTCTTCTAATACAGTGTAGTGGAAAAGAATATGGATTTTGGAACCGGACATACAGGGTGTGAACACTCAACGTTTCCTAGCTGTGTGTGACTTGGCCAAGTTACTTAACCTTTGTAGGCCTCCATTTTTCCCCTGTAAAATGGGGGGATACTGTTTGCCTCTGTAGGGGTTCTGTGACAGTGAAATGAGACTGTCACTACAAAACACTTACAGAAGAGCCTGACAAGTTACTAACCCACAATTAATTGCAACTGGGGGCTTCTGCACATCATAGAGAAGTGAGCTCATACAAATGCACAACATAGAGAAAGAAGGATAAAAACATGAAACCAAGCCTTGAATGTTAAAGCTAGGGCCATTCTGAGTAGTAGAAGTGAGTATCAGATAGGAAAGGAGTGGATGTTTAATACATAGATTGGAAATCATTCCGCTGACCCAAGGGGCAGGTATAGGCTATTTGGTTAGAAAAGCCTCAGAGTAAATCAAGCATGTTTCCAATTCATAAGTGCATATTATAACTGTATTTAAAATTATCTTCATGACTATTCAGTTTTACATTTCTTTAGCACATGAGATGCTTGAGTTGTGAAAGTTGACAAAAATCAACATAAATGTTCTTTTTCTCCCCCAACTGTATTGAACATTGCACAGATGTGTAGTTAAGTATTTATTATGAACATGCAAATATTGATGTCCCTAAGGCCCATTCTTTGATTTTCAAACTGCTGCTGCTATATTTGGAATTGTTGATTAATACAGGTCTTTGCTCTGACACACAGCATGTCTGACTTCAGGGCCACTGAGAGCAGTAGTAAGAAAGGGGAAGCCAAAGCTTGAGACTCAGAAGGCGGGACAGTATTTCAGGATGGGAGAGTTGCTTTGGGAAAATGGCAGCAGGCAACCAAATCTGTGAGATAGTTAATGATGTGCCTAGCACAGAGCTTTGCACATGGTACGTTTTCAGTAAATCTTTGCTCATTTAAAGAAAATTATGTGGAAAATAACCATAATGAAATAATTCTTTCATGCTAGACCCAACATTTCTCATTCTTGGCACTAGTTTGGGCTGGATAATTCTTGTTGTGGGAGCTGTCCTGTGTGTTGTAGGGTGGTCAACAACATCTCTAGTCTCTGCCCTCTAGGTGCCAATAGTGGGGCCCTCCCCAGGTTGTGATCACAAAAAATGCCTCCAGATATTGCTGAATGTCTCCTGTGGGGGCGGGATGCACATTGCCTCTGGTGAGAACCACTGGGCTAGAAGAAAAGAGCTAATATATATTAAATAATACACATGTGCCACATGTTTAACTCATTTAATCCTTGCAACAATTATGAGTTGCAGGTGTTGCTGAAATCATTTTTGCAGAAAGGAGAGGTGGAAAGAGGTTAAAAACATGGCCCAAGGTTGGATGGACATTGGAAACGTGATGTTCTTTTGCCTGCATTCCTCTCCCTGCTAATACAGGTAGATGAACACATCAAGTACTGCGAGGGCTCATACTGTTTCTCTTCTTGGCACTAAAGGCTCAGACTTGGCTTTCTTATAAAAACACAAATGCACTGTTTTCAAAGAGTCATGGACTACTTGTATTTGAGTCATTGATTTGATTGGGTTTATGTTTTGCAGAGTATGAACTGGGCTGGTCCCCAGTGGAGGATCACAGATAAACAAAGGGGTATGTAGTCATTTTAGCTTTCTTAGGGCTGAAGGTCTCCAGAGAGAACTCAAAGTCCAAGGGGAGCTTGTTTTGGAAGGCACCTACCCAAGAACTGTGACATTGTCTGTGGGGAAGGGGGCTTCTGCTGCTCTGGTTCTTGGGGATGTTGAGTGAACCAAATGGGTTTCCTTTTGGGGGCCATCTGTCTGCCTTTATGATTTTATTGTAGTTTATTTAGATTTTAAACCTTGGTCCTGGCAAAAGGGGTTTAGTTTTGAGCTGTTGATGCTGATTCTGTGGGGTGCAATATAAGGCAAGAGCCTTTCACTTTCTACCACTTGGTGAGGCAGTGGTCCAGAGAAGAGAATTTGGGGGTATTGTTAGAATTACATAGCAGTAAAAATGATAACTTCCTGTAGCTACATGTGAGCAGTGCACTACATTGCTTTCTTAATGGAGCTGGGGCATGTTGGGAGGGGGTCAGGAAATGAATAAAATTATTGTTAATTCCACCCCCGTTTATACCATCAAGAGAAAATAAACCAATAAAAGAACTAAATGTTGGCAATCCATAAAATTCCATAAGTGGTAATAAAGAAAAACTGAAACTATATTGATATACAACCAAACAAGGTAATTATCATTATTTTTTAATAAAGCCATTTATCATCAATAAATACCAACGGGAATAGGAAAAATTACAAGCTCAACAATGCCATCTTCCATAATTATAGCTATTAACAATTTAAAGCATAATTATGTGAGGAAGAAAAACTTTTAGGGAAGCTTTGTGCTGTTTTCTGCTCAGAGAAGTCGAATTCTCACATTGCCAAATAGTCAGGATTCTGTAAACATTCCTGAATGCTTGTCCCAACTTAGAGTAGCTCATTTTCTGATGATCTTTAATTTGGGTCCTTCCTACCTCTCCATTTCAGAGTTGGCCAGCAGCCCTGGAGGAAGGGCTGGGATCCAGGAAAAGGTATATATGGTAATTATCTATCCACTTCCTAAATGTCACTAGTCAAGAGAACTTTATTTAGCAGAAAGGTTGGGTCGGCGAATCAGGGGTCTCGTTTATTTCATCTGAGCAAACCCTGATAAAGCAGCTACTATTGCCTAAATATCTATAATCCAGGCCCTGGGGGTACAGAGAGGAATTAAATGCTGTTTTTTGTTTTGTTTTGTTTTGTTTTGTTTTTGCCACTGTGCACCTTACACTCTCAAAGAGGGACTGCTTATCTGCTCTCAGTGTTGAGAGGCCAGGGTAGCAGAGTGGTTAAGAATATACCTTGGGACCTACAAGCCATATTCTAGCTCTGCCACTTACCACCTGTGGCACCTTGTGCAGATTAATTAACATCCTTATGCCTTAGTATCCATATCTGTGAAATAGAGAGGATACTAGTACCCACCTATAGGATATGAGGACTAAATGAATTGATACATAAAAAAGGCCTGGCACCTGGTGAGTACCAGGTAAGTTAGCTGTCACTTAACCCCGTGGGGTATGTCCTATGATTAGGTACTTTGGGTCTGGTACAGTAGCAGCAGTTTGGGTAGTTGGGTACATTGGGTCTGATGCAGTAATAATGTAGTTCTCTCTGACTGGTGGTCATGGAAAGTGCTGTGGACTAGATAATAACTGTGTTGAATGTTAAAGGGTGAGAGAAATAGGAATGGGTATCCTACACAATGGAAACCACAGAAGCAAAAGTATGAATCCAGAAACTTGGATGTTACGGTATACCTGGGCACAAATAAACTGTATTCCAGCACGACAAAATTGAACTGGTGGCAGACAAGATGTGAGGCAGCAGGGTCTCTGATGTGGCAGAGTCTGGGTCATAGAGTCTTGACTTTTTCTTACGACAGGGACCCTGTATTGAAAGATATTAAACATGAAGGTGATGGTTAGATTTGCAGTTTAGATCCATCTTGAGGGTAGAAGGCTGTGCTGGGGTGCTCTAACCAGTGGGATGGGAGCCAAAGGGAATGGTCAGGGTCACTTTTGGCATTTTTATGATTAGGATTTGTACCCAGTAGGGCAGTATTTCAGCAAGGTTATGCATGTTTGTTGGAAATAAACATCTGGATTGATTGATTCTCAGTTTAATTGTGGTAGTCATTAGTGCTCTTTGGCAAGCATCCCAGTTCTCCTCCACTTCCAGGCACATGTATAAACAAATGGTAGGATTGTATTTTCTGGTCCCTTTGTGTGAATGTGGTCATGTGAATGATTCTGGTGCAGGAGTTGTAAGGAAAAGTGATGTGTTACTTTGGAACCAGATCATTTTATTGCTAGTGTAAGATCCTTTAGACTTGCTCATTTCCCTTATTAGAGTGACCAGCATCATTCCAGGTAGAGTCTGTTTCATTAGCCAGGTCCCACAACGAAGATGCAGTAGAGCAGAACTCCCAGCTGACTCCTGATTCACATGGAGTATGAGTGAGAAAAACCTTGATGGTTGGGACGCCTGGGTGGCTCAGTCGGTTGGGCATCCGACTTCAGCTCAAGTCATGATCTCATGGTTCGTGGGTTTGAGACACGCATTGGCTCTGTGCTGATAGCTTGGAGCCTGGAGCCTGTTTCGGATTCTGTGTTTCCCTCTCTCTTTGCCCCTCTCCCACTCAAGCTCTGTCTCCCTCTGTCTCAAAAATAAAAATAAACATTAAAAAAGGAAGAAAGAAAAAACAAAAGAAAGAAAAACCTTGGTTTAAAGCCAGGGGCCAAAAAAGCAAACTTTGTAAAGAGCCAGCTAGAAAATATTTTAGGCTTTTCCTTTGCAAGTCATACAGTCTGTGTCAAAACTAGTCAAATGTGTTAGACACAGAAAATATGTGAACAAGTGGGGATGGTTGTATTCCAATAAAGTTTTATTTACAAAAAATAGGCTGCAGGCTACTCCTACTTTAGGCCAGCGGCCTAACTCCTACTTAAGGCATTAATATTTGGGGGCTGTTTGTTACTACAGCTTAATTGAACTAATCCCAACTAGTAATCTAGTTAGCTTTTCTTATTTTTTTTTTCTAAGCAAATTTTATTTTATTATTTTATTTTTGCTTTTCTTTTTCAGTTCAGAAAAAAATTGGGTGAAATGAAATGCACAAATCTTAGGTGTACTTTTCAGTGATTTTAATAAATGTGTACACTGTTTAACCACACCCTAATCAAGATACAGAACATTTCTATCATTCCAGAAACTTACCTTTTGCTCCTTTACAGATAGATAATCCATATACCCTTGATAGGCAACCACTGTCTTGTCTGTGGACCTCATATAAATGAGATCATGTAGTATGTACTCTTTTGGGTCTGTGTTTTTCAATATAATGTTTCTGAGTTTTACCCATATTGCACATATCAAAAGTCTGTTTCATTATATGAATATATAATACTTTTGTTTTTTTTTAAATTTTCTTTTGAATGTTTATTTTTGAGAGAGAGACAGAGCGAGTGGAGGAGAGGCAGAGAGAGAGGCAGACACAGAATCCAAAGCAGGGTCCAGGCTCTGAGCTGTCAGCACAGAGCCGGATGTGGGGCTTGAACTCATGAGCTGTGAGATCATTACCTGAGCTGAAGTCGGATTCTTAACCAACTGAGCCACTCAAGTGCCCCATGATACTTTTCCTATTGGTGGCTTATAGTTTTTGGTTGTTAATAAAAATTATTATAAATGTAATTTCTTTAATAAGTGTAAGGCTATTGAGATTTTCTATTTCTTCTTGTGTCATTTTCATTAAGCTGGATTTTTTCAAGGACTTGGTCTATTTCATCTAACTTGTTGCTTTTTTTGGCATAGAGTTATTCATAATATTCTCTTATCCTTTTAACGTTTGTAGATTTTTTAGTGATAGCCCTTTATCATTTCTGAATTGTTTTTTCTTTTATTCTGCATCAGTCTTTCTGGTAGTTTATGAATTTTTTAGCAGCTTTCTTGAAGTGTAATTTGCATTCCATAAAAATTACCCATTTTAAATGTATATTTCAGTGATTTTTAGTAATAGTGCATTAATACCCCATCACCACAATACAGTATTGGAACTGGAAAGCTTTTGTTACCTTTTAAAAAAAAATCCCTCATACTCATTTTTAGTCACTCCCTGTTCCCACCTCCTGCTCTAATACTGATAAACTAGTTTCTGTCTCTGTTGATGTGCTTTTTCTAGATATTTCATACAAATGGGATCATATAATATGTGGTCTTTTGTATCTGGCTTCTTTCATTTAGAATAATATTTTTAAGATTCATCTATGTGTGGCCTGGATAAGTACTCTCCTCTTTTTATTGCTCAGTAGTGTTTCATTGCATGGATATAGACCATTTAGTTTTATCAGTTGATGGACTTTTGGGTTGTTGCCAGTTTGGGGCCATTGTGAGTAATGGTGCTATAAATACTTACGTACAAGTGTTTGTGTGGACATATGCTTTAATTCACTTGAGTGGTAGATACCAGGAGTAGAATTGCTGGGTTGTATGATAAATTTATGTTTAACTTTTTAAGAAACTGCCAGACTGTTTTCTAAAATGGTTGCACATTTGCTATTGCCAGTGTCAGAGTGTGAGAATTGCAATTTCTCCCCATCCTTCCAACTTTTGTTAGTGTCTATCTTTTTGATTTTAGCTATTTTACTGAAGGGGATTGTGTTTCTCATTGTAGTTTTATTTTGCATTTCCCCAGTGGCTAATGATGTAGAGAAGTTTTTTATGTGCTTATTGGCCATTTGTATATCTTCTTTGGAGAAATAGTTATTCAGATCCTTTGCCCATTTATAAATTGGGTTGTCTTTTTATTATTGAGTTGTACATCTTCCTTATATATCATGGGCACAATTTTTATATCAAGTATACATAATTTTCAAATAATTGTCTCTTATTAAGTTTTGCTGTTACTGATGTTGCTTTTGGTGTCATATATAAGAAATCTTTGCTTAGCCCAAAGTCATGAAGGTTTCTCGTGGGTTTATAAATTAATGTTTTAAAAGAACTAGCTTTTTGGATTTCTTTTCTGTTTCGTTAACCTGATTTTTAATTTTATTGGCTTCTGCTAAAACTATAAATATTCCTAAGCACCACATTAGCTACATTGATTATATTATGCTATATTGTATATTATTATGCCATTCAAAATATTTTTGAGTTTTCCTTGTAATTTTTTCTTTCATCCATATTTTAGAAGAGAGTTGTTTACTTTTCACATATTTTGGATTTTCCAGATATCTTATTTTTATTGAATTCCAGCTTAATTATGTTGTTTCCAGAGAGTAATTTATTGAGATAATTTTATGGCAAAGCATATGGTGTATCTTTATGAATATACTTTGTGTACCTGAAAATTATGTGTAGTCTACAGTTATTTAGTGTTACATAAATATTGATTAGACCATTTGTTTACTGTGTTCAAATCTATATTCGTACCAGATTTTGTTTTGTCAAGTGGTTCCATCAGTTACTGAGAGAGGAATGTTAATTTTGTAACCATGATTGTGGGTATGCCAGTTTCTTCTTTTAGATCTGTGTAGTTTTTGTATCATTTTGAAGCTTTGTATTTAAGTGCACACACATTTATGATCTTTGTGTCCTCCTGATGATCTGACCTTTTAATCATTATGAAACATCTCTTTGTATTTCTAAAGATACTGTTATGAAGCTTACTTCATCTGATACTAGTGTAGCCATACTACCTTTTTTTATGCTCACATTTTCCAGAGTATATATTTTTCCAACCTTTTATTCTAAACCTATTGTGTATTTGTATTGTAAATGCATTCTTGTAGGAAGCATTCAGTTGAGCCTTGATGTTTTATTCATCTTTTCCTTTTAATCATAGTATTTGGCCACTTGCATTTCAAATAGTTATTCATAAATTTGGGTTTATGTCAACCATTGTAAATTTTTTTGTTTCATCTGCTTTGACATCTTTTGTTCTTTTATTGTCCTTTTTAAAAAAAGACAAATGGGATACTTTTTAGTATTATATTTTAATTCCTCTTAAAGTTTTTTAACTATTCTTTGTGTTTCCTCTAGAAATTAAAATTTGCACTTTCAATTTTGCTTAATTTTCCTGTGGTCTACTCCAAGTTAACATTGTATAACTTCAAATAAATGTAAAAACTTTGAAACACTTTAATTTCATTCCCCTCATTTTTTTGGTGCCATTTTGTCAAACATTTTTCATCTATATAATGAATTCTATGATACATTATTGTCATTTTTGTATTAAACTTTGAGCTTACATTCAAAGAGATTAAGACAAAAATAATTTTGATACAAATTTAAAGGTAAATATTTACCACTTCAGATTCTCTGCATTCTTCCTGTAGATGCAAGTTTCCATCTGGTAACACTTTGGTTAAGTATTAATAGAAGCATGATTTAGTGTCGTAAAGGTCAGCTGGTGATGAATTCTCTGTTGATTTGTAAAAATCTTTTATTTAGTCTTCATTTCTGAAGGATGGTTTTGTGGCCTGGATTATTTATTTTTTTCTTAGTGTTTTAAAGATATATTTCATTTGAATTCTGACAGTGATTGTTTCTTTAAAAAATTTTTTTTAAATATTTATTTTGAGGGAGAGAGGACAAACAGGGGAGGAGCAGGGAGAGAGAGAAAATCCCAAACAGGCTCTGCACTGGCAGTGCAGAGCCCAATCCAGGGCTTGAACACATGAACCTCAAGATTATTGACCTGAGCTGAAATCAAGTCTCATGTTCAACTGACTAAGCCACCCAGGCGCCCTGATGGCCATTCTTCTAATGACAAGCCAGCTATCACTTGTTTTGTTACTCCCTGAATTTAATGTGTCTTCGTCCTCTGGATACTTTTAAGATTTTCTTGTTATCAGAGCACTGATGGGGTTTCCTTTCTGTTTATCCAGCTTCAAATTTATGAAGGCTTTTGATCACTTTGTGGTTGTTTTCCCCCAAATTTGGGGAATATTGGTCCATTTTTTGTTTAAATATTGTTTTTTACCTCATTCTCTTTTCTTCTGAGGCTCCAATTATACATACATTATACCACTTGATATTGTCCTGTTTGGCTGACATTCTGACCATTTGTTTTAATCTTGTTTCTCTCTATTCATCAGATTGGATAAATATTACTGACCTTCAAATGTTATTGATCTCTTTTGAAGTTGAACAGCCCTTTTCCCATTCCCCCAATATTTCCATCTGCTGTTGAGAACATTCAGTGAGTTTTTTCATTTTAGATATTTTACTTTTGTTATAGAATTTGGTTATTTCTTTGTGGTTTAAAATTTTATGTTGAGATTCCATCATTTGCTTACTCATTATGACACTTTTTTCTTTGATTACCTTGAAAATATTTGTAATAGTTTCTTTAAAGTCTTTGTTTATTCACACCTTTGGATTATCTCAGGGTCTATTTTTCTTGCCTGATTTTTCTTGACTATAAGTCATATTTTTTCATCCCTAGTATTTTTCTTTGTATATAGGACATTGTATTAATATATTGCATTCTTGGGGCACCTGGGTGGCTCAGCTGGTTAAGCATCAGACTTCGGTTCAGGTCGTGATCTCACAGTTTGTGAGTTCGAGCCCTGTGTCGGGCTCTGTGCTGACAGTTCAGAGCCTGGAGCTTGCTTCAGATTCTTTGTCTCCCTCTCTCTCTACCCCTCCCCCATTTGTGCTCTTTCTCTCTCTATCAAAAATAAATAAGTATAAAAAAATTAAAAAAATATAATGCATTCTGGATTCTGTTATCTTCCTCTGCAAATAGTTGACTTTTGTTCCAGATTGATTTTTACAGTTAAATAACTGGCTGATGGCCTTGGGGAGCTTGGTTTGTAAAGCTCATTAGGGCAGCTCTGTTTTACTGTTGCTATTAGTGCAAAATCGTAATCCTGAGGCATTGTCTGTATTTTTAAGTTATCTTTCTTTATGAGTTTTGATATAAGACCCAGGGTATTTACCAAGCCCCTTTATCTTGTCAGAATTAAAACTGCAAACTCTGACTGCCCATGGTGGTACCTTAGGAAATACGTAGTGGCTTTTTCAACCTTTTACCTGTTAGTTTCTGCCAAGCTACTTGGACTTCATTTCTGCATCCCCCATTCAGGAGTAAGCTAAGGATCTGTGAGACAGTGTATATAGATTTACTGCCTCCATCATTCCTTCTGTTCTGGGATTTCCCTTCGTGACTTTTTTTTTCCCTTCATGACTTTCAACTACTTTGACAAATGACCTCTGGCTTTGTAAGCTAGTGAGATTGGAGCTTGCTTCTTGAGATCTAGCCACTATGTGCAATACAGACTGTGAAGTTGATGCAAAGGAAAGGCTATTTAAAAAAATTACTAACATGTTTAATGCTTGTTTATGTTAGACAGACAGACAGACAATGCTCCTGTAGGGGAGGGGTGGAGAGAGAGGCAAAGACAGAATCTGAAGCGGGCTTCAGGCTTTGAGCTCTCAGCACAGAGCCCAATGCAGGGCTTGAACTCATGAGCTGTGAGATCATGACCTGAGTTGATGTTGGACACTCAACCGACTGAGCCACCCAGGAGCCCCAAAAGGAAAGGCCATTTAAAGTTTTTTTTAAATGTTTAATTTGAGAGAGAGCACGCCAGACAGAGCATGAGTGGGGGAGGAGCCGAGAGAGAGGGAGACACAGAATCTGAAACAGGCTCAGGCTCTGAACTGTCAGGACAGAGCCTAATGTGGAGCTCGAACTCAGGAACCATGAGATCATGACCTGAGCCAAAGCTGGACACACTTAATTTACTGAGCCACCCCGGAGCCCCAGGAAAGGACATTTAAACACAGACATTACCTAATATGGTTCCTTCTTTTATGAAGGTCATTGAATTCCTGTTTCCTGCCTGCTTTGGTACTCTCCAGTGCCTTCAATTGGTTGTTGTTTATATTTTACCTAGAGTTTAAAATTTTTGTTTGTTGGAGAGTTAGTCTGATAGAAGTTACTTCATTCTTACCAGGACAGGAACTCCCACAAATAGTTTTCTTAAATATATCTGTAATGCTGGAAATAGGTCCAGCAAGGATGTGCTTCTGGTATTCTCTTCACTAATTTATTTTTTATTTGTTTTGGTGATTAAGGATATTTTGATTATGAAGACTGCTTCCAGTGAGCATGGCTTTTGAGCTGGATCCTTGCCTTACCTTAGTCTATTTTTCTAATCAGAATGACCTTCATGCTTATTGGGGGACTCCACTTGTGCTCATGAAGATGCTTGGAATTAAGTGGCTCAACCTGTGACCCATTTTATCACTGATTTTTAATTTTATTTTTGTTGCACATGGGAATTCATTCACTCAGGTGGTCATTAATTATGGACTGAGAACCTATTGTGTGTGAAGCACAGTTGAAGGTACTGCAGTTCATCAATGAGTAAAAGTTGCCACCTGCTGATGCTTGCTTGGTAATTGGAGGCTGCAGAAAATAAGCAGTAAACAACTATTAGCTTGTGATAGGTGTTAAGACAAGTGTGATCAGAGCAAGTGAGGATGTCTGTGTGTCTCGTTTACTTAAGGTCGCATGTTCAGTTAGGAACCCTCTGGTGAGGGAAATGTTTGTACTGAGAACAAAAGAGTGAGAAAAAAGCCTATCATGGGAACATGGGAACATTTAAGGGAAGAGAACTCTAGGCAGAGGGAACAGCAAACACGAAGCCCCGAACAGCAGTGTGATTGATGAGCCAGAACAGCGACTAGTGGGCCTGTGGATTCGAGTGGTTTCCACTGGGGAGTCCTTTTCAGTCCCAGTGACACTTGGGTATTTGTTGTGGATAAGATAGGAAGCACTGGATGGTTTTGTGTAGAGGAATAACAATAATCAACTTAGCTCTTAAACTCTAGGGGAACAAGAGAAGCAGGGAGGAAAGCAGTTGGAAAGCTGTTGTGACTGGCGAAAGATGTTGATGGTTGATCTGGGTCCAGCAAAATTGCTTTTTAAGAGCTTGCTATGTGCTCTGTAGGATGCTGGCCTCCTAATCCATTGTGTACTGGATGCCCTTCTTGTCCTGGCAGGGACCAAAGCTTCTAGACTATCCTGCTACTTAGAAAAACACATGTGATAGGGAAGGAAGCTTGAGTAGGGAAGGCAGCCCTAGCATGAAGGTTTGAGTGTTGTGAACTATTTGATTATGTGTGCACATGGCCACATACCTCACTGGGTAAGTCACTGCAAATGTCATCTGGGTAGTGTCCATTAGTGATTACTTAATTATAAGGCTGTGATTTCTGTTGTAGGTCTGATGGTTTATTTTACTTAAGGTGGTGTCTTTGGTAGAGTTCCTTTATCTCACCAAAAATGTGTTGTTTTTTTTTTAAATAAAAGTGATAGCTTTAAGAATGAAGAAAGTTAAACACTATTCAATAAGAGAACCAAGCCCAGCATCTGGCACATAGTAAGTGTTTAATAATGCTACCTGAAATTAGACTTACTGCCTTTTTGATTATTAAAAAAACCCAACTTCAAATTTAATATATAAAGAGCTCCAAAAGAGTACCAGTAATCAGTTAAATAAGTCATATATTAGATTGAAACCAGAAGTAGCAACTATGTATATTTTCTCATTTGTTAATTGCTGAAGTTATTTGCAATATGTCTAGATTGGTATCTTAATGCGTATATTTTCTCAGCTCCTTTTACTTCTGCCTTCTAGTTTTCCCTCTCCTCTCCCTATCCTTGCCCTTCCCCTCCCCCCCTGACTCCTATCATGTATTGAGGGCTAATCAAGTCTACTAGTCGGGGTTCCTGGTATGTATCAGCTTCCTCGCAGCCTACATTTAGTGTGGTCGTTAAGAGCACAACCTGAGAGTGACACCCACTCGGTTCTAACCCAGCCCTATAGGCTGTGTGATCAGAGGCATTTTTCCAAACATTTCTGAGACTTGATTTCCTATCTGTGAAATGGAAGATGGGAGTGTGAGATCACTTAATGAACTCAGTGTATGGTAACATACTCCACAGGTCTCATGGTCATCCCCCAGCCCCCCTGCACTCTTGATCATAGAAGGAAACAGAGACCCTGAGGAATTGCCCAGGGATATGTAATACCATTCCACCTTTCATACAGGTCCATCTCTCATCTGCTCGTGTTAAAAGAGAAGAAGCAAGTGTGACCGTGTGCTTGCTTGGCCATCACGAGAGGTGGCATAGTGTGGTATGTGAGAATGCAGCTTCCTTGGGTGCAGATGTTGGCTCTGTCGCATACTAGCTGTGTGCCTGTGGGCAGGTTACTGAATCTCTCTGTGCCTCAATTTTCTTACCTCTAAAATGGCACTAATAATTGCACAGAACCATCATGAGGATCAAATGAGTTAACAGGTGTGGAATCCTTGGAGCGGTGAGTGGCAAAGAACAAGCAGCATATAAGTACTGTCTGTTAATATTTGAGTCGATTGTAAGATGTAACTGAGCATTGCTAAGAGCTTATCTTTTCAGCAGCACCCAGTTCAAGTACCCACTTCCTCTGTGCTTGGGCTCAGACACCCTCCCCGCCCCCTGCCCTGCATGCAGTCTCACCTCTGTGTGAGTGGGCACACCTCTTTCCCCTGCAGCTCAGGCCCCTGCTTCTTCTCCCTCACTTGGCCTCCCCCTCTGGTTCTGGTCTGCCATCTACTGACCCATTTTCTGCTCCTGTCAGGTCCGAGATAGCGAGGCCTTTGTGGGGTGCCCAGGCAGCATGTCATGTCCCAGCGCTGTTGTACATCTTGTTTCAGAGATATTTTGCTGTAATGTTCTGTGACCTTTTCCATTGAGTGAGGTAGTTGGAGAGGCACTCAGTAAGGGAAAATTGAGCTGTTTTATTCCTCCCCAAGGAGGCTCCTGTTTCCTTTCCACCATTCATTTGAAAGCTATCATTTCTTGATTTATAGCTGAAAAACACCATTGATTCACTGGGTGTTAGATGCTAAGAGTTCTCCTATTGACATGCCTATTGACAGTTTTCAGTATATTCTGCGTCTAATTATCACTCTTGGCTAAATGATACACCTTGTGGGCTTGAGCGATGGAGCCGATAGCTCTCAGCACATTGTTCCAGCCGAGCCTATTGAGCCCTGTGTCACAGCGGTGTGATTTATGTGATCAGAAAGAAAATTTCTGTTGGTGTGCTGCATAATTAAAGCCAGTGCGGAATGACTGGTGACAAAAAATCAGGTCTGCCGATGTCATCCCCAAATGAGGAGAGATTTCTATGGTAAGCAGCTGTGACAGTGAAGAATCTCTCTTGGCATCTTTTGCTTTGCAATTTTCAAGGGTTCGATTTTCCTCCCAGGCCCGACTGAGGATTCCTCCTCTCCACTTTTCCTGTCTCCTCACATTCAAAGCCCCAGCGTGTGTGTGCCCTTGTTCCCAAGGACTGGGGCCCCCCCGGGCTGGCTCTGGGAGGGCTCCCTGTTGGTCCACATGTGTTTTAGGGGGGAGGTGGCTCATAGAATTGAGGTAGGTAGAAGCCCACATTTGCACCTGGGAGGATAGATGCCTTACCAAAATGCTGGTTCTTTGTGACGGCCAGTTTGAGTTGCTTAGGTTAAGAGTCAAGATTGGGAATGTCATTTTCTCTGTACACGAAGGCAGCACTCCCTGCCTGTCAATAGTGTTTTCTGAGGGGTTGAGGGAGATGCTCGCCAGCCCCAGGCCGGAATGCTGGGGAAGTGTAGGAGGTTGGCAGGTGGTAAAGCCTGGGCCTGTGGTCAGCAAATCATTCCAAATTACTTTTTACCTCAACTACTTTTTCACTCATGCTGTTGGCAGATGTTTGCTAGGAGATCTTGGTGATCAGGGAACCTACCTTTTCCAGTGCTAGTATAGTGACAGGTTTTCTGTGAAGCCAAGGGTCAAGTTAATCAGCTTCTGTGGGCCTCAGTTTTCTCATCTGTAAAATGAATCAGGGATCCTTTTTTTTAAGTGCAAAAATACTGAGGCTTAACAAGGTAGGGGCTTGGAGAACACAGAGTTGTTCATGTGCGTGATCCCCTGAAAGAATTCACTGGCCAGAAAGAAGTATGTATGTTTGTGGCTCATTGAACATGCATCAGTCCGTGCTTCACACGAGACTAAAGAAATCTTTAAGGTAAACATGTGTTATAGTGTAAGATAGTTAGTGGCAGGTATGGACAGAACATCTGAGTCGAGCAGGAGTAGTAGACATTTCCAGACACCTGAGTAGGCAGTGCATTTAACTACTAACTCTTGGTAGCTAGCAAGAGTCACAAGTACAACAGGGCTTGGGTGTTGGTGGGTGGTTGGAGCTGTGCCAGGGCGTCAGAGTCCTGAGGTGCTGTTCAGCTGGCCTTGTGATGGGAGGGACTTCTGAGGTCACTGATTCCAGACAAGCTACTTTCCTGGAAGCCAGAGACCTTGTGTGACTTCTCGTACTATCATTTCTTCCCTAATGAACCTCTGTATGTGGCCTTTTTTTGCAGTTCCGATGTTTAGAATGAAAGGGAGAGAGAGGGAGGGGGAGGTATGAATATCAAGGACGTAACTCATTTGATGTGAGAAAGCTTACTCATGCACAAGACAGCAGGCCCTGTGATAAGGGTCTGTATTTTCACAACTGGGATTTTTTAATAGAGAAGTTTTAAAGACTTCTCTGTTATCTTTGAAGATATATTATCTTCAATTGGAGGTTCTAGTATTTTGTCCTGAAGATTACATCATTCATGTAACTTAGTATGTTCCTGAAAACCTCAAGAAATCTTGTATACTTTATTTTGTGTCAATTGTTCATGTTTCTTTACATCTGGACTCGTTCTCAAACTGTCGATGGTCCTGGGTAAGGGGATACATTCCTCTGCAAATATGGGATGGATCTTTGAACTTTCTGGTGGGATTATAGATTTTCTTCCAGTCTGTAATAATTACTAAACATGTCTCTGTGCAGACTCCTCTGTCCATTAATGTATTGTTAATGCAGCACAGCATCACCAGAAGATTCTGGGTGACTGATCAAGGTAACTTGTCTATTGAAGTTCCTTTTTTCCTCCATCCTTTATTTGACAGGTGGTTTGACTTAGAAGTCCTGACTACCTCTTTGAAAGCATAGGCTACAGTGAATACTTGTGGTTATGGGACATGGTTGTTCTGTGTGCTAGAAGCTCCCTATCTTAACCACAGTTGATTTATTTATACAATGGGAATTAAAGAAAAGAATGCAGTTTGAGATTCTTTGACCCCCTGTTTTTTTCCATTTTGAGTCTCAGGCTTTTAAATGGCTCTCCTTCTATGTCTATCTTTCCCCCACCCACAAAACACGTCCTGCCCGCAGAGGTATCACTTGGTAAATTTGAGGGCAGTGCAAAACTTGCTCTGGTTAGGTTGACATGTAATTTGATTTTCCCTAAACTGCTTCTGGCCTCTACCTGTTTGAGCTCTGGAATCCCTTTAGGGAGTGAGTGTATAGAGTATGTTCTCACCTCTCAATTCATTGTGACTTTAGCCAGAGGTCTGTCCTGTGGCTGTCACTGCTCTAAATCCCAGTGAGTGGAGGGAGCGTGTAAGAAAGAGTGAGCAGTAAGCATATGGCCAGGGTTTGTGGGTGGAGGGGCATGCAGTACAGGGAGGAAAAGCATCATTTTCCCTCTGGGATTGTCAAGAGACGTAAGCCCTTCTGAGGAGATGTAGAGACACAGCAAATCAGACAGGGCAAGGGCCTGGGCAGCCATGGCTCGCCTGGTGACTGAGGGGGCAGAGTAGCCCACGTGGCCCAGCCATCCACAGGGGGTCTGGAATTCCATGGCTGTCTCAAGCAGCCCAGCTCCTTGAAACAACAAATTATTATTTTTGTTCTTTGCTGTCTCTGGGATTGTTTATGCATCTCAAATGAGCTGTAAGGAAAATTTTGTACATTCTACAAACTTTTACTTTCAAGGAGGCAGGTTGGAAAAAGGAACACCGTCACGTTAAACACCAGCTATCGTGCTTTCATTCAGCTTGACGAACAGTGGCCTAAAATGGCAGGGGATTAAATTGATGTAATGACAAGAATTCATGTAGGAGGCGGTGGGAATGGAGCAGAATAATGTTGAGGCTTCACGGTATTGTGTTCTTTGATCTGCCTCGGATGGAAAACATAATCTACCTGTATTTATGTTGATTTTAAATAAGGAGTGTGTAAACAGAGGCTTGCCATTCTCCCTACCATTTTCGAGTTGAAATTAAATAGCTATCCATTTTGAGCAATGGACATATTTCTGAGTAATGAGTTAAGTGCACTTTTTGAACACTGGGGTCTTATTGTACATCACAATAAGACCATTTTTGCTCAATTGGGTTCTGTTAGAGAGGCACACAGTATGTGGGTATTTCTGAATTGTTCATTTGTTAAAGGATATTCTTTTTATTTTTAGAAAAATTCACCTTTGTCTTGGTGAATTTAAGCAGTAACAACCACAACCCTGAGTAGAATAAACACCTTTGCCAGTATGAGTCTTTGATGCAGGTTGCTGCAGATGAGTTGTTCCTGCCTTCTGGAGAAATACATATGTGTCTTTCATCTGGGAAATGTCTTTCTAGGGCAGTACCAGCTGGAAGATGTCAGCTGAGATGACCAAACACTTGATCAATTGACGAGGAGCACGTCAAAGGTGGCTGAGAGCCATTTATATGCAGTGTGTTTGAAAGCACTTTGAAAAGTATAGTGTGCTTAACGTGCATTTGTGTATAATATGGAAGCATATTTCTATTAGGCACATTTTAACATATGGTTCCAGGAAAGACAAAGGTATTGTGCTGTGCTCAAACTTTGTGTTTTTTTCCCCCTATGCATAGCTAGAAAATCATCTTTCTGCAATTATTTGAGTAATGATATTCACACTTTTTAAGGCTTCTTAGGGAACTGCCCTAATTAAAACACTGCATTTATTGCCTCCACACTTCAGGAAAATGTGAACTCCCTAGCCTGAGTTCAGGGCTTTCCCCAGTTTTGACTAACTCTGTTCTGTAGTGAAGCCCCTGTGCCAGAATGTTCCACCTCCCATTAGTTTCCATTCCCATTTATGCTTTTGTTATGCTCTTCCTTCTATTGGAGGGACCACCTTACCCTGACTTCTGCCCCCGCAGATGCACACATGCTCCCAGGCACTGCCTGTGCCAGCCCCCCGTAGCCTCCCTACAGTTCATGTGTTCTGTTCTTATCCACTGCCACGTTGTATAGTTCTTGTGTTTCCCCTGCTGGCTCTTAGCCTTAATGGCACAGGGTAATAGCAGTAATGACACTGGGAACAATAAAAATGGTTATTCAGCCAATTTTTACTGATTGACTGTTGGATGCTAGGCGTCAGGGATGAAGTGGTAATCAAAAATCAGACATGGACCCTGGATTAATGGAACTTAGGTTCAAGTAGAGAAGACCATCACAGTCACTCAAGTCAATGTAAAAATGTTGACTGTGGCAGGTGGCATAGATGAATACGTACGTGGCACTGTAAGGGATTGGGAAGGGGCATTTTAGCTATTTGGGAAGGTCCATGAAGGCTCCCCTGAGAACAAGACCGGCTACATAATTTGCATGGCCGAGTGCAAAATGTAAATGCAAGGTGTCTTGTTCCAAAATTAAAACTTTCATGATGGCAACAGCAGAGCATTAAATCAAGCATATGCAGTCCTTGTAAGTATGTCTAAGTATGACTGAGTGGGTTTTACTCCCATCAAGCAGGCCCTAAGGGAGCAATGTTTGTGCTGAGATGAGAGGGCAGAATAGGAAGGGAACATGGTTCCAGGCAGAGGAAATGGCATGAACAGGGTCTTGGACACATTCAAAAACTGGATGGAGGTCCCTGTGTCTGGAGTAGAGGGAGCAAGTAGAGGACGTGATGAGGCCAGAGAGGTAGAGAAGGTGACATGTTAGTCCAAGCACAACCCTGAAGCTTCCTAGTCTTTGTTTTATGAGCCACACACAGCTACTGAAATGTTTTCAGCAGGAAACTAACAAAATCAAGTTCTGGTTTTGTAAAGTCATGATGGCTACGTTCTATCAGATAGACTGTCTATCGGTTGTAGTGGTGAAAGTGGAAGGACTATTTGGAGGGTGTTGTAGCTCTCTAGGTGAAATAGTGGGGATTTGAATTAGGATGGTGGCGGTAGACATGGAGGTGGTAAGTGGAAGTACTTTGAGACCCAGCTCGCAGGGCTTGAGACAGTGGCATTGAAGGAGCAAACAAGAAGATGTCCAGGAAGACATCTAGATTTCTGGCTTAGAACCATTGGGTTGAAATTCATTAAATTGCCAATGTTCTGCCATTTTTGATCTTTAGAAACATCAGCTTCCTATGACACTATCAATTAAGTGGGTGGTTGGTAGGACATTCACTGGGATGGGAAACACTTTGAGGACCAGGTGGATTTTGGTCTGTTGTGGCTTTGGTGGTAGTGAGGTTGAGAGAAGATTATACATTGGATTCTGGTACACTGACTTTTGAAGTACCTTTGAAACCTGTAAATGATGATCAGGAGGGGGCTGCTGCCTATGCGCGTTTGGAGCTTCCAGGAGTGGCCTGAACAGAGATAGAATGCTGCTAAAACAGGCATGGGACGAACGCTTTACAGAGGTGACCTCTTTTATAAGTTGAAGTAGTCCAATGAGGAACATACTCTTGAACTCTTTTTGCAGATTCACATAGTGTGGCTCAGAGAGGTTAATTAACTTGTCCAAGGTCACACAACTAGCACGTGGAGAAGCCTGGTTTTTGAAGCCTGATGGTTCCAGTCCAGGGCCAAGCTCTTAACCACTGCTTGCTACCTTTCTGATGGCTTCCTCATATCAGTTGGCACAGTTCTTTGTACTAAGTAGGTCCTTAGGAATTCCTTATTGAATAAACAAAACAGTTGGTGAAAATAATATATTCTCTTCTGAATAGGAGATTTTTGGAAGAGTTCCCAAGGCTCCAAAATGTGAGCAAACATAGATGGAATTTCAATGGTTGACTTCCTGGTTTTGTTCATGGGACTTTTCTCCTTTACTCATAAGTACCATCCCCAACCCCTGCTGAGGCCTGAACTTTGTAGAGAGCCTTGGTTGAAGACAAAAGAATCTCTTTCGGATGAGTCAATGGATGGTAAGTTACACTCTCTTTACGATGTTCTTGAGGTGAATTTTACAGAAATTTGCCATCTTGGGGCTAAGGGCTTGCTCAGCTGCTGCTGTGGCCCCTCTGGCACCCGGAGAGCATATTACTAGATCACCAAGGCCCTCTGTGCCTGAGTGCTGACTCAGAGTCCTACTCAATACAACACACCTCTCATTTTGGGATGAGGAAGACCTAAGTCCAAACAGATGATAGTCCAGCAATCAGAGTTAGTATGCAAGAGTAAATCTGTTTGCTATCACTGATCTGAGAGGAATCAAAGAGGCTAGATTCAATCCTGTTACAGGTAAGGAAGCTGAGGTCCTGAGGAAGTAGTGACCTGTCCATTTCTGGCACATGGAGCTCACATCCTCGTTTGAGCTCACACCCGTGTTCCCCCTTCCTGGTTTGTAAGTGGTCCCTCTTTGGGTCTTGAAGAGTGAAAACCCTTGGCTATGTGGCAGATCCAGTCTCTGTTTGGGCTCATTCAGGAAGACTGAGCACATCTGGTTGTGTGCGTGAATTTTTCACTTTTTATCTGCTGTTTCCCTGGAAATTCCCTTATCATGATTGTGGACAGTGAATTGAATGATCTGAATTATGTTTTATTAGGTTGCCTTTTGATACGACAAGTATTGATGGAAGGCTTCTTGGTGTACCCTCTGCTATGCCCACCCTGGAAATACAGTATTTTATTCTCTCGGCCCTGGATGTTGAAGTGAAACATATTGTTTCCCTTTAGGATGCCATTAAAAGTCAATGATGACCTTTACAATGACTAATAGTTTTCATGGGGCTTTAATTGTGATTTTTTTTTTTTTTTTTTTTTTGGCAGAGCAGCATCAGTCCACTTCATACATCTTTTGTATCGGGGAATCAATAAAAACTGCCGCCTTTTGTTGATGCTATAGGAGATTTTATGCCGATGACAAGGGATTTGATTTAATATTCTCTTTAAATAAGATCAACACTGCTGCAGTTATAAACTCTTCGAAAAACTGTCAAGCCCATCAATATAGCATGAAACAAAAAGTTAGCCTGGTATAAATTAGCACGTGCAATGTGTCTTTGGGAGGGTGGTAGATATTTATGACTGCATGCTAAAATACATATTTCGAGATTTCTTTCTGCTCCTTCAACTGTGAGTAGGAAATGCAGAGAGGAGCATTTCATTACCACTCTCTTCCAAACTGCGAACTTTCTTTGCCAGTTAATGATTTTCTGGGGCAATTGTGAATGTGGTGACATGATATAAACAGGTATTTATGATCTGATACAATCCTTAGTGAGTATGGATTTATAGTTAAATGGTGAAGTGGGAATCCAGCCGGCGATTATCGACAGAGTTTCTAGAATCTATATTTTGTTTGTTTCCATTATTCACACACACTTTCTGTTGGGGCCTGATTATCTATGTAGTCTGTGTTTCCTGGTTTAGCTGAGAGTTGAGTATGAGACTTTGAAATTCAGTGATGTATGCACTGTGTGTTTGGGGGCAAGCAGGACCTCTTGCCCCCATACCTGTTCCTCAATGCCTTGAAATTCTCATTGCACTACAACTAGATTATATGATCATTCCATCTCTCTTTGGCTTTGTTCCAGGTTAACAAGGAACCCAGGTAGGAGCAGAGCTGGTGGACAAGAAATGACTCGGTGGAGCATGTGGGCATAGGTCGTGGCAATTTCAGAGACCTAGGGAGAATCCAGAGGTTTCCTAGAGGAGTCATTGTGGGTCTTGGAGTCAGGGCAGGGCTCTTCAGAACAACATCTGTCAGGTGAGGATGCCAGTCATGGACAACATGGATCATGTTAGTAGACCAGGAAAAGGCAAGAGGCTGAGCCAGGCAAATCTGAGGTCAGGTGATCCAAAGAGAGGGGTGTCTGGTGTGTGGGAGGTTGGCAGTGCAGCTACTGTCAGCACGAAGGAGTGCTCTGGGGAGGCTACTGTTCTCAGGAGGCTCTTTTCTGAAAGAGGCCTGCTCAGAGTTGCCTGCACTGCCTGACCCTTGGGATGAAAGAAGCAGACCGGAGTCTCTTGAAGTGTGGCCTGTGGACTGCCTGCATCTAAACCACCTGGGGCTTCATTCAGAATCCCTTGTGAGATACCTTAGAGTCTGTTCGTATTTTGAGAAGCTGCTGGGTGAGTTCCTCAAAAACCAATAGAACGTTAGAACCATTGCTTTAGACTTAAGGACTCTTGCCAACTTACAACAAGTTTAGATCTCCTTTTTATATTTGCCAGAAGAGTTGAGGGTTTGTATCTGGAGGGATAGTGGTATTCTACAGATGTAGCTAGAACCGAGATGCTTCACTCCACAGGTCTGTTTGAGAAATTGACCTTCCCCATAAACATTCAATGTTTTCTTTAGGCTGTATTTGATGTCTCTTTGACCAAGTTTGCATGTACTTTTAGATATCCAAAGTTACCTCATCATGAACCATGTGCTGAAAAAGCTGGCTATTCAGTGCTACCTTCTACTAAACATGCTATAGTTGTTCCAGTGGGTGTGTTGAAGAGATAATCAAAATAGGACCTCTAGGTATTACCCTAGAGAAAGCTCTGCCAGGTTAAAATGCTGGATCTTCGTCATGCTGAACACACCATTCTTGGTGAAAATTGAAGCAAGCCTGTGGCCCCCAATACAGATACTTAATCCATTTGTCACCATAGGGAAACACATATTCCTAAGTTTTCATTGATGATTTCATTTGAATGTTTGGTATCATTCCTTAGTCCTACATGTGTGAACCATTTGGGAATACCAGTTTTGCAGGGTAAAAAGTAAAGAGCTTCCTTCTCTTGGGCTCAGGGCCCTTGAACTTGAAGATACTACTTTTCTGTCTGGTAGATGCGGCTTTATTATGTTTCTGTTATGTAAAAGAGAAACATGGATTAATCTTGTTTTTTTGAGAGTCCTTCATAGGCTTGAGTCACCAGACCACACATCAGCTGTCATCTGCCCACATTTTTGTCATTTTGGAGGAGATGAGTGGAAACTGAGCAAGTCTCCCTGCTTGTTTTCTGGGTGGGACTTAAGCTGCCTGAGCCTTCCTTTCTGGATTTATTAATGACTCTTTTTTTTTTTCAATGAACATTTGTAGCATATTTAGTATTTTTTTATTCCCTAAAGGGGGAAGGGAGTAATTTGGCAGCCTATTAGTGTTATTTGACTTTTGTTTTAATCTTAGGACCACCTTTTCCCCCACTCAGCCATTCAGGGATGCTTTTTTTTTGCCCTAGCCTCAGCCCACCACCTGAAATGTTCATGTTTTCTCTCTAAGACAGGATACCCACCAAGCACAGGCAGCCAGTTGACAAAGCCAGATCAAAATGCTTTGAATTTTGAAAATGATTCCCCTCTTGGTATTGAGCCCAGTGATAAAGCAAAGCACTTGTCATCTTGAAAACAGAGCTGTATACATGGCAGGGCCTTTCCAATTAGCACACTTAAGATACGTGTTAGAAATGATGGGAAGTGGGATGTTACAGAGCGAAATGCAGGTAATAGGGCTTTAAATTTTCATGTTTCAGTTGATTTTTTTCTATTGCAGTTTTAGGAAATTGTTGCACATTATTGGAGCTCCTAAGTGTGTCTTAGCATTGCTCTGTTTACAGTGATATCTTCCAAAAAACAGAAGTGTTGGGCACAAAAAAAGCTTGTGTCCACTGGTTTTCCAAGTAGAGAAGAGTAGTCTATTATTCAAAATTACTACCAAATAACAAGTCAGTTAGCCCATTTTCCAGGTGGTTTTTCCTCCTGGAAACTGCTGCTTTTCTACCAAGCAACTGGTTTGACAAAATCCTTGAACTGAACAAGCTGGATTTTTCATGTTCACTAGATTCAGTCCCCCCAAAAAACTCTTTTCTCTACATGCACATGCAAGGAAATTAAAGCCACATGTCCAGCATAAACCAGTGATTTTGTTACATTAGGGTATGATGTCAAAATTGGGTAAATGTGTGACATACTCATAGAGTGTGGATGTCTTGCATAGGGCCTGGTATAGAGTAATAATAGTTGTGGTAGATGTTACTAGAGCTCACCAATATTTCTTTGTGCATAGGAGAGTTACACTTTCTTTCCCTCTTGAGACTTGGTGTGCCTTACAGTGGTTAGTTCAGGACAAGTGACTTGTGTCACTTTTAGATAGGAACTTTTAAGACCCCATAACCAGTGTCCTTTTCTTCTGCTATGGGAAACCCTAAAGGCTTTTTATTGAGAGACCAGCCTTGTAGGTATTGGAGGACTCTGTTAGATTGGATTCTTAGGTGACTACAGTGATAATAGCCCCTTCCCCACCAGCCATTCACACTGGACATTTAGAACAAGAGAGAAATAAAAGCTACTGAGATGTTTATTATTGTATAATGCAGCCTATCTTGACTGAATAATTCACATTAATAAATATGAATTAATATTTATTCAATGCTATGTTCCAGTGAACTTAAAGTAACTTGTGTATATATTCCCTTGATGGTCACTAACACTCTGTGATAAAGGTATTGCTATTATCTCCGTCTTGTAGGAGAGGTCATGCAGGTGCTGAGATGTTAAGTCACTTACCCAAGATTATGTTGGTAAGGAGAGGAGCTGAGATTTGAGTCTAGAAAACTACCAACACATGGTAAAGACTAAATCAAGATCAGAAGGAGTTTTATGATTTGGTGGAACATATCCTTCATGTGGTATCATTGGAGGGAGTGCCAGTTGGCATCATCTGCCCAGAATCTCAGCGCCAGTCATTTTGCCATTATAGTCATTTATTTTTAGGTCTTTTAGCTGAATAGAGTTATGGTTGGCAACACCCTATAAAGGTTTATAAGGCTAGGTGCTCCAGAAGAGCACACAAGTCACTAGAAGGGAAGTCGGTGACTCCAGGGGAGAAAAAGGGAGCAAGGACTAGAATTGTCTTTGGGCTGAGGGTTGCCTTTATTGACTAGTGTTACTGAATTGTGCTATGAGCTCAGAGAAGCCAGGTCTTTTGCGGGCACTCCCACAGATGGGGCTGATCCAGACTTTCCAGGAAAAAGTGGGGGATGGAATGACCACAGGTCTGCTCAGCCATTTATGGCTTTAAAAGATAGGGGGCAATTTTCCTACACTGGCAGAAAGAGGAGGCATGGTGTGGTAGGGGAGCAACAAGGGTGTGCTTTTGCTCAGTTGTTCTAATATGTTCTGGGCAAGGGTAGTAGTTAATCCATTCTTCTCCTCTGCCTCCAGCTGGTTTGATTCAGAGACAGCTTTTGTAAACACTTACCCTTATTCTCATACTGAGTTAGGTGAAGGCCTTGGCCAAGGTTCTTTTGATTGTAAGTGACAAACCTTCTCAATCTTTTTTAAGTAAAAAAAAAACAAAAACAAAAAACAAAACAAATGAACAACAAAAACCCCCCCAGGAATTGGCATAGGGTCATCTTATGGAACCTCAAGACTAAACACTTAACTAGGTCTCATGGGGGACTAGAACAGGAACTTGAAAGCTCCCTAGAGCCATAGTACTTTCTATTCTTAGAGCTCCTCTCTGTTCTGTTAGTATGTTTGTTTTCTCCTGCTCCACCCCATTAGATTTCTATGTTGTATGTTCATGTGCAGTCATGGCCACGATGTAGTTCCTGAGCTTATGGATCTTTACTTCACATAACTATTAGAGACTGAACATCAGCTTTAATTCCCAGTTATACAAACAGTAATGGGAAAATGTTTTTCTTTTTTTCTTTATTTTTAAATTTATATCCAAGTTAGCATATAGTGCAACAGTGATTTCAGGAGTAGATTCCTTAATGCCCCTTACCCATTTAGCCCACCCCCCTCTCCCACAACCCCACCAGTATCCCTCTGTTTGTTCTCCATATTTAAGAGTCTCTTATGTTTCTCCCCCTGCCTGTTTTTATATTATTTTTGTTTCCCTTCCCTTGTGTTCATCTGTTCTATGTCTTTAAGTCCTCATATGAGTGAGGTCATATGATAATTGTCTTCTCTGACTAATTTTGCTTAGCATAACACCCTCTACTTCTTTCCGTGTAGTTGCAAATGGCAAGATTTCATTTGTAAAGGGAAAATTTGATCCATGCTGAGTCATGATTTACTTCTGGCCACATAAGCAATGTTGGTGGGATCAGATATGTCATTTATTCAGCATATTTTTGAATGCCTCGGATGTGACAGTCACAGTGTTAAATGCTGGGGACATGACTAAGCAATACGTCTGTCCAATATACTCCTGCTCTGAAGGGGAATTTGAGGCCACAGCTCCACCCAGAATATTTAAGGGAGCCTATGTGTACTACTTACAAGGGGTCACATTTTGTTTTAATATAAGGGAAGTTCTAGTAGTGTAGTGAAGTACCCTTGTAAAATGGCAAACTCCTTGCTGCTGAAATTATTTAATCTGAAATAAGTTGATTATTTGTATTGTAGGATATTATCTGAAGAAATTCTCTCCTCACCCAACAGGTTAGACTAAGCGAAGCTTGTTCAGTGATTCTATGATTTATGACAAACCATGTGATACAACCTATGAGAACCATAGAAATCAATGGAGAAGAAATATGTGAAAGTATTCATATAAGGCACTTTGGAGTACTTGGGACTTGAATTTGGCCCTAAAGAAAGGGGAAGAGGTAGTATTTCATGTAGACATAGTGAATGTATAAAGACACAAAGACACAGTGAGTGTGGTGTGTGTGAGAGAAGAAACATCTATTTGATGTCTATCAGGAAGCTGAGGGAAGGTAAGACAAGTTGAATTTTAGGAGGGTGTTAGAATGAGATTAGGAAGTTGGATTCATAGTCATACTATTGTAGTACTTGAGGGCAATTGTAGGTAGACTACTCTTTACTGTAACAGAAAACTCAAGAAAAAAGTGGCTTCAGCAGAGGGCATTTTATTCTTTCATGTAAGAGTAAAGCTGAGTTGAGCAGTTAAGGGATTGGTTAGCAACTGACGTCAAGGACCAAGCATCTTTATATGTCTTTCTCTGCCAACCTTAGCATGTTGGCTTAGTTCAAGGGCTTATTTCCTCAAAGCCACAATCTGGGTGTGGTGGTTTTAGAAATCACAGATAGACACAACAAAGCCTTGCTGAAGAAGTGAGAGGGATGTTTTCTTTTGTGCATCCCTTTTTTTGAGAGATCCTTTTTCTTTGTATTTTTTTAATTTATATTCCTTTTTGAGAGGGAGAGTATGAGTGGGGGAGGGGCAGAGGATCTGAAGTGGGCTCTGCACTGACAGCAGTGAACCCAATGTGGGGCTCAAGCTCATGAACCACAAGATCATGACCTGAGCTGAAGTTGGATGCTTAACTAACTGAGCCACCCAGGTGCCCTTGAGAGATCCTTTTTCAAAATGTCCTCCAGAAAACATCCTCTGATGTTGTGTTGGCCATGATTGACACACGCCCACAGCTTACTTTAGGGGAGATGAGGCAGAGGAAAGGCAAACCGTGTCAGCAAAGGGGGGACTGCCGGGTAAGGGTTGTGGGGTCAGCTGCCAGTCTCCCCCAGCCAGCCTGCATGGGTGTTATCATAGGCCACCTAATTCCACAGATAATAATATATAATAACTGTCATATGTCCAGTATTGATTATGTGCTGGGTACTCTGCAGTGTTCTGTTTTTACTTTTGGCAACAGCCCTTCTAGGTAGGTGGTATTGTTCTCACTTACTGATAAGGAAACTGAGTGGCATGTGGGTGACTTGGTTTGTTAGAGTCTGAGAGATTCAATCTTACTGAATCATACTCAGTCTCAGGATTGAGAGAGGCTTTAGCCCAGCATCACCCCGTCCTCCAAAGGTGCCCGCCCCACCTCCCAACATCCCTGCCAAGTGGCTTTGGAGCCAACTCGCAGGGATTGACGTTTCCTGACTCCTGGGCCAATGTTCTTTTCAGTCTGCATCACTGGTAGACTAAAGACCTGTCATGGGATGGAGGAGAACTCCTGGTTTTCTTCTGTGGTCTCCCCCTCCTCCCAATCCCAGGGAAGGATCTTTTATAGGTGCTGGCTCTGGTACTAATGACGTCATGGCGACTAACATTGTAGGGCATGCTGAAATCCATTAGCGGGTGTTCACGTCCCCTCATGAGTGAAGTGGGGGCCATGTGAAAAGTGAGTTTGGCCTCCCCAACTTCCTCAGGCCCAGGACTCTGCCAGGTATTGCTATTTTCTATTTGCTAAACGTTAGTTGAAACAAAGGGCTGTTTTGTTAGGTTTGTGTTTCCCTATGGAAAAGATTACTTTAGGCACATTTTAGAGAATGCTTTTAAAAAGAATCTCGTGTAAGTTGAAAACATAAGGAAAGAAAGCAAATGTCTTGATGGCTTTTTATTACAATAAAAATTGTAGTGAAAGCTCTCTCAACTTCCTCCCTTCTTCCATCCTACTAAACAAACCTTTGTCTGCGCGAGGAGGATTATGTTTAAACAACAGGAGCATAGATGGGGAAATGGTGGTATTTGGGGGGCCTGGTACTGAAAAGGTCACCACCAGTGACATTTTCTGAGCATTTGTTAAAATTAAAGAGGTGCTTCAAGAGTAAGAGTTTGCTATTGGTGGTAGTGGGAAGTGATTACCCATATATCCAATAGGAAAACGTTCTGAATCTGTAACATGAGATTTTGAGGAATAGGAGGGTAGAGAAAGCAAAATTAAAGCAGTGAAAAGAGTTTGTTTTTGGAAAAATGATTTTAGTGTTCAATCGCCCTCCTCAAATGCCTTTAAATTTGCCTTACCTTTTTTGACTAAGAAAAAAAGCCTCTTCTAGAGATGTGCCAATTACGGGAAATGTTCCCTTTCCACATTCTCCATTGAATGTTGGTGATTGGTAGGTGATGCTTGGCATCAATGGCTCTGCTGAAGTCCTAGATGTCAGTGACTTGGGACCCATCTCTGGAAGAGATGATGTAGGCAGCCCTTTGGTGATCAGGACCCTGACTGTTCCTTTCCATGGTGCCTAAAGCAGGCAAGAAAAGGGCAAGTCTCGATGCATACTATCAAATGTAGCAGCCACTAGCTACACATACTATTCACTTGACGTGTGGCAAATTGAAATGTGCCATAAGTGTAAAATACGCACTGAAAATTAGCCAAAAAGAGAATGCAAAGTAGCTCATCATTGCTCTTTTATTTTCATTACATGTTGAAACGATAATATATTAGGTTAAATAAAATACATTATTAAAACTGCTGTTTACTTGTTTATCTTGTGTGTGTGTGTGTGTGTGTGTGTGTGTGTGTGTCTTACTAGAAAATTTTGAACGATCTCTGTGGCTCATTTCTCTACTGGACAGCACCCGTCTAGATCAGGGTTCCCAGTATGGCCCACTGCCTATTTTTATAAACAGTTTTGGCACACAGCCATGCCCATTTGTTTCCATGCTGTCTGTGGTTGTTTGCATGTGAGTCTCCATGCTGTCTGTGGCTGCATGCGAGTCTCCATGCTGTCTGTGGCTGTTTGCATGCTACAGTGGCAGAGATGACTAGTTGCAATGGAGGCTGTATTGCTCACAGAGCATAAAGTATCTATTATCTGAAGCTTTGCAGAAAAAGGTTGCTGAACTCTGGTTGAAAGGATTCTGGAAGACATAGCAGGACCTAAAAGCAGTCCAGGAAGCCCTGATACTTCCTCTGTGATTCACTCCTGTAGGCAAGGAGAGAGAACCAAGGATTCCCCTGGTGTCTTGGAGGTGCTTCAGGCATGTGCTCCCTTTTATCACCAGCCTCTTCTCTCTAAACAAGTTGTAAACCTCAGCCCCAGCACATTGCTATGAGAAATCTGGAAAGAGTGACTGTAGAGCCAGAAGATTGACTATGGATAGAGGGCAGGATTGGAACCCTTTACCATCCAGTGGAGGAGTGTGGAACCATTGGGGCTGATTGCTGCATTTCTCAATGTTTTCCATTAGGTACAGCATTATGGCTGATAAGTAGGGACAACTGTATAAAGTTACTTCAGAGGCTTGCATACCTGCCCTAATGAGCAGCCCTCATATACTTTAACAGTTGGGGATCTCAAAGATATTTTAGACCTAAGAAATGGGTCAACAAGAAGTTATTTCAAGGAGTCTTGTAATCTTAACACCTTCATTGTCAGGTGACACCTTGAGAGAGGAGTTTTTAGTGATAAAGTGTAAGCTGTGGAGAATGGAAAAGACTGAAAAGGAGAGATGGAACCCAAGGACAGATGACACAAGAGGCCAGAGTTGACCTTACTTACATCATAGCCTTCTCTGGAGACTGACCTGTGAGCAAGGGCCATGGGAGGGTAACAGGGTCTTTGTTCCGGAGTGCAAATTGTCATGACGTTTCCTTAAAAAGCCCTTTTTACTTTCTTTCTCCCAAACAAATGCATTTCCTCGAACAGGACCCTGAATCTGAATCAGCTTCACCACAAATTTGGGGTGGTATTAATGCCTGCTAGCACAGAGCAAAATGTGTCGCAGTGAATGGAGTTACAGTATTCAGAATGAATTACAGGACGTTAGGCACGTGATTTACCACCTATAGTAAACAGGGCTTCACACATGGTGTATTTCTGCTGTGTTGGTTAGTTATTAACTGCAAAAAAGGGGAAATTCATTTAGAAGACGTGCCCATTTTTTATGAGGTAAGGCCGCCTGGAGATGCATGGCATTTTAAAGCAAACAAATTCCTGGGAGAGCCCGAGCTTACCACCCAGAAATGTGGCAAGGAATAAAAACATTTACACCAGTTTAATATGAATGGTTGAAAAAAATATCTATTGCACATTGAACATGATATATGAAACCATAACCTACTCTTGTGTAGTAAGCAAGAGAACCATTCACCTAACAGATTACTATTCGAGTTGACATTATTCTGCATCTTTTCGATCTTCTCTTGCCAAGTGCTGGAGACTGTCAAAGAGAAGCCCGCCAGATACATAGGCACTGTTGGCCTGGGGGTTGAGAGCTCATAAGATTCTCGAAGGCAGAGGTTACCCAATGACCCCCGTGCTGCAAACTACAGTGGAAATCAAAGGCTGACAGCCCACATAAACAGAGGCTGCATGTGGAACGTCAAAGTAAAGACAAATAGAGGTGGGACTTTCTGTGTCTCCTGCTCCCTTTCTAGTCTATCAAATGGAGCTTATTTCCTATCTTCCGGTAGAAGAAAAAGTGCCTGGTGGCTTTAGGGGGTCTCAGAAGTGATTCTTGGTTCATTCTTAGATCATAGATGGGATTTGACCTCCTCAAAAATTAAGGGGTGAGTGTTGTTTAATCCTACCGTGACGCATCTGCCGCATATTAGATATTGAAACTACAAGGAATCTTGGGAGACTTCTTGGTGTAACTCTTTGTTCTTTCACAGAAGAAGAAACTGAAGCCTCAGGAAGGTGAATGGATTGCCCAAGATGGTTTAAGTGCAGGGCCGGTCCTGAGAACCCAAATATCTCCAGTCCTGGCCTAGCTCCTTCTCTTCTAACTTGCTGGTTTTCTTTGCACCCAGTCACTAGGAATTGCTGCTTTTTTTAAAAAAAAAAATTTATTGTTTATTTATTTCTGAGACAGAGTGAGACAGAGCATAAGTGGAGGAGGGGCAGAGAGAGAGGGAGACACAGAATCTGAAGCAGGCTCCAGGCTCTGAGCTGTCAGCACAGAGCCTGACGCAGGTCTCGAACTCACAAACCATGAGATCATGACCTAAGCCGAAGTCAGTCACTCGACCGACTGAGCCACCCAGGCGCCCCTAGGAATTGCTGCTTTTTAAGGAATAGGGTAATTAGAAATGGCCCCTACTCCTTTGGTTACTTGATTTTCAAGTGGCATCATTATTAAGACACCTTACCAGACTGGCTCAACACTCATAATTTGTTTATGATGCTGGGCCTGTGGAGCTCTTTGCTGTAAACTATTGTCTTTAAAGTTTTATGATTCAACTTACTCATCACTACTGTGAGTGATAGTAAGGGTTTTGTATCTGGGCAGATTAACACAGTTTGGGCATTTTAGAGAATTAACTTTTACTGTCCATTGCACTTGGTGCCATATTTAAGTAAACTGGAGGGGCTGATCCTTGGAAAAGCAAAAAGAGGTGTTTTTTTTTAATTTTTTTAAATGTTTATTTATTCTTGAGAGAGAGACACACAGAGCGTGAGCCGGGGAGGGTCAGAGAGAGAGGGAGACACAGAATCTGAAGCAGGCTCCAGGCTCTTCTAAGCTGTCAGCACAGAGCCCCTTGCGGGACTGGAACTCATGAACTGTGAGATCATGACCTGAGCCAAAGTTGGACACTTAGCCGACTGAGCCACCCAGGAACCCCCAAGAGTTTTTTTTTGTTTTTGTTTTTGTTTAGTGTGAAATATATGGGCTTTGACATTTCTTTAACTGTTAGACTCCCAAGAATTGTATTCTGATATTTCGTCTGACATCCCCAAACTCCTTAATTTCAGATTGCTATAGAACTCTCAGTTTGTATTAATTCCATTTCATTGTGTATTTTATGTATTTAGTGGTCATATTTGAAAAACATCTCTGTGAGTGCTCTGTGTAATTTTGGCAGAAAATTACTTTCTGTGTTTCTGTGATGATCCCTTGAGATCATTTTTGCATAAATCCGGCCTTCTATTTTCAGATACAAATCTGTTGTACAGATGATTCTTCTCAGAAGAAAAGATGCATTTGTAGCTGAAAAATGTAAATTACTTTTCATGGAAAATACCTCTCTGGGCCCCCATTTCCAAAATGTGATGATTGCACATTGCGTGTTTTTTTGTGCGTGCTCAGGAGACTGTTTTCCTTACAATTAGAAAAATCTTGATTGTGTGGCAGAGAGGGTGCGGTGACATGGCTGCTTTTGCCACATAGGCAAGTCAGTGGAGGTTCCAGGTGCCGGAGGTGCTGGGGACAACACAAAAGACTAATGCATGTGGCACTTAGCTAAGGGGAAAGGGTTTTGGTTTCCAAGGGGTTGTTGAGAGCATTCTTCACAGAGTAGGTGTGTTAGCAGAGGACCTTTAGAGCTGGGGTCATTTAAATGTCCTTCTTGTCCCCCGCTTGTGGTTCATCCTTGCTTTTGCCATTTAATTCAGGATTCAAAGTTTTATTTGGTGCTTTATGGAAGGGCTTTTGGAAGAGATCCCCAGTGTCTCCATCACAGGTATGAGGAAATAGGGGAGAGCGGCAGGAACGTCCTCTGCTCAGTGCAGGGGTTACTACTTGAGGTACATTGGGGCACTGCTGTAAAGCAAAGTATAAAATCAACGTACTCAGATTTGTGCCAAAGAAAGACTCGAGTTTGAGAACATTTACATCTGTTTTCAATAATTCCTCACATATGTTGCAGAATGTACGTTATCCATCTTGTTATCCGGGAAATAACATTTGTTGCAAACAGTTTGCCAATTCGTAATTTTATTGAATTTGTTTATCATGCTGTGGCTTCATATGAGGTCTGAAAGATGGTGATCTTTGGTGTTCCAGCTGTTGTAACATTCTGGGGCCTTAATTCTGGGATGGGCTGGAATTCTTTGGAGGGTTTGGGCTTTCTTAGAACTGCAGTCTGAGAGCTGACTTTGTGGATGGGCCATTATTCTTGGGGCATACAGTAACTTTGCTCACCAACTCCTCAAACCATTTTCATTTCTGGCTTCTAAATACAGCCTTGGGACTGATGTGTTGAATAGCACTCCTTGTGTGCCCTATACAGTCTCCTTTGAAACCTGCCCAGACTCGCAGACTGTTATTGTGTTTGGTCTGAGAGGACAATGCTCCCCACAAAAAGAATCTGCTTCTTTAGAACCATCCCAAACTACTTGAAACCAGGGAACAAGTACATTTTCTTTCGCAGAGAAGCTATGAAATATATTTCTTCCTGCCTCAATATTACCGTTTTCTTAAGTCACTGGTGGATAAAAAGCAAGTTCAACCGGGTCTAATTTTATCATTTTCCTGTTTTCTTTAGCAGGCGTTTTCTTCACTGAGGTTTATATTGTCTTGGCCAAAACTGAGAAGAAAAAAAAAATCGTAACCCTGAAAGCTCTTTCAATCTGAATTATTCCTTAATGTTTTTAATGGTTTATTATAACCACACAAATGTGATCGTGGGGCCATTTGGAAGTTATTGAATTTCCTTGGAGATGAGACTTGGCATTTTCCAAACCAGAGTTTGCTTTTGTGGCCTGGAAGTTGCAAGGCACATATATTTGGAGGGCTAACGATTATTCCCCACCAAGAAGTTTTGTCAACCTGACCTTCTCCACTCTTACGACGCTGCGCACACAGCTGTAATCTCTGCAGAGGAGAGCAAATAAAGTGAAGAAAATAGCAGTACGTGTTATTTTTACATCCTAAAGTAAATTCTCCAGCATTAAGGCCGAGGGGGAATTTCCATCCCCGAGTTCTCCTGAATGCTTCTCCACTCTGCTGTTGTCCTCTTGAATCTTTTTATTATAGGTCTTTGAGGGAGGTATTTCTTGTAGTAATTTACTCAGCCAGACAGAGAAGGGAGACGTGGAACTGTGGAAAGATGGGGCTGGAGAGGCCTTTCGTGGTCAGCTGGCTCTGCCATTCAGCCTGCAGGGTTAGCTACTGTGGCCGGTCAAGGTGAAGGACTAGTTCAGTTCTGCAGAACCTGTGTCACCTAGAGTTCCTGTGATGAGATGACCTCTAACCACTAGATTTGAAAGTGAGTCCTGGCAAAAACCAGCCTTCTTTGAATGTTGATTGAGGCCAAATGGCTTTAGATGGGTCAGCTGAGCCCTTTTCATGAAGTGATGGTATAGGAATCATAGAAATTGAAGGAGGGACTTGGGAGGTCATTCTTTCTAGCTTCCCATCTCAGAGAAGAAATCCGTCTGGCACGACCCTTGATGGTTTCATCAGTCCCGTGCTTGAATCCTTCAAGGGGTGAGGAGCTAAGCACTTCAAGCAGCAGCTGGACCTGTTGATCAACAGCTTTTGTGGGATCATTCTTGTTTATTTTGACAGTATTGCAGTAGCCTTGCACTTCTCCTCACTTGTCGCAATTCTGATGTCCAGAGATCTTAAAAATCACAATTTATTTTATTTTGTATGTTTATTCTGAGAAAGAGAGTGCTCATGTGAGTGGGGAGGGGCAGAGGGAGAGAGAGAGAGAGCGCGCATCCCAAGCATTTTCCACACTCAGTGTGGAGCCCAACATGGGGCTCAATCCTGCAGCCCTGTGATCATGACCTGAGCTTAAATCAAGAGTTGGATGGTCTTGATTTGTATTTCCCTGATGAGGAGCGATGTTGAGCATGTTTTCATGTGCCTGTTGGCCATCCGGATGTCTTCTTTAGAGAAGTGTCTATTCATGTTTTCTGCCCATTCTTCACTGGGTTGTTTTTCGAGTGTGGAGTTTGGTGAGCTCTTTATAGATTTTAGATACTAGCCCTTTGTCCGATATGTCATTGCAAATATCTTTTCCCATTCCGGTTGGTTGCCTTTTAGTTTTGTTGGTTGTTTCCTTTGCTGTGCAGAAGCTTTTTATCTTCATAAGGTCCCAGTAGTTCATTTTTGCTTTTAATTCCCTTACCTTTGGATTGGGATAGCACTGGGTGTTATATGGAAACCAATTTGACAATAAACTTCATATATTGGAAAAAAAAAGAGTTGGATGGTCACCTGAATGAGCTACCCAGGCACCCCTAAAAATCACATTTTAAAGATAAAAAGTGAAAGCTTCTAGATATTAAAAAAGAAAACACACTTGTCCTCATTTATTTTCACTCCGTTCTGGTATTCTGAATCAACCTTCAAGGTCAAGTGTATCCTTTAAAGGAGAAAATAGATTGATTCCTTTTTTCCCCTTAGAATATGTTGCTAACACTTTTGAGGCATTCATTAACGATCTTAGCTTTTCCAGGAGAAATAGTCAAATACATTGATCAATTATTCTCTAAGTTCTCTGTTCTTCCATGAGTTCTTTGGGGGGAAAGGATGCTGTCTTGTGGGTGTCACATTGTGATTGGTACCTAGCTCAGCAATTGGCCTGCAAGATAAATGTTTGTTGACTGAATGTTGAATGCATAAATTTTTGAATAAACCAGACCTTTGTTGCTAAGAGATGTCTGTTGTATCCCACCTTTTTTTGGTTACTTCATCATGAAAAGAATTTTTCTCTGCTGCTGCCTTCAGAAGTGTCTGTTTATCCCATGTTCAAATGAGAGGCTTCTCTCCTTCCAACTCTTCTCACACAGACTTCTCTGATGAGTTATCATGGGATCCACTTATTTGGTAGCATGGCAGAGTGGGAAGTATTTTAGGGTTCCAGCCTAGTCACTTACCTGTTTATGAAGTTTACCTGGAAAAATGTGTTTATTCCCTTTTAATGTTCTTTTCAATACCCTCCCTTGAAGGGCTCTTGTGAGAAAATGGTGTGTGAAACCCCAGGAGCCTGCACTTGACTCTTTGTACCTTGCAGATCTTTGTGCTTATCAGGGACCTGGGTCTTGTCTCCAGGGGCCTGCCTTTTGGTGAACTTTGATTCTGAGATCCCATATATACATCATCACATTCTCTCTGTTGTTGGATAAATGTGGTGAGCACATATCACAGATTTTCTGGGTAAGTCTCATTTTAAAATATTTTGTCTGTTCCTAAACTATTGAAATGTTTGGAAAATCTAAACATTTGGATACCCAGTTTGGGAATCTCTGAGCTGATCTCTTGCACCTGAAAATAGCACAAGATATGTTGTCTAATGTTTCTTAATTTTAATTGTAAAATATCCTCTTTCTGGCATGTCATGGAATACTTGACCAGCACAATAAAAACAAGGGTTTTGTAGTGATAGTGCAAACAGATGTTGGATCACTAAAGGCATCTTGAAGGGCTTCTCATGTCTCATGGTCTCTGCCTAGTAGAGTGGTGTAGCAAGAAGATACATGTTGTTCCTTGCTACCTTCAAGGGCTCTTATTTCTCCATAAGGAACGTCACTTGCGGTAGAGGCCGCCTCTGATCCTCTCTTCTCTCCCTGCTGCATTAGTGTGCTTTTGCTACTGTAACAAATCACCACAAACTTAGTAGGCTAAAACAACACAAGTATGTCCTCTCTCTGTCTCCCAAAGGGTCACGTCAACCTCACATAAAAAATGAATTCATCTCATCTCAAGGTCCCCAATGTGTTGACCATTACAATCTTAAGTCCCAAATCTCATCTAAGTCACCACTCAAAGCATCAGATCTCATGACCTCAGTAATTTTCAGTAGCTATGGGTGAGGCTCTGGCTATAATGGTTATAATCCATTCTGGAGTAGAGTTGCTTTCTGTCTCTGAACCTGTGAAACTAGAAGTAAGTTATCTGCTCCAAATACAATGGTGGGATGGACATAGAATGCCAGTGTTGGACATTCCATTCAAAGTGGGAAAAAGTGAAAGGAAAAGGAGTCCTCTACCAGAACCAAGCAATTTTTAAATCCAACAGGCAAGCTCCGTTAGGTTTAAGGGTCTGAGCATAATGCTATGTAGCTTGAGGATCTGCCCTCTGGGTCTACAGTTCTAACCTCTTGGCCTGTGGCTTGGCCCTCTGGGTCATTCTTCTTCTTTTTTTCTTGAAAAGTGGCATGTGTTTACAGCTGAATGGTTTTATTGGCCTGTCTTACCTGACAACATTCTTTCATTTAATCTTTTCTTCCTTGCTTTCAGTCTAAGGTGGCACCATTTATACTGCTATAACAATCACAAACACCTTATGATCTCCCAGGTATGTCATGGGATTCACTCCAGACAGGAGTCCTCTGCAGGTCTTTTCTGGGATAACCCTATTTCCATTTCTGGCTTCTGCTGAGCTGGCTGAGGGGGTTCATGAGTCATATGCCTAATCTCTTTGAAGAGCTCCCTATATGAATAGATACTCTGATCTTTAGGTACTTTCGAGGCTCTAGTCAAAGTTGGTCTAGTTACACCTTTGGCCTTCTCTCCAGAGCATCCTTCCTGACAGTGTATCTCCTAATTTGAGTATCTTTTGCAGTCTGAATAGGCTTAGAATTGGCCAAATCATCAAGCTTTGGTTCTTTTTGCCATCACAGTTCATTCTTCAGTCTTCTTGCATTTTACTATAAAATGTTATTTTTTTAATGTTTGTTCATTTTTGAAAGACAGAGACAGAGCACAAGCAGGGGTAGGGCAGAGAGAGAGGGGGACGCAGAATCTGAAGCAGGCTCTGAGCTGCCAGCACAAAGCCCGTTGCGGGGCTCGAACCCCCAACCGTGAGATCATTCCCTGAGCCAAAGTCTGACGCTTACTGACTGACCCACCCAGGTGCCCCTTCTTCCATTTTACTATAAACAGCAAGAGGAAAGCAGGCTGCAGCTCAGTATTTGTTTGGAAATCTCGTCAGCTAAGTGGCCACTTTCCTTGCCTACAAGTTATGCTTTCCATGTAACTGTAGGACAATTCGGCTCATCTTTCTGCCACTGCATACAAGGACTGCTTTTCTTTCAGTGTCCTGTGATGTGTTCCTCACTTCCTTTGGAGCTCTCAATAGCACCTTTACATTATAATGAGCCCAAGTCTGTTTTTGATGATTTAGGAATTCCTCTAAGGAATATTGGTTTTCACTTCCACACTTCTCGCTTCCAAGTCCTTGCTAATAGAATCATTAATGCCAATATTTCTGGTAACAGGCTGTTTAAGGCAGTCTAATTCTTCTATCATGCTCCTCTGCATCATGAGATTGCAAATCCACTTGCATATTTTTAGATATTTGTCACAGCAGCGTCCCTCTTTTAGATCCCAAAATCTACATCTGCGTCTATTGTCAATGCAATAAATTACTGCAGACTTTAGTGGCTTGAAAACAACACAAATTAATTATCTTGTAGTTCTGGAGGTCAAAACTTAAGTATTATAGTTTAAAATTAAGGTGTTGGTGGGACTGTTCCTTTGGGAGGCTCTGAGCGGGCACTCTGTTTATTTGCCTTTTCCAGCTTTGGTGGCCACCTGTATTCCTTGGCTTACAGCCTGTCTCTCCATCTTCAAAGTGCATCACTGTCTTTGCTTTCATCATCATCGTAATCATCCCCTTCTTCTCTGACTGTTCCTGTGTGTCTCTCATAAGGATCACTGTGAAACACTGGGCCCACCTAGAGTAACCCCCTCATGTTGAGATCATTAACCACATCCGCAAAGTCCCTTTTCCCCTGCAAGGTAATATTCACAGGTTCTGGGAATGGCGACATGGGAATATTTGGTGTTACTTAGCTGAGTTTGGTATTTCATACCAGACTGCTGTTCTTTCAGTCCCCCTAGAGTTTAGAAGGTTGATAGACAACATGGGGCAGTGGGACTAATTTGGACTCAGGAAAGTTGGATTTCAGTCTCACTTGGGCTGCTAAAAAGTGGTAGCATTTAAAGCCAGCCATTTTGCTTCTTCATGCCTCAGTTTCATTTGTAAAATGAGGGGGTTAAACTGAGTGATTGCCAAGGCCCTTTAGGGCTCCACTGTTCCAGCTCTTTGGTTCTGGGCTTTCACTGCAATCAAATGCTTCTTGAGAAAGAGGAGATGATGAGTTACAGTTGTCAGAAGTTGGGAAGGAATTAGCCAATTGACACAGCAGTTTGGTGGTGAGTTTCGGTTGTGGTGACTGATCAGCTTCCTGTTCTTGCCAGATTGTGGACCTGTTATAGTCAGAACCCGTCAACTCAGAGTAAATCAAACACAGTTGTTCTTAGAAGGTACTTAGATGAAATGAGGAAAAAGAATCATCATGGTCTAATGGGCAAGGTGGTCAGGATGACTTAAATCCTGAAATCTGAGGTCTGAGTAAAGGGTTTCTTCTCTGGGGCAGAAGTTAAGGCTGAGGAAGGATGGGAAGGTATGATAAAGTTAGTGTCTCCAATCGGAGAAGGCAGGACCCTTGGAGCAAATTTGCATTGGTTTGGCTGATTCTAGTAGTTGCAGAGAAGGCTGCTGCAGCCAACACATGTTACAGAGCTCCAGAGGGCTGGAGGTGGTGTCGGATGCTAAGCCCTCCACAAGTAAAACAGGGAACTTAATTCCAGCTGAGGCTTCAAAGAAATCAGGTCACGAAACTTAAGCCCTCGGTCTAGGAGAATTCAGAAGAGGAAATTTATTTTTTTTAGCTTGTCCTCTAGGACTCTGTGCCACTGGGGACTCATATGCAATATTTCTCTTATTTTTAAAGGGCAATAGATAGGATGATGGGAATTTGAAAAGAGGTCACTTTGGTAAGGCTATAGGATTTTCTAAACTGGTCTGCAAGGCTAGTTTAAATCTTTTGTTTTTAGAAAGAGGAGTCTTCTCTGCACTCAGATGAGCACCCAGCCTTTATGCCTTCATAATTTCATTTGTGTTACTTCCTTTGCTTGGAAATTCTTGCCCGCATATTCATGTACTAACAGACTTCAAGGACTGGTGCTAGTACCATGCTTATAGATGCAGCCTCTTAATTTCTCTACTTCGAAATGATCCTTTCTTTTTCTTAAACTCCTGTTGGATTTGTGGTCTTTAACTTTTTAATGCCATTGGCCATGGTAGGTATTTCAATATATTTTTCTCTCCCAGCCACATTATATTGTCATTGAGGAATTTATTCACCTTTTCATCTGTTATAGCACCTAAAGCAGGAAGAGGGGTTAACTAATATGTGTGGAAAGAGTAAATTACAATCTAACTTCACACTTAAGCATAAACTTATTGGATATATAAGATCTAATGAATGAGTATGTGTGGATATCTGTACTGAAATACTGCTATTGATATCCATATAGAGATGATTTAGTGCCTCAATAGAGACAGTATGAGAGACATAAGGGAAATATAAATGAGATCCCAGGCCTTAGATCACATTCTAATTGTAGAGAGGATATAGCAAAATAGCAGTGAGGAATAGTGCTGGGTGTACCTAAATTGTGTGGCACAGATGACCACCCCTGTGCTTAAAAGAGAATAATCTCTGTTCTGGCATAGTTGGGGAGATCTTTATGGAGGAGCTGGATTTTGAGTGGATTCTTGTTGGATATTTTCATCAAACACTTCCAGGTTTGAAGGTTTTTTTTTTTTTTTTTAAATGTGAAGCATTTTCATGTTTGCCTGCATGACAATAGTTGTATCTTTAGTGTTGGCTGTTAATAAAATAGAATGGATAGAGAGTGGTAAAAGTTTAAGATGAATTTACACATATGTGTAATATATGTTTTTAATTCTGTCTCCAACCAAGCTTGTGGCAAGTATGGATTTGAGAGCTCAAGAGTTCTGAGGCTCCTTGGTAGACTGGGGTCCTCAGGAAACCTGTGAAGTAGAACCTTAATACATACTTGTGTAATATTGATGGATTTCTGGTTAAGATTTCTTGATTTTTATGCTTTTTTTCTTAACTGTGTCTACTAAGGTTTAGCTTCTTTGTTGTTGAGTAGATATGTCCTAAAAGCTTTTTGTACCTGATTCCAGGAGCTTTTATTTATTTATTTATTTATTTATTTATTTATTTATTTCCCAACTATATTGAGATATATTAACAATTCAGTTAATAAAGTATACTAAAAAAACCACAGTCACTAATGGAGGCATTTAACAAAGGTTAGCGGTGGGAGATACAACGCAATTTGATTAGTGGATGAATGAAAATTTCCCTTTCCAAATGTTCATAATGTTATCAGGAAGGGGAAAAACAAGAAACCACAATGATTAAAACTGGTGATATGACAACGTGGCTTTATTGAATATATAACATGATTATTTTATTTGTAAAGTGTCTTGCCATGCATGCTGAGTCAAATGTAATACAAATACTAATACAATATTCAGCATTGTAAATACAGACAAAAATGTCTTGTCTTATGAAATAGAATTTAAACTGATTTCCAATGACTGAATATTTAATATAAAGGAAATAACTTATTGCTTTTTTTTTGCTTTTCATGTTCCTGATGAAATGATAAAAATAAAAACAATCACTTGAAAATAAATTCTGAAAGATTATTTCTTAACATATTATAATAACTTTGCTATTTTGAACTCTTGGGTTCTAGCCAGCTTGACCTGATTTATGTAGGTCATTCAAATGGTGAGTTCAGGTGTTTCTGGGATGAAAAAGTTGAGACTTTTGGTTTAGCTGAAGTATCTGAGTTTGTGATAATCTAAATATTACCTTTTTTGTCAAAACTGGTGAGCATCTTGACTTTCTTCTGGAAAACTATAGAGAAATACTACTCAGCTTAACACATATTTATTTCCTTTTCTCTGATCTAATATGTTTTAAACATTCTTGGTAATACAAAGAGCAATTGCTGATTTCATGCCAGCTTGTTGGTTGAAAGTCCTACCCCGTGAAGAGTAAAGCCATATATTTAAATACCATGCTGCGTGATAGAGATTCTAAGAGTGGTAGCTAATTAGAGATGAGAGAAGATCCGTTGGCTGAGACAGGATTCTCTAGGTGGGGTACAGCCAGTGGCACTCTGACACCAAAGATTGTGGGCAGGCTCTCCCAACATGCCCTCTTTAGTGCCATGGCAGGTGGGCGTGGAAATACAGTGGATGGCATGCTGAGGTTTCTGGGGGAGGCAAAGGGAAGGGGAAAAAATCCTCCAGGCCTATCCTTCACTTAGCTTTTTATTTTTAACAAATGAAAAATACGTAGAGCAGTTGTCATTTGTTAAAGTGTAGCAGAAAGAGCGAAACAGGCCAGTGGAGGCTTCATCAAGAACGCTCATTCAGAATGATGAATGTGGCTAAACACACATTTGTTCGTAAAACTTGCAGAGTGGCTGAGCATCATTAAGCATGAGAAATAGGTGCAGCATGCTGAGAAGAGAGTGGAGCAAACAGATGTTGTGAATTTTCACAGGCATCCTTCATCCACCAGTCCATCATTAATATAGTTGAAGGTGATCCTTTCTTTTTATTTAATAAGCACAAACAAAGTGCATGTGCTATGATTCTGCTGAACACACTTCTTTTTTTCCATAGAAGTAAGGGCATGCAAAGATGGGGAGGGTGTGGAGACAAATCAACTCTCTGGGCACCCTTAGCGTGCTATCAGCCTTGGGGCTACAGCTAGAGTAGGGTACCTTTATTTTTCTTTCATTTGTTCTGAGCTAACTCTAATGGCTCACTCACCCTGCCTGCGATCTAGCAGACTATCTCGATCTGCTGGAGAGAGAAAAGATTTATGGCTTTTGACCTTGATCCTTTCTAATTCTCCTTTCTTCAGATGTGCCCAGCTTTTGTAGTGATACATTACAATTTGTTTTCTGAAATCAGCTGGCCAGAAACTTCTTTTTACCCCTTATTGGCAAAACTTCATCAACTCTACCTGTTTTGTCCACTTCTACTTCTTTCCCTTCCTTCTCTTCCCTTTCTCTTTTTGGGCTTTTGAGAGCATAGGTCTTGGCCTTCACATACTTAAAGGCTGTTCCTCTGCCTCTGTGAATAGTCCGGGTTGCTGATCTCAATCCCTCAGCCCCTTGTCTCCCACCAGAAAACAGGGAGCTTGCTTTTAGGGTCTGTTAAATGAAAATAGTAATGCCTTCTTCCCAAGTAAAAGTATTTTGGGAACTCTGAAAAGCATTCTACAGTTATTTCAAATGTTGATTTACGATTAATTGACAGTGAGTTCTCTTTATGGAGTTTTCCCTTAGGAGTTATCATATACTGTAATTAAATCCCTGAGGTTTACTTGTCTTGAGCTTTACATTTAGTGCCAGAGATACTGGGTCTGTGAATTACTGTCTGTTTCATTGCTTGTGTTGTGTGTGCATGCTCACATATGTATGTATCTATTCATATTTAGATCATACTAGATGGGGAAAAAATAGTACAAGGCACTGACACTCGAATACAGACCTAGGGACAGGATACTGCTTTATCTTACTAGTAATGAACTATGAAAAATAACATACAGTTTTACAGTTGTCCCTTCTTTATAGAAACTATGTATTACTAAAACCTACAATACCTTGAAGTAAAAGTAAGGAACTCTGTAGTAAGTCATTTTAGAAGATATCTACTGGTAACCTCCTAAGTGTTTTACTTGTTAAATGCATGTTTCAACCACTGTTGGCTGTCTACATTTGTTAAGTTTAAGTGTTAATTTGTGTGGTAAAGATCTACTTCTCTATCAGAGGATGTATTTTGTATTGTAAATACTCACATTGCCAAGGCTTTATGACAACCCTCATATAATCCCTAGCTCTGGGGGTCATGTTCAGCATAGTTCGTAGACCACGATGCTGGAGATTCAGTTCCAAGTAATGAGAAGCATTATTTTAGCTAACACTGAGTCCATGTTCTTTTTAAAAGTAACACACTTAGTTCCTGAAGCCTTACCAATGTGACAAAATAATGCGTGGTGACTGTTTTAATCCTCTCCTTCTGTGGGGCCCCCTAACTCCCCAGTGCAGCATATGCATCCTTGGAAACTTTGAGTAACCCTGGATTTCCTACAGTTTATTATTGCACATAAATGTAACCTGAGATTTGGAATGCTGTGTTCTGTCTGTGTGAACGATTGCCTTCCGGAAGAACATACCCACAACATAGACTTGAACCAATCCTGGGAACTCAGGTCATGGGTTGTGGTTGCCACATGCTGCTGCCCAAACTTTGAGAACCCTGCTGTTCCCTCTGGCTTTGTGGGCACTAGGCCAAATGCACAGGGAGGTGGGAGCGTATGTAGAGACTTTGGGTACTATGCTTTGACTTCTTGCTTCATACCCTTTAAAACCCAAAGACTTGCCTGTCAGTGAGGTTCCGTGGTAACTTAGTTCCATCCCAAGTGATTATCATTCAGGGACTTTGAGATCCAAGGCCCCTGCAGGTTATCAGTGTACAGACAAGAGACAGGTAAAGTTGGCCTTAGCCCTTTTTGGTAACCTGCATGGTATAAGAGAAAATGTGTTTATTGGAATGCATGGTAACTTCTCCTGGTGCCTCTAGAGGAGTGAGGGCTTGCTGTTCCAGAATTGATCTTGTCTCCCCTCCTTGGTCATGTTAGCCCCTAGGTGTAGTGTACCTAGTCCTGGGCTTGGAAGCTGTTAGGTAAGTCCTGTTTTGCCTCTGCCTTGGTTTCTTCATTGGTAACATGGGAATAATGGGACCAAACTCACAGTGTGTTGAGAGGGTTAAATTTAAAATTCCTCAGTTATTTAGATACTCACATTTTTTCTGAATCTTTCTCAAGCATGAGTTGAAGATATTCTCTATGCCCAGCATTGTAAAGAAAACAATTGAAATTCTAGGGATGTTAATAAAGAGTGGTTTTGCTATAAGTCAGGAGCTGGCAAACTGTGGCCTGCTGCCTCTTGTCATATGCCTGTGAGCTAAAAATAGTTTTTAAATTTGTAAGTAGCGTGAAAAATCAAAAGAAGAATAATACTTTGTGATACATGAAAATTACATGAAATTCAGGTCTCTGTGTCCAGAATAAATTCTACTCTTGTCATTATTAGATGTGTGTTACAAAAATTTATACTCGATTATTACACTATTTTGAATTTCATCAGAAAAAATGAAGGGGAAAACATTTTTTCTGTTATTAATGCCTTCATAATATCCTTGACTTTATTGTTTGTCCCACAAAACCTAAAATATTTACTATCTGGCCCTTTACAGGAAATGTTTGCTAACGCCTGATGTAGGTCATTCCACATTTTTGCTAGATGAATGGTTTTCAAACTGTGGCTATTGATTCATTATTTGCCTTGAAATTAGTTTAGAGGGTTGCAAATGTCATTTTTAAATAGATGAAATCAACCAGAATAAAATAAGAGAAACTCTCAGAGTACATTACACGTGGTAGGGTTAATTATTGCCTTATGAAATGTTTTTTTCCAGAGGGATGTGTTGAGTGTGTGTGTGTGTGTGTGTGTGTGTGTGTGTGTGTACATATATGGTGAGTCATCATGTTAAATAAAAAGTGAATCATGGTCACATAGTTGGAAAGCCACAAGGCTAGACTGTAAACTCCACGAAGGCAGAGAGCCTCTCTTTGTTTCCTTGGGCCTGACATAATGCCTGGAAAAAACAGGCTTTTGTAAGTGTGTGGAGGTTATGAATGAATGAGTTCAGGGGAGAAATAAAGGCAAGATGACTGACCATTTTGCACCCAGCTACTAGATAAGTTCGGGAGATCTCTTCCTGCTAAGTGGAGCAAGCAGCAACTCTGTGCAGGCTGTGTCCTGGAGTAAGGATATACTGGATCCTTGGGTGGGCAAATAGTGTTTTCTTTATAATAAAGAAAGCAGGATTCATATAGGAAGCGGGGTTTGAGCATCATACCAAAGGATAGACATACCATGTGATGAGTGTGCTGTATAAAAGGGGAACGAACAGTATCACTGGACCAGGAATCCTGATTTCAGGTGTCTGTTCTGTCCTGAACGCTGTGAAACTTGGACTTAGTTTCCCATGCATGTCTGTCACTTCCTCCAACCCAGCGGAAGTGAGGATGGTGGTCATGGCCATTGTACACCTCAGCTGTGAGGATCAGATAGGGGAATGTGTAGGAGAGTGCCCTGAGAGTATAGATTCTCATTCAGAGGCAGTACTCATTATTCTACGCCGTTAAAATCTATCAGTCCTCTGCTTTGGGCGGGGCATGCGCTAGGAACGATGGGAACTAGAAGTTCCAGGAGAAGTTCAAAAGTTGCTATTAATCTTTTCACTAGTTTAACAGCAAGGACTGTAAGGTTCTTATAAGGTCCTTGAGGTAAGAACACTATCGTCCTCATAGTTAAATTGGTAAAAAGACCAGTAACAATGAAAGTTGTAAAATACCACAGCAGAGGAGATATCACAGGCCATGAATACCTGGGGACATGTTCCGACTCTGAAAGAGGAGGTGAGTGTTCTGGGTGCAGGTGGGGAGTGGAGGTGGAGGAGAGGTGTGTGATTCTCAGGTAAAAGGGAAGGCCCGGCCGGGTGGTGGTAGTGGCAGCAAGAAGGGGAAGCCCTTGTCGATGAAAAAGTCCCTTCTGAGTAAGTGGCTCCCTGGGCTAATTGGTACATTACTCTCTGTGATGGGCCTGATGGTGCTGAGGTAACAAAATGAAAAATCAAATGAGAAATGGAACCCGGGAGTCTAAAAAGTTAGTAAATTTTGACATTAGAAATATAATCAAATTTCACCAATGCTTTTCTGTAGTGACAGCCAAATCCATCCGTGTCAGAGCAACAGCCTATGGTATGTGGTTTCATGTGGCTTTTCTTCCCCTTTTCTCTTTTCCTTTTGCAAAATCAGCATTAGGCTATTTGGAGGACAGGCAAGAACTATTATGTTAAATTGTGCTACCTACAACTTAAGCTTCTGTCTTTGCTAAAGCTGCCAGTTTTTATAAACAACAGAAGACAGAAAGGGTTTACTAAGAATAATGTTGAAGCCCAAAAGAATCCTACAGCCTATAAATCTTAATAGAGGTTCTGAGATTCCAGCAGGCTGGATGTGTCTCTTTTACCCAGGCTCACTCCATCTTGGCTCCCCTGTGATGACTCCAATTTTCTCGAAACACAGGCACGGTGCCTTGAATTTACTTGTGGCACTATTTGCCTACAAACAGGAATACATGCATATAACCTATGCAAATCAATAAAAACATGTCAAGACCCCTTAGATCGCACTACTCTTCTAAAATGCAATTTATCTTGCTGCAAATGAGAGTAAGGGGCTAGGTAACAAATAGCGTCTGATCATTTAACTAGCACCTGTTGTCAATGCATTTGAAAACCACATTTTTCATTTGACATACAGTAAATTGCATTTTCATATATATCGAATGGAAAAGGGAGTTGGGATGTACATATGCAGCCCTTTATGAATTTTATGAACAATGGATATTTCACAGCTGTATGTTTAAAAGGGTCACGTCACATGCTGCAAATCTATTTGTTCTTTCCTGCGTTGGTTGTGAACACACCATACTTTTCTTATGGCTGGGTGTTGAAGCGCACCACCGCTGAAAGTATAATTATAACATTCATGTTAGGTGAAGGACAATTACTATAATTTTTGTATAAAATTGAATATAACTTAAGTGTGTAAATGTGAAATATTTTTTAAAAAGTTTCTCAGAGGAAAACTGCTTTTTATAAATTACATTTTTCAGTCAATCCCTTTATTGGCTTAATTTATGAGGGTTTTTTTGTTTGTTTTGTTTTTGTTTTAAATGCCATATTTTGTTTGCAGATGGGTGGCTGTTGTACAAATCCAACAACACTTAGGCTTATCAGCAACAATGGTTTTCACATTAGTGAGCATGGTTTGGCAATATTACTTGACATCTGGAACAAGCTATATTATACCAGACATATCAAGTATAACTGAATGGATCATTTCACTGGCATTTGTTTCAAAAACTCCCACTCTTCAGCTTTTGCCTGGCTGTCATGATACGACGGCAGTGAGTCCCGTGTTCCCCCAGCTTCTGTGCCTCTCATTTGCCTTTGACAGTCCCATGTGTACTTCCTATCTTGAGTTGAGCATTTTGTAATAGTGGCCGTGAGGCTGTGTTGTTGCATTTGTTTGCCTCCCTGGCCCCCCCAACCTCTCTCTCTCTCTCTTTTTTTGCCATGATACCAGGCAGCTGCAAAGGTCAGGGGCATTGTGACCACTTTAGCCAAGAATCAGGCTGTCATGTGTGCTTTGCTCTGGTTTTGAGTTCTTGATTGTGTGCCCCCCTGGCATGTCTACATTTTTGGGTAACCGAGTCACAGGGAGACTTGCTTTGTTGAATTTCGTGTAACTTGGATAGAGAGAAGAAAAACCGGGAAAGGGCCCTCTGTATTACATCCATAAATAAAAGAACCACATGGGGGCAGAGAGGGAAGAAGTTGGAAATATAAGGATATGGTAATAGAAGGTTAACACTTAAAAATCTCTATCTGTGTAGTTGGGGTACATTTTGGGGTGGACAGTCACAACTTGCAGGGTGAGACTACCCCCAAAATTTCATATCATCAGTGCTACTGATTTACCTTACGGCTCATGGGAAGGAATTCACCTCCTGGGATGTCAAATGCCAAGGGTACTTTCTAAATAAGAATGCATTTCCTTCATGTAGTAATGCTGTTGCAGCTGCTATTCGTGTCATGTTTTTATTTATTTGTCTTGGGTGAGAGCTTCTTTCTTCAAACTCAGCAAGGTACAAACAGGCTCACCTAGCTTACTGAGTAGATTCACACCAACTATTCAAATTAATAAAAGGGAAAGAGAGACTTATTAAGTCAAGTGAATAAAGAGCAAATCTCAAATAAAAGGCAAAAATCAAATAATAAGAAAAGCAATGTTTTAGTCCTGTTTGCATGGAATTTGGTAAAACTTTTTTTATCAACACAGGCCTGAAAGTTGAGGGTTGAGGCTAACAAGGTGTTTATTATCTGCACCAATGTCACTGGAAGGAAGTGCCCATGGTGGTCTCATTCTTGGAAACAGAGAAGCAGCTTCAGCCCTTTTAACATTGCCTTTTAGGTTAGCTGGGGAGAGATACGTTCATTCATTCAGTCTTCCCTTCAACAAATATTTCTTGGTCATCGAATGTTATTGAAACCACTATATTAAGTGTGGAATAGAGGCAGAGCCAACAATAAATGATAACAGCAATGGAAACCAAAGGATTTAAAAATCCCACTTAAAGCTGCATCAAGAAGAATAAAGTACTGGGGTGCCTGGGTGGCTCAGTCAGTTGAGCCTCTGACTTCAGCTCAGGTCATGATCTCATGGTCTGTGAGTTCGAACCCCGCGTTGGGCTTTGTGCTGACAGCTCAGAGCCTGGAGCCCACTTTGGATTCTGTGTCTCCCTCTCTCTCTGCCCCTCTCCCACTCATGCTCTGTCTCTCTGTCTCTCTCTCTCTCTCTTTCTCAAAAGTAAATAAACATTAAAAAAATTAAAAGAAGAATAAAGTACTTAGGAATAAACTTAACCAAGAAGGTGAAAGACCTGTACCCTGAAAATTACACAAATGTCCTAAAAGAAATGAGAGACGATAAAATAAATGGAGAGACCTCTTGTGTTGGTAGACTGGAAGACTTAAAATTATTAAAATGTTCATGTTATTCAAAGCAATCTGTAGATTCAGTATAATTTCTATCAAAACCCCAATGACATTTTTTTTTGCAGAAATACAAAGAACCATCTTAAATTCATCTGGAATCTCAAGGGACCCTGAATAGCCAAACCAATTTTGAGAAAGAACTAAGTTGGAGACCTCACTGCTTGGTTTCAAAACATACTGCAGAGCAAAGGTAATGAGGGTAGTGTGGTGCTGGCTCAAAGACAGGTGTATACACCATTGGAATAGAATAGAGAGCACGGCCCTTGTGTATATGGTCAAGTTATTTTTCACAAGGGTGTCAGATTACACAGTGGGGAAAAGACAGTCAGTCTCTTCGACAAGTGGTGTTGGCAAAACTGGACATGCACATGCAAAAGAACAAAGTTGCGCTTTTATGTTGGATTAAAGACCTAAAAGTAAATTCCTAGCAAAATTAGAAATGAAATTACTTTATTATTCAACCATCTCACTTTTGGCTTTATATCCAAAAGAATTCAAAGCAGGATCCCAAAGGGAGATATTTGCACCTACATGTACATTGTAGCATTATTCAAAACAGCCGAGAGGTAAAAGCAACCCAAGTCTCCACTGACAGATGAATGGTATATGCAAAGAATTCTATGCATAGCATTGGATATCATGCAGCACTAACCAAAGAGGAAATTCTGTTACATGCTACATGAATGAGCCTTATGGATATTATGATAAGCCAAATAAGCTGGTCACAGAAGGACATGTACTGTATGATTCTACTCATATGAAGTATCTAAAGAAGTCAAAATCATAGAAACAAAAGAGCAAGGTGGTTGCTAAGGACTGGGGAAGGGGAAAACGAAGGAGATTTCGTGCTTAGTGGGTACAGAGATTGAGTTTGGCAAGATAAAAAAGTTCTAGACATCTATGTGACTATCCTTAGCACTACTGAATCGTACAATTAAATGTTTGCAATGGTAAATTTAATGTTACGTGTTGTTGCCACAATAAAAATCAACACCACCAAAGTAAATGTTGGTCCCTACCCTCAGGGGATCTTGGAATCCAGTCAAAATGTCATTTTATCTTATTTGTAGTTGAAATTGCTATAGGCAGAGAATGGCCAGGGAAGGCTTCCTGGAGGAAGTAGGTCTTGAGTTTTGGTAGTTGAAGCCCCTACTCTACTTGGTAGGTCTTTTTCACCTTGTGGCTGTTGGTAAAGTGATTTGTGTTTCATAATATGTCATTGAAGTAGAGTGTGAATTTTCTTTGGGAGTAATGCTTTACTGGCTAAATTAGCTGCTTTCTACTCAACATCCCTATTTATTCAGCAGGCCTACAAATTTGCTTTTGTCATTCTGAGACCACTGATGGGATCCAATGCTAGGTATCCAGACCGAGCCACCTCATATCCTGCCTGCTTCTTTACATGTTTTCATATACATCTACCTATTTACTTTACAATTCCAAAGGAGAACTAGGCTCATAAATCTTCAGGATACCCCCAGATGAATTATAATTTTACTCACTAGAGTTGTTACCTTAATGCCTCTCTAATTATCTTGTGTACTTAGACTTTAGATACTGGGTAGGAAAAGTGAATGCGGTATTGACAACAAGCTGCATTTCTCTTCTGTTTAAGTTCATCTGCCTCAGGTACCTTCATAGATCCATTCTTGCTCTTGACCTGCTTTTCTGTCTATCACAGGAGGCTGTCACCTGCAGGAGCATTTCCCAAGTTCTCATCGGGTGGCTTCCTTTTTGGTTTCACTAATGGGAGACCCTGGAAGGAGACTGGATGGTGGGAGGAAGGGACAAGCCAGGGTACTTCTCCCCACTCTGCCTCTGCTGGCTACTCTGTCAGGGGCTGAATCTCTGCTGTGGCTCCAATTCCTATGGGATGTGGCCCACCAGGGTTCTCCCTTTAATGGGAGACCTTGTCCCAGCCCTCCGCTGTCTCTTCAGCCCGAGGGTGGTTGTGGTTTCTTGCTGTTGCTTCTCCATCATTTGTATATCCAATTCCCTGCATTAAATTCCTTCTGTTGTAAATATTTAGAAACAGCTGGCTCCTTTTTTTCTAGGTTTGACCCTGAGGGATAATGGTTCTTTTCTGTCTGAGGACTTTTTTGCAGTCCATGGGCCTTCCAGGAGCTCTACACAGTTTGGTCATGTAAGAACCCATACATACACTGAAGGAAAGCAATGTTGGAAACTAACAGCATCAGATTTGATGTGGCCACACATTTCAGTATCATTTACAGGAAGACGGTGTTTGCTGTGTCTGTAGCCAGAAGCAAAAGCAATTGATGAGCGTGTGAAGGTGAACTGGTTTGTGTTTCATGAGTCTTATTTTACTTGTGGTGGCATATAAATTGTGAAACTGGGTGAAAATAAGTGCTGGAGTCCCAGAATTTATTTTAGATCATCAATATGATAAACATGGTGTCTTCCCGTTAAAGAAACCCCCATAGTCATAATTCCGCATGGTTACTCCATCCAGTTTAATAAGGCCATATTTATTATATGAGCACCTTGATAGTCTGGAGTCATGCTAGAAACAAACTACAAGGAGATCCTGGTCAAAGCTAAAAAGTGGTGTTTGGGTTGGGAATAGAAAGATTAAAAACTCATCTATAGATTACATTGATATTAGTCTGTAGCCATTTTTGCATCTTACTTGAGATTAAAAAAAAGTATAGAAGGATTGTTATGAAAATTGCAAATGGCAGAGCCTTTTATTTTAGGAGCCTTATATTCCCTTTGGGTTATATTGGAACTGCCCCAACAAGCTGGCAAGTCCTTAATAGCATCAGGAGTTGGGCATTCCCATTCAAACTTAAAAGTGTTGAAAAATTGATATTAGTTTCTACTTTCTTTATTCCCCTCCTTGGTTTTTAAGTTGCCAAAAAATACTGTATGGGTAAGAAACTAGTGTTTTCCAATTGCTCATGTACTACCATCTAGTTTTCTTAAGGGGTAAACTTTGGATGGAGAGAATAACTGTTGAACAGTATAGAAAACATTAAAGTCAAAGCAACAACATAATGAACAATATTGACTCAGCAGATACATGGGGTCCTGGTGTTTAGCAGCTAAGAAATCACTCTGTTCCTACTCTCATGGGGCTTATAATCCCCTGAAGAGTACAATTAGGATGATAACCATGCAAAGTTCCAGAGCCTTTGAGAGCAGGGAAAGGTATCTAGTTAGATCTGGTGAGCTGATATTTGAAAGACAAGAGGAGTTTACTTGGTGGATATCAAGACAAAGGAATATCTTGGTAAGAGGGACCAGAGTGTCAGGGGCTCCTGGGTGGCTCACTCGGTTAAGCCTCTGACTTCAGCTCAGGTCATGATCTCACAGTTTGTGGGTTTGAGCCCCGTGTCGGGCTCTGTGCTAGCAGCTCAGAGCCTGGAGCCTGCTTCGGATTCTGTGTCTCCCTCTCTCTCTGCCACTCCCCCACTCATGCTGTGTTTCTGTCTGTCTCAAAAATAAATAAACATAAAAAAATAAAAAAGAGGGACCAGAGCCAAAGTCCAGAAGCATGAACACCAGATAATATATTGCCTTATGGGAAGTGACATAGAGATATTTTAAAGTTGGATCTTTATAAAAGTAAGATAACAACCTCTTTTTTTTAATTGTTGTTTTCTTAACCTCACCTAGAAGAGGATAATTTTGGAAGAGGTGGTTGTTCAACATGATTGAATATGATTGGGTGTTATTACTTGCTGATGGGACTTAATTTTCTTGTGTTTAAATGTGATCCATTATCTTGTGTCTAGAACATATTAAAATGACTCTAAAATGAGAAACAAGGCAACTCTGCTTATTTCAGTGCAAACATACTTGCTTATTGAACTTCACTGAAGGATGCTGGGATATTTGAATACTAAGATTATACAGATGCCCAAATCCCAGGATTATAGGACGAGGGCAGCCCTTTGTGATTGTGTGGCTGGTCAGATCACAGTGGTAACTCAGAGTGTATTTTCACTTTTTCTAAGCATTATTCTGTTTTGGTCTTTCTTCCTGGCTTCTTTTTTTTTTCTTTCTTCTTTCTTTCCTTCTGACTCGAAACTCATCAACTTGCAATACCCCTGATAAAACTCATTTATAATGCTGACCAAATTTTCTGGCTTCAGCCAGCTGTTCAGTTTTTTCTTGTGGAAGGCCCCAAACTTCTCACTACTTGTTCTGAAGATAAATTAGCGACTTCTAAATAATGCAGTGAACCCTAATTCTCTTTGATTAGTAGCGAGTTAGATGATAGCGACCCATTGAAATTGGCCATCAGCATAAATAATGAGTGAATGAACTGATAAAATGCAAAGTCACCGGCCGTCATAAATCAAATGAAATCCACTTTCTCTGGAAGTCACTGAAATTAGAAGTCCATGCTCCTATTAATTATTTTGCCTTCTGAAGACGACAGTGTTATAAATCAGCCTTGAAAGGCCCTTCACTTAGAAAGCTGAAGGAGTGCGGCTGCCTGCAAATTGCTTTGTGTACGCACCTAATTGTTTCTTAAGTAATCCACCTTTGTAGCGTGGCTTTGGGAAGCAAAGAAGGTCCCCTTCCATTGAGATCCATGAATGTGGCCTTAGGAAGGGCCAAAATGGAGAGGGCAAGGATCCACCCCTTTCCTTAGAAAAGATATCCCCAAGGTCCTCATTTTATGGCTCAGACCTCCATCAGGAAGGACCAGGCATTGTTGGAGTGGTTTTCTTTCGTGGGATCCAGAAAGCTGGTTGTAGGCCCCAGGCCATTTCATCCTCTCGTCTCAACTCCACTTCCATCCAGGCCCGAGAAGCCAAACTTCACTTGATTTCACTGAAAACCAAGATTTTAAAAACTGGGGAGAAAACAGAGATGGAAAACTTCTTCTCAAGCTCATTTTCAAGAGTTGTTGTAATCTGCATATATTAGTTGCGAAATGACACATAATTTTTGCTAAAAGGTGGGTGGGAAATTACATTCATTTAGGAGCCTGTTTTGCAACAGACATTTAAAAAAGCAACATTCTGTGGAAAAGAGGTTAATTGCATGGTAGGAAATGTTGTAAATTAGTTTTATTTTGGACTGCTCCCTGTCATATCTGAGGTTCTGAAGTTGAGACTACTGATTTAAAAAAAACAAAAATACTCTCCTGGAGGTAGTTGCAGAAATTTGGTCCAGCTTTGACATGTGACCCTGAGTCGTTAGCAAATCTGGACAGAACTCACAAGGAAATTCTCTACTTTCCATTGAGTGTGTATGATTTTTGTTGGCCTCTGTGGAGAGACAGATGGCAATTTTATGGGAGTGAGGGCAGACAGCAGTGGGGGGGTAGTTCTTGGGACCTCTGGGTACTAGTCAGGTATACAGGGACTGGAAGTTTAGTATGGACTCCACAGATGGGGATAGAGTGGGGAAAAGTTTTAAAAGGATTCTTTTTTCCTTTTTAAAAATTTCTTAACATTTGTTGCAGCCCAGCCAGATTCCCCTTGTAGCCTGTATAATAAATGTAAAGACTAGCCTAGGAAGATGAAAATTATCTCCTGGATTGTAGGAAGCACATCCTCTTCTTTGTATGGTGATAATTTGGGTGTCCTTCCCTGTTCCGAACCATCCACACAAAGTGTGCGTGTGTGTGAGCGTGCACACGTGCATGTGTGTGTGCATACACGTGCCCATATAGCTAAAAAAAAACCCTAGTATTAAAATGAGTGCTGTGCAAGGTGCCTGGTTAGCTCAGTCGGTTGAGCACCTGACTTGGGCTCAGGTCATGATCTCGCAGTTTATGGGTTTGAGCCCTGCATTGGGATCTGTGCTGACAGCTCAGAGCCTGGAGCCTGCTTTGCATTCTGTGTCTCCCTCTCTCTGCCCCTCCCCTGCTTGTGCGCTCTCTCTCTCTCTCTCTCTCTCAAAGATAAATAAACAATAAAAAAATAAGTGTAATGCTGTAAATTTTCATGTGTGAGTGGGTTCTGATGTTGGGGTTAGTTGCTGCTAGATGATTTATGAATCTAAATAACCCAGTTTGAGAACTAAACAATACAGAGTTGAACATTATGTTATAAAACAGGAAGGAGCAATTATTCCCTAGGATATTGAATACTGAATATGTAGATTTTCTGGGTTGTGTCCTTGAAAGCAACCAAGTCACGGGGCGCCTGGGTGGCGCAGTCGGTTAAGCGTCCGACTACAGCCAGGTCACGATCTCGCGGTCCGTGAGTTCGAGCCCCGTGTCAGGCTCTGTGCTGACAGCTCAGAGCCTGGAGCCTGTTTCCGATTCTGTGTCTCCCTCTCTCTCTGCCCCTCCCCCGTTCATGCTCTGTCTCTCTCTGTCCCAAAAAATAAATAAACGTTGAAAAAAAAAATTAAAAAAAAAGAAAGCAACCAAGTCTGTAATTTCACAGGGATTCTATGGACTATTCCATACCGTAGGGATGAGAAGATGTACTAATCCCTGGACACCTCCAGCATTGCCTAATCCCAGCAAGTGACCTCGTTAGGTGGTGGCATCTTCCCACCCGTAATCGTATGATTCTGCTTGCTATGGAAGAGAGGGGTCAGGGAAGAAAACAGCTTTTGGTTTTCCTGAACTGCTTCTGGAAATCTATGAAGCCCTGGCCAGTGTTATGTGCTCCAGGACAAAGCAAGACCTCTGTGGTGACTCCTCCCCTACAGTGGATGTCATGTATGTTTTTGTTGGTCCTGTTTTTGCCTGGCTTCACTTTTAGTATTACTGTTATATGATGCAGGCAAGCAATAAAGATTTGTTGGTTGTTGGAAATGCAGTAAGGGTGGGAGAGGAGCCCCTCTGAGTTAGGTGCTCTAGTATTTGTTAGATTTCCTTCTGTTTCTGAGGTTTGTAGAGGTTAAGCTAGGTCCTGACCATCTGCACAACTGTGTCCTCCTGGAATGAAACATTTATCACTCACGGTTTATGGGTTTTAGAACATTCGTTTTTTTCTTGGGTGATGTTCCCTTGTGTGGTGCATAATCAGGGTGACCATATGTCCTGATGTCCTGATTTCCCTTGGATAGTCTCAATTTATGCCTGTTTTTCCTGGTATAATTATTAATTGCACTCTTTCCCCCCGCCTTTCACTCTCAGAACTATCCAGATTTAGATGATCACCCTCTATGTGATACTTGAAAGGAATGTTTATGTTTGTTGCCCCAGTGCCACAGAGACAGTGACACATTGAGATATAGCCAAGGCTTTGGAAATATGCAGACTTTGAAGTTATTCCCTAGCATATGACCTTGGGCAAGTTAACTTCACCAAGCCTATGTTTCTATGTGTATAAAATAAGGGTCATTGTGCATCCCTCACAGATTTGTGCTGAAGATGAAATAAAATATGTAATGAACCTAGCTAATTTCTGGGTAGATAGATAGGTAGAGGCTAAACAGTTACAAGCCAAGAAACCTGGTGAAGGGGCAGAGGCTTTGCCATATTTCTGAACCCGTCTTTGACATTGATGCAAACAGTTAAGTCAGCATCAGCCCGGTGTAACAAAGAGAAAGAAAATATTCCCCCTGCCACTTTAGTGTGGAAAAAAATGCGAGGAAAGATCTTCTCCCCAAAGGCTCTTGGAATGCCCCATAAAAAGAGAGGCAAAAAGATAGTCACATAAGAGAGAGAAGCTGAATTTGCTCTTCAGTCAAACAAAGGATTGATTTAGCATCTAGCAAAAGGAGCAGGATGCTGACAGGAGATGCAATAAATGGCTTTGCCTTTCAAATGTTAATATGATGGTGAAAAATAATGCTTTGTTCTTGAAGCCTCTGTCTCTTTATCTGTGAAATGGGAATAAAAAGATTGGAGGAAGAATTAAATTGGGTCATAAATGTAAAGGAGTGCTGCAGAGTGCTGGGCACATGCGAGAAATCATATTTTTCTTGTTTATATGGAGCTAAGGTAACCACACAACCTGAACACTAGCCCAGGGGTGAAATGACCATACAAAGCGATACCATTCCACATCGTAAGATTCACAAGTCTTTAAAGCAATACTCACTCATACCTTGTTCTTTCTCTCTGAAGTTGCAGGAGGGCACACACAACTCTGTTTAGCTGGCCCAAGAGGAATTGGCATTTTTTAAAAGCAATCTGTGTGGCTTTATGGAGATTATTCCCTTTCACGTTTTTAATTAGAGCAAAAAGAGGTTTATTTTTCTCAGGATTCCCAGTTTCTATGTCTCAAAGTCTGTAGAAGAAGGTTATTGAGTGCCCGTGGCCAGGCCTGGCTGTCTGCTGTGACTGGCTCTGTGCGACTCCTTTCTTTTGGAGGGGGGGTGGTGAGGGACACACAGTCTGAGGCCCCTGTGACTACCCACTAACAGTACCCTAGCCCCTCTGTCCACTCCACAGAGGCAGGCATCAAATGTGGACCTTGCCTTACTTCAGTAAATGGCAGTGTGTAACTCACACTGGGCCAGGTGAAAAAAGCTCATGCCTTTCAGGAGCTCTTCATAAGAGAAGATGAAACATACCAATGCCGGTCCATATATTCTTTTGATACCTGTGGAAACCTTCCTTCTAATGCCACAGTGCTGACAACGCATAAGCCTCTCTACCCAAACTAGAATAGTGTTTTGCTTCTCACCTCCCCCCATTATAACCTCCCTTTTCTTTTCTTTTCTTTTCTTTTCTTTTCTTTTCTTTTCTTTTCTTTTCCTCTCCTCTCCTCTCCTCTCCTCTCCTCTCCTCTCCTCTCCTCTCCTCTCCTCTCCTCTCCTCTCCTCTCCTCTCCTCTCCTCTCCTCTTTTATTTTTTCTTTTCCTCTCCTCTCCTCTCCTCTCCTCTCCTCTCCTCTCCTCTCCTCTCCTCTCCTCTCCTCTCCTCTTTCCCCTTCCTCCTTCCCCTCCCCCTCTCCTCTTCTCCCTTCTCCTCTCCCCTCTCCTCTTCTCCCCTCTCCTCTTCTCCCCTCTCCTCTCCCTTCTCCCTTCTTTTCCTTTCTTTTTTATAAATTTCAGAAGAGACTGTGAGCACTTTGGAGAATTTTCTGGGGGAAGGTTGTTCTGCCATGTCTTTTTATTTATTGAAAATGAAATTTTAATTACACAAGTACACTACTCTCCATACTCCTAACTGCTCAGGCTCTGTCCACTTTAGCTGCCCCTCACCCTCACCTCCGCTCTTTTTTAGAGCCAACCATATTAGAAGTTGGCTATGTTTGCTTATCTTCTTTCTATGAACTTAAACACTCATACACATAGATTTATATATACACATACTAAAGAATTTATGGTACTGTGTAAGTTCAGCTGCTTGCTGTTTTCACTCAGTGGTATGTCTCTGATAACTTTCCATGTCAGTACCTATAGACATACAATACTTGGGCTTTTCAATTTGAGTGCAATATTCCATAGTATGGATATGCCCAGTTTATTTGGCCATTAGTTTTTTGATAGACATGTTGGTTGTTAGTAATTCCTCCTTGTCACATCAGTAAATGTCTTTGTTATGGGCTTTGTGTCCATGTGCAAGTGTTTCTCTTGGGTATATTTTAAGATGTGAACTTGCTTAATTCATGGTGTATGCATATTTTAAATTGTAATGCATGCTGTAAAATTGTTCTCCACAATGATTTTATCAATATTCGTTCTTACCAGTGATGTGTGGAAAGAATATCATTTGATCCATTCTCCTGCCAGCATTTGGTATTAGCACACTTTGAAAATTATTGCAATCTATTGGCATATTCTCCTGCCACTTAAAATGTTTCACTTTCCTGCCAAGTTCAAGACTCATTTCATGTATTTATTATCTGTTTTTTTCTATTTTGAATTGCCTGTGTATATCATTTGCCCATTTTTTTCTACTGCCTTGTGTGACTTTTACTTAATGATTTCTAGTAAGTCTTTATATATTCAGGCATTCTTGGCCTCAGTCTCTCATATATTGCAAATATTTTCTTCCATTCTATTGTCTTTCAAATTTATGGTGCTTTTTTAAATTACATACAGGTTTTTAATTACGACGTCAAATCAACAACTCTTTTCTTTATATGCTATATGTGTCTTGGGTCTGACCAGGAGTCTCATCCTTAGGCTATAAACATTTTCTCCTGTGTTTCTTCTAAAACTCTGTTTTAATTTTGCTTTTTAGGCCTTGATCCACTGGACTTCTTTGTGTGTGAATGCTTTCATGTTGAGATAAAAAATTACGGATATATATCCCCAATCCATTTGCTTTTTAGGCCATTTGCTAACCATTTTGAACCACTATTTTTATCACATACAAAATTTCTAATTAGACTGTCTATTCTATTCAGTGATCTATTTGTCTATTTGCTTTGCTATTGGAAATGTTAAAACAAATAGTATATAACCTAAGCAGTGTTTGAATAACCTTGCAAGCCTGAGAGGTCACCTTGTGAAACCTCGTTGTCAACCATAATGTGTTCTCTAAAGCCTGCAGACTATGTTAGGTTCCCATGTTCTTGGAAAGCTAGATCGTTATGGTATTCTTAAATATTCTTTCAAAGGTCACTGTGGGGTACTTGCATGGCTCAGTAAGTTAAGTGTCTGATTCTTGATTTTGGCTTATATCATGATCTCACAGTTTGTGAATTGGAGTGCTGTGCTGTTAGCATGGGGCCTGCTTAGGATTCTCATATTCTCTCTCTCTCTCTCTCTCTCTCTCTCTCTCTCTCTGTTCCTCCCCTGTTTATGTGTGCATGCTTTCTCTGTCTCAAAATAAATATGTAAATAAACATTAAAAAAACCTCACTGTTGTGTGGCCCATCTTATCACTAATATTGGGAGAGTTCTCACAGATTTTAACTGAGGCGTAAGAATCAGTGTGAGTTTTGGCAGAGGGATGCCCATCAGGTCATACAAGTTCTAATTTTAATTTTCCCACATGCTCTTTGGCCATAGATCACTCACCCTTCCTCTTACAGGCTGGGGAAGAAGTTGGACTGAGTTGATGACTTGTGCCCTGATATTTACTCACTGTGGGGATTTAAGGTAAAGTGTTTAACTTCTCTATCTCCTCAGTTAGTAAGGATATTATTGTCTACCTCTCAGGATGATTTTATGGAATCTTGATACAAATAATGTACAAGGGAACATTTGCTAACTGCACAACACTACAAAAACAGCACTACATACTAATGGGTACAGGCTTTGTTTTCATTTTGGTCCAATGAAGATAATAAATCTTTGTCTCACCTACCTCAGAGAGCTGTTCCGAGCATCACATGGGATGTGCTTTGATAAAATTGAAAATGCCACACAAATTATTTATTGCTGATGAATCCCAACAGGTGGACTGGAATTGGCAAATATTAACCAAGCCCATGGGGTTATTGCAGTGAAGGAGGGTCATATTAATAGGATATCCTCGAGGGAGAATTGTTGGAGCAAGATTTATGGGGACCCTTAAGTCTTTACCCACTTGAGTGAAAAAAGGTATAGTGTTGGTCTTTTAAGAGGGTTCAGACAGTCTTTTAAGTGTGAATAACAGGCAGAATGAGTGCTATATGGAGTTCTTGTGCTAAGGAATCAAGGACCAGGGTGGGGCTTGTGGCATGTTCCCTTGTGTTACCAGTGGCCATGTGAAGTTTTAGTTTTAAAAAATGGGAGTTTGATCTTTATTTGTCTATAAATTGTGGAGTGCCTCTCTCGTTCTTGCCATGCTTTGCCCAGCTTTCATATGGAATCCAAACCGCCAGGACTTAAGCAATAATTGGAATACTAGGTCATTGAATATTAAAGTGGAAGACTAGAAAATGAATAAAAAAAAACAATAATAGGGCTTGTCATTATAATGGCACCAGTATTTTTCCCCTCTGGGGGGAAATAATGCTAGTTGTGTTGAACTATTACTTTGGTGACCCCAAATAAACTACACCTTCCAGTATTCACACCTCTGTGTAGTTCCCATCCACACTGGCTTGAACTTGGCCAATGTAAGCAGAAACTTATGAAGTGGTTGGGCTGGTCTCCTTGGAATGCTTGCTCACAGAATCCACCTGCCAGGTAAAGAAGCTCAAGCTAGACATGTAGAGAGAGAGAGAGAGAGATGTCATAGCCCCCAGTCATTGGCCCACATTCCTGACATGCGAATGAAGTCATCTTGGACATTCCGTCTGCTGCCACCATCTGACAGTGAACGCATGAAGGACTTAAAGTGAGATCAGTAGAACTACCCCGGGGGAGCCCTTATTAACCCACAGAGTTACAGGCAAATTAACTTGCTTAAATCTAGTATGTTTGTTGTATAGCAATAGATAAGTGAAACGCAGTGTTGAAACACATGCACCTACACTAAACTTGGTTTAATGGATGAGCGTTAACTGGTTTTTCTTATCTGAGGAGTTGGCATTTTTAGACTTTGGTTCAGCCTATTTTATCAGAAGACACTTAACTCTTATTTACCTCCTTGATTTCCTCCTCCCTTGAGGTGAGATGTTGCATTTGGGGTCTGTCCAGTTCTATACAGAAAAGATGGTGGAAGAAGGAATTGTCCCTTTCCCAGTGAGGCCTTTTCCCTTCCCATCAGGTTTCCTAGATCAGGGCCCATGGGAGGAGGTGGCTAGGTAAGGATATTTATTTCTGCAGCTTGAGTCCACGGGGGAACCTGGAAGAATTTATAAATCCATCATTTCAAGTCATTAGGCGGCATGTTGGTCAGTACAGGAGACTCTCTTCTCATTAATTCAGAGGAGATTTACTTGTGTCACCCTCATTAGTATTTATGGGATTTATCCACATCAATCGCTAGTGCATTAACAGGGAAATAACTAAACCTCCCAGGGTTTGTTGGTGCTAATAAAATGAGCTGGAAGTTCCAGAAATCACCATGATCAGAAGTATTATAAACCAGGGCCTGTAATTGATCCTTTCAAAGTACCCTCAGGATGTTTTCCTCCCTGCTTCCCTTCCAGTGCCATTTGCACATGAGTGTGGTATCTAAGACCTTCTGTCCAAATTTACAGTAGGGCCCATTTCTTACCATGCACCCCTGTGGGACAACCCAATGGAGTGTTGAAAATATTGTCAAACCAGAACATCTAGGTAAATGAAGAGTTAAATTTCTTATAATTCTTTTTGTTTGGTCCTGGCTTATAAAAAAAAAAAAAGGAAAACACCCTGCATGTAAATATATTTTTTATGTATTCTGAACATAAAGATAGCTCTGTCCTACCATATTGATTTATTAGATTCTCTGACATTTTAGTTGTGGTCGTTATGTTATATTTATGAGATGAATGTTGGATTCCCTCATTATGTTATCCTCATTTATTTTACATACTTTTATGGCTGGTTGTGCATCGCTTTACAGTTAAAGCTTTATTGCAGCTGTTAGCGTTGGGGGGAGGGGAAGGCAAGTAGTTATTGATCAGAATTTACATGTTTACTGTTGTAATCATGATTTATTTAATCTGTTTGCACATATAAATATAAGCCCACTCTCAGAAATAAAAAATATATACTGTATCTATATTTTAGCAGCATTCTTGTCACCCATACCCTTTGGAGTGGAGAAGTTGGGAATGATCCAGTGTTGCATGGACTGGTATTTTCCTTACAGTTCTTTGGTGAAGAGTGTGGCTTTTGGAGCCAGACTGCTGTGGTTCAGATCTCAGCTGTGCTTCTTACTACTATGTGGCCTCATTCGAAGTATTTACCTCTCTGTGCTTCCATTTTGTCACCTGTAAAATGAGAATGATATTAGTACTTTGCTCTAAGATTGTTGTGAGAATTAAAAGACTAACATTGGCAAAACGCTTAGAATGAGCTTTAGATAGAGAATTCGCTTATTTAATGCTAGTTACTGGAACTCCAATGAGTAGGTGGTGGGGTAGTATATTGGGAAGGCCAGGTGACTCTCAGGTGGGAGCTCTGACTTCCATTTTGGTCTAGCAGGGCAAAGACACTTAGAAGGTGTACCCTAGCCAGGAAAGAGAAGGATGCCTTGAGGTCTAAAAGTTGGTGCTGAAAAGTCTATTTTTTCCCATATGTTATCTTAAAAGGTGTTTTCACCTCTGCTGTAAGCTAGTGTTGAAGGATTATTTTTGCTTTGCCACTTTGCCTCACCCTTCTCATCTGTCATTTGGGTTTATATACCTGTCGAGAGCATGATGATATTATACTGATGTGGTCACTGGATTAAAGTCAAAGACATTCTATAGCCCCAAGTATGCCACTGACTAGCCTTATTATGTGGGCAAAAGACTTAATTTATGAAGAGGGGCAAAGTCCCTACCTGCTTTATAGAGTTATATTGAGAATCTGATGAAGTGATGTTAGTCACATAACTTCAGATACTCTGGAGTGCTAATGTATACTTTAGGGGGGAGTACTGGTAATGCAACCTCACAAAGGTTTACGGAGATGAGATGCTGTAACAGATGTGAAAAGGCTCTGACAGAAGCAGGATGTGCTTTCTGAACATGGGGGACATGGTGAAGACTCACTTCTGACCTCCTGATGCTTTGGGTGGGAGTCCCACCTCCTGCTGAGAGCTGGGGTCCTAGAGGAACGCAGGCCCCCTGGGACCTTGGTTCCAATGAGTTTTACCCCTTATTCAAGTCCTGTGCTACAATTGGGCCATATCCTTAGAAAAAACATTAGTCTTGTCCGTGTCATTTCTTTATTATTTATTTGTTGGGTACAAGGTTGTGTATCTGTCCCCACCGTTTCATGTAGGCCATGCATGCTGCCCTGCTAACCAGCAACTCAGCATTTACATTTTATACCTGCCAATTTGGCAGTGATTCTTGGAAATAATTTACTTTTATCATCTAGCTTCAGAGTTTCAAAAAATAATCCATCTAGCAGAGCAGTTTATCCTTTCTATATATTCATTTTTGTTTTGAGGCTTTTTAGACCTAATGGTTTTTAATCAGATTTCGAGGCCACTCATCATAATTAGGTTTAGAGTTATGAGTTATGTACACTTCACCATTACATCACACCTCCCTGGGATAGGTGAGTGAATTAGAGATTATCGCAGGATTTCCAGGGCCTTTCAGGATGATTTACAACATTTAAAGAAAAATCTCCAGTTTGTCCCTTGGCTTAACACACTTCTAGGAAAACCTGGGTGTTTTTTTTTCCCTTTTACCTCTTTCTGAAAATGGTTTTGCTTGTCAAATTATCGCCCCAATCACTTGGCCTCTGATATGTTATGTTAGCTAAGTTTTAAGAAAAAAAATTAATCAAAATTAAATCTCAAAAATATTAAGCTGAGCAAAATAAGTCACGCACAAATAAGTATTTACTCTCTGATTTCATTTACATGACATTCTAGAACTAATCTGGGGTGATAAAATCAGAGAAGTAGTTGTTTCTTGGAGAGCCTGAGATAATTTGGAGAGATGTGGAAATAAGAAACGTCCTAGGTCATGATTCAGGTAGTTAAACTTAGGTGCATACATTTTGTCAAAACAGATTGAATTGTACATTTGAGGTCTATGCATTTCACTCTGCAAATAGATCTCAATAAAAATGTAGAAAAAATAATTATGAATTACCTGTTCATTACACATCGTTTTAGATGCTCCTTTAACAGTGTTTTAATGCTGTGGTAATTTTGAGGCAATATGATGTCTTTTGCCCATCCCTTCATACCAGGCTTGAAGAAAAGATGTTCTACCACACTACCACTTCTAAGTCATTGAAGGTTTGTGTGAAATGTGTTTGTCAGCTCTGTTAGCCAAGGATAGTCAAAGTGGGTACCTGCTGTCTGGATTAGCTTTTATAGAGAGCCATTATTCATTCTAAAAATGTTCCCTTCTTCTGCCACTTGACTTATGTGGGGGAACAATCTCTTGGCTAATTTTTTTTTTTTTTGGTGCATACTTCTGAAATACAAATCCACTTTTTCTAATGAATCATTATCATGTACTACCATCAAAGGTTATTCACTGAAAGCTCAGGAAAAAAAAAAAGCAATGAAAACTAATTTTGATTGTTAATGGAAATGTATTTTTAGTCTTAAAGAGCTTCCCTCAGCAATAATTATAGTTATGCCTCTTGGGTGTTTTTGGACTTTTAAATTTACATTTAGTAGCTCCTTTTCATTTAGCAGTTAATCTTTTAACGGAGCTCGGCAAATTTGTTCTTCAGTCTCGTGTTAGGAGAGGATTGACGGAGATTTTATTTCTTCTCTTCTCCTCTTCAGCTTTTGCCCCTCTTCACTGTGCTTGCAAGCGCCCACACGGCACTCATTCTTGTGTTTCTGCTGCGTCCTGGTGCGAATGTGGCCTGGGCAGGAAAAGGCCAGCGGGCAAAGTCTGGAGACAGACCCCGGGCTTTCCTGCAGCCAGTGGGCATCTCTGGCAGAGCTAGCTGCCTCTGCCCCATGCAGCACAGCACTGTGGCACAGAAAGTGAGCTCACAGAGTGGGTTTGTGGCATGTGGGCAAAGCTTGACGTTGTGGCCCGAGGCTCAGAAAACACACAGCCAGCTTGTAAGGGGACTGGCTTGCAGCAGCCTGCCTCCTGCTTCAGGCCCGAAGTGTCAGTAGGCAAATAGGGAGATTTAAAACAACAAGATGCAAAGGTTTTGTAGCAACCCAGTTTGCTTGCTGGTTTGGCAGATTCTTTACAGATTTCAGAGAGAGACAAAGGTAGCTTAAAGGATGTGGACAGGGAAGGGGTTCTGGCAGGAAGTTTGCTGAGGTTCCTCCCTCTTATTAAAAAAAGACAATGGTCAGTGTGATTAGAGAAAGCTCAGGCCACCAATGAGAGTCCTGCTCCTGGTAAAAACTGACCTCCCCCACGAAACGAGAGAGCAGTCAGACATTTGGGTATTTGCAAAGCAGCGCTGAACATTCGGGAACAGTTAAAATTAATCCTGTGTACTGCAGCTCCCGAGAAAGAAAGCCAGCCCCACATGTCAATAAATCTAGATCTGTTTGAAGCAAACGTCACTAAATCTTCGTCTTGACTGTTTGCTGGTGGTGTCAAGAGCTGCCCTGGAAGATGAATTTGAGGGGAGGATGAAAAAGGAACCATATTAAACTGCAGCTCTGATAAGTTTAGTTAAGAGGCAGGAGATGTGTCCTTGCCGTGACATTCAGTGGCTGATATTTGTTTCCCTTTAAATAATATGCTGTACATCTGTGAGAATGATGGTTTAGGGCTGGCGACATTGCATCTCCTCCAAGGTTACTGCCTTCTGGACAGGCAGTCTCTCTCCTTTCTTTCTCCATCCCACACCCTGTCAATAAATATCCACTTGTCTGAGGAAGTGAGATACTGATTTTAGAGCTGACACCAGAGCATCTTCATTGCAAGTAGCAACGAGGCTCTATCCATGTGAACGTGGAGGGGGATGGGTAAGAGAAATTAAAGGGACTGTCAGAAGCAGCTTTAGTCATGAAACTGTCACATGAACCCCAACAACACCCAGTGGGGAGGTACCAGCAGTTTGAGAATTTCCCCCTCAAAACCCTGTTTTCACAAGTGAGACGTGTAATAACTGGGAACTTTGGAACTTTTGGTTCTATTGTCTCCTGCAATCCCCCTTGTTTTATCCTTACTGTAGCTTCAGACCTATGACAGAACAGCAGTCGGCAAACTTCTTCTGGAAAGATCCATACAGCCATAGTAAATATGTTTTGCTTTGCAGGCCTTACAGTCTCTGTTGTAATTACTCAGCACAGAAACCGACAAGTCTGTTCATAAATGAGTGGCTTTGTCTTTGTTCAGTGTCATTGTGGACCCTGAAAGTTGAATCTCATGTAATTTCCCATGTCATTATTATTTAGCTTCCCTCACCCCCCCTCCTCCCCCTGCCAGCATTTAAAAATATAAAAACCAAGCTGTACAAAAACAGGTAGTGGGCAGGAGTTGGCCCTGGACCATGGTTTGCCCCCCTCTGACTTAAGATTTTGGTCTGTCACCCTACGTTCTCTTTGCCAGTGCACAAAGTTGGTGGCTGTTCCTTTTGGCAGGAGGACATTGCCAACCTGAAGATTAAACCCATGGCCGTATTGAACCAAGTGATTACCACGTATCCCCTGCTTTTCCAAACCTTGCATTATATACCACTTCGCTTTTACACAAGACCTTTGTTGGTATCAGTTTCTGCTAATGGAAAGAAATCCAAAGAAGATTTTCACCTTTACGAAGAAAGGCAAAAGGTGAAAACATCGTTCAGCAGTTCTGCGGTGAGCCTGTGGAGGCAGCACATACCTCTTGCAGTAAGAGAGGCACAGCCAAGCTCCTTGCCCCAGACTATACTCAGCATCTCAGCCTGCAGCCTCCCTAGCTTTGAGCTGTGTTGTAAGCGTCTCTCCTTTATTTGGATTTATCATGTGCATCCATTAGCAAGAAGTGTCAGAAGGTACCAGGAAAACCTGAGTGGTTGTTTCTCGGGTCTGGGAAATCTTTCCATATAAATTAATAGTAATTGTGCTGTGCCATTTTGGTTTATGAAAGTGTTCATAGGAATGCTATACTTTTGGATAACAGGGAAAATCTGTAATAGGTATGGATAAAAAAACATGACAGGGCTCTGAAGCAGGCAGCCCAGTTTCCCACACCAGTCCTCCCTTATCAGTTACTGGCCGTGTAACCTCACGTTGGTCACTTAACCTCTCTAGGCCCTGGTTTTCTTTTTTTCCTTTTAATGCAACAGGCAAAATTATCCTCGCCTTACTTACCTGACATGACTATCATATAGACCAAAGAGTTAAGAGAAATGAGAGATTTTAATAAACAATAAATATGAATGTAAGCCTTTGGTGTTATTCTCACTGCCTCACCACTGTCGGTTCTTTTCAATAACTATGATTATTGTTCTTATTAAAGGATTATATGTCCTGTATTTCAGCTGCAAAAACAGAATCAGAATTTGAACTCTACAAGGAAGATAATATTTCTCATTAACTTGGACTCTGATGTTGCCTGGGTATTTCTGAGCCTCGCCTAGTGGCTTTTTGGCTTTTGCTCCCAGTGCCTCCAGGTGCTCGCCCTAAATGAAACAATCGTGTGCCCTCTGACCCATGCCACTGCTCAGAAAGCCTTGCCTCCTCTCTGTGGATCCAGTCCCCGCTAGCCGTCAAGGCCCACCCGAAGTGCCACGTTATCCAGGAGGTCCCCCCTTGGCTCTTCAACCCACACAGTATTGTCCTGTGTAAATGACTTGAGTCTACCCCCAGAACCACAGCCCTGGAAAGGTATCCTGTTCTCCAAAATCTGTTAAGAAAAGAAGATACCATCAAAAGATGGAAGTTGCAGGTCAGTTAAGCAGGATGTTTTTTGAGTTTCATTGAAGTGATTTACTACTGCCCAGTGGGAGAAAGACTCAGATATGTGATAAGGGGACAGTCTAGAGAAGTGACTCTGACAGGTGACATCACACAACTTTTTTCCAGCTACAGTATTCCATCTGTGTAGGCTGTTATATATTTAAAGCATTTTAATGTCCACTAGGTGTTTTTGATCATTGTTATAAACCTTTGAAGTACATGAAACAATATTCGAATTCCCATTTGACCCTGAGGAAGCTGAGGCCCAGAGACGTTCATTTTCCTGTTCTAGTATCATGCAGATGGCTAATAGTGACAATGGGAGTGAAATGTAGCCCTGGTTACTATACTCCCCCCCCCCCCCACTCCCCACCCCTAGCTTTGAACCCCAAGCTTCTATAAGCCCAGGTCATGGGCTCTTGCTATATCTACCATATTCAAATTCTTGAGGGTAAAAACATGTTTATATATGGATATATCAAACTGGCTGTTTTTAAGTATATCAGCTTGTCTTATGCTCCCTTCCCAGAATGCTTTGGTGGAGCAGGTTTTTGAGCATGAGAGTCTGTTATCACATATTTTCAGCTTCTATTCTGCTCATACCTCCATTATGTAAATATGTATAGAGTGTTGGCTTATTTATTCAGTCTGCAGTGGGGAGACCCGGTGTATTACTGATTCCTGGGCTGTACTCCTTGGCCTAAACACCTTCAGTAGCTCCTCATTGCTCACCTAATGAAGTGTGAACTCTTTGGGTTGGCATTTTAGGTTCTCAGTAATCTGGTTCCAGCCTGCCTTTCCCGCCTCACTTTCCCTCTCAGAGGAAGCTGTCTGCCTCTCTTTTGCCCAGCTCACTCCCTCATCCTGTGCCCTTCTCCCTCATCTAGGATGGGGATCTGCCAGTTTTCCCCATTTTCCATTTAGCTTCAACTTTCCCTCTCCAGAGATAGTTTCCTATTTGCCTGTCATGATGCATGTATTGTCCCTACTCTTTTTTTTAAGTTGAGAGAGAGAGAGAAAGAGATGGGGGGGGGGGGCAAAGGGAAAGAGAGAATCCAAGGGATTCTGTGCTGATAACACAGAGCCACAGAGCGTGGCTCGATCCCACGAACCGTGAGATCATAACCTGAGCCGAAATGAAGGACACTCAATGGACTTGAGCCACCTGGGCGCCCCATCTTGACTCTTAAAAACAAGCACAAAAACAAGTTTTTGATCCTAATTCTCTCTCATGCTGTTGTCTTCTCTCTTCTTCATTTATTTGAAGCATCTAATAGCATCTGTCACCTGCAGGTTATAACTAAGGTGATAACTAAGCTCTAAGGTCCTAAGGTAGGGCACACTATCACCTAAAAGCAATATCTGGCCCCAGCATTGGTTTTTGTAGGGCTCATGGATCAAGGATGATTTTTCATTTTTTAAAGGTGGAAAGCATTTTATTTTATTATTTCTTTTTAGGTTGAAAACACTTTAAAAAGAATAATTCTTAACACATGAAAAATACATGAAATCAAATTTAAGTGTCCATAAATAAAACTTTGTTGGCACACAGCTGTGCCATTCATTTTGGTATTGTTGATGGCTGCTTTGGTGCTACGGTAGCAGAGTTGAGTAGTTGCAAGAACCACGTGGCTCTTCATGGTAAAAGCTTGCTGACCCCTGTCCTGAGGCACTGATAGTCACTTCTGTGCATTTAGAAGGGTGCTAGTTAGGTACCGCCTTTGGGAGAATTGAGAAAATAGTCACAGAAAGCACATCATGTGATTCAGGTGGAGAACACCCCCCCCCCCCCCCCCCGCCCGCCGTCATTGAAAAGGACTGACTCTCTCCCTTATTCCTTAAACTTTTATCAAACAGGTCCTGGAGCTAGCCTGCCTCTCTGCTGTACTGTGTCCTTTGAAGCCCTCCGGTGACTTCTCAGTCACGATGTTCAGTGGGCAGCTCTAGCTCTTTGTAATTTCATCCTCTTTCACCCTATTGACCAGTCTCTCATTCCTGAAATTTTGTTTTCTGTTTATGTTGATGCTGTGGCCTCTGCTTTTCTGTCTCATTGTCTGTCTTCCCTTTCCATTCATTAAATGTACAGGTTTCTTTAGTTCCTAAGCTTTGTTTTTTTTCCTCTTTCCTACGTATAGTCTTTTTAGAAAAACTGTGACTAAAGCTATTATCTCTCTGCTGACAATTTCCAGTTCGCTCTCTCCAAAACTCTAGTCATGTATTTCTGTGTTCCTCCTAGGCATCGTCTTCTCTTAGCTGTTCTCTCATTCACTTACCTCCTTTCCATGGTGCCATCACGGGTATTTAGAGCCTCAGTTATCTATGATGTATCTCCTTAGCTACACACAGTTCATCAGTTGCTTAATCCTTGATGATGATTTCAATATCCATCCCTTCTCACCAGTCTCGCCTCCTTTACTCAGCTCCCTATCATCTTTCTCTTTTCTAGGCTAGACAATGACTGTTTCTCCTGGCCCTTTCCCTTCTATCCTCCCCTGCATGCAGGCTGCTGCTTGATTCTAGCAGACACTTTTGGGGCCCCCATCCCAACTCCTCAAGCCACTGTGGTTTCAGTCACGGCCATAGTGCACAGTTCCACGTGAGCTCAGACTCTTGTTGACTGTGTCTCTCACCTCATGTTAATATGTGAATCTTTCCATTTTTCGCCTAAGGACCTTCCCTGGAGCCATGAGCTTCTGTGCCTAAGCTAAGCTCAGCTTGGACGTGCAAGGAAGCCAGTGGCCCCCACAGGGGCAAACCTCAATCACTGGGGAACTAAAGCTGATAGTAAGTGCCCAGCCTCTTGTCCTTCACACAGACCATTCTGGGAGGGCTGCTATGTGATTTTTAGGCATACTGGAGGAGGCTCGGTCATGCCCTGTTGCCAAGAGCAGTGACCTTGATAATGTACCCCAGCGTTGGATTTTCCTCTTCCCCTGATCCCTCTGGGATCATCTCCCAAATAAACCCCCTGCATCCATGTGCTCATCTCAGGTTCTGCTTTGAGAGGGATTCAAACTAAGATCATTTTTCTAAAAGCTGCCGCCAGACATCTTCAGTGGTTTCGCAAGCCTTCACAACATAAGACTGTTGGTGCTCTGAAATCCTCAGCTCTCCAGTTGTGATAGTAGCCTATCTTTCCAGTATTTTCTTATTCACCCTTTTCCTTTGCCGCAGTCAGACTGAGTTCCTTAAGGCAGAGACTGTGTCTTATTCATCTTTGTTTCCATTATTTTGCTCAATATCCAAGATAGTTGGAAAGTAAATATAAATGTATATTTTTAGTGAGTGAGTGAATGAATGAATGTGTTTATACTCATTTGTTGATCCTTCAAGGTTCTTCTCCTCCTCATTGCTTCTCAGTGACCTTTCCGTCCACTAAAATTATAAAACACTGCATCTATACCACTGTATGGTCCTTTTTGCTTTCTACTTGGCATTTATTTACAAGTCTTATCCACTAAAATGCAAATTCCTTGAGGGAAGTGATCTTTATTTTTCTTTATATTTCCCCACAGAGCTTATGGGAACATGGATAATCAATGAATGTTGGTGAATGACTCACTACTTTTTTGGCATCCTAGGTTGTTTTGATTTGTTCTGTTCTCTAATCTCCAGACATGTCCCATGTTTTCTTATTCCCATGAATTGAGGCTACTTATGCCTCTTTTGCTTTTCATACATGCTTCTTACACTGTTTATCTAGCGGAAAGTCTATCTATCCTTCAAAACCTAGCTTAAATATCTTTCTCATAAAGTCTTTCCAAACCCACCCCGTTAAGCCTCCCCCCTGCCTTCCTGTATGTTATGCATTTGTGTTATTTTGCTTTAAGTAGCATAATTTGATTTGGTTTATGTTCCTTCCTTGTAGGAGATGGTAAGCACTTTCAGGGCAAGACTGGTTTTACTTCTCCCTTGTATCCATTAGCTTGCTCTGCACTCTGTGATCAATAAATATCTGTTGGAATGAATTAATTTGAATAGCTTAAATTATACCATCATGGCTTTTCATTCCCACGATCTTAATGGGTACCCTCTGACCTATCTCTGTGAATTTTTTTGAGTTTCATTTTGGTAATGGAAGAAATATCAAGCAGAAGGAAAGATATATATCTGGAGCCAGTCAGCATGATCTACTGTGTTTGAATGTGAATATTTGAACATAACTTATAAGAATGCCATTTCAATTATTTGTAAAATATTTAAATAGTATAATCCAATTTACATTCTATCATTTCCAACAGCTGTAAAATTTACTTTACACCAAAGTTAGCTCAATCACTTTAATTCAGTCTGGAAAAACAGTACAAATGAAAGCTTAATTTGTATTTAATCTCCCCTTTTGTTTCTACATTATTGCCGTCGAATCATTCCTTTTAGTGATTGAGATTTAAACCAGAGAGAGAGGAAAAAGTCATGATGAAATATTTGAGAAGAATATAACCCATAATGAAAAGTTTGGAGTAAATGTTTAAAAATTCCAACTGGCTTTGTTCCTGGGGTTTCAATTCACAGCATTGTCTTTGTTATAAGCCCGTGGCATGAGATGTGTAGGTTACTTTGTCAGAATCCTAGGACTGTGACTCTCTGGCATTTAGAACCAGGTGATTCACTTGGAGCAGGTTACATTTATACCCTGTATATGAAGATTGGCAGGGAATACAAATGTGAGTAATTATTATTTAGTGTGTTGATCATGCTCATATCTTCCTAAATGGCTTTATGATCATTTTGGTGAGTTTTTCTCTCGGAGCCCTGGCAGTCTTCCAGCTTATGTCAAAAGCAGGGAGTAGCAGCGAGGAGAAAATTGTGGCAAAATTATGACTAACCACGACTTTCCTGTCCTCCAGATCTGGTGTGTGGATGGGAGGCAGTAGGTCTAGGGAAGGGGCAGAATGACCAAGCGGCATGTTTGTGTTTAGAACAAAGCAACCCTTTGTTGTTTCTCTGCCTTCCAGTTGGCAGCATTTATGGAAGTATTGTAGAGACCCATATATGCCCTCACTGGACCTCTCTCTCATCCCCATGCTCGCTGTACCCTCTTACACCCAATAAGCCTCCTTAAGACTAAAAGGTGTTTGCGTGAAGAGAAAAATGTGGATAAATTGAACTGATCAGTAAGAATGAAATAACTGAGTAAAGGAAGGAGGAAAGAAGGAGTTGAAGTTCATTTATAGCCAAGAAGCATTACAGGAGACAATCGCATGTTACACATTCGAAAAACTATTCCAGAAGGATGGAAGTGATCTCACAGGCCTAGACTCTGAAAGACAGAAAAACTGAAGCGGAGTTTGATGTAGTTCCATTACAAACACTGTCAGAAAAAAGGAAACAGTATCTAGACACCTGCATCACTATGTGGGATAAGATTTTTAAATGGGGCAGACTGGTCAGGGAAAAATGAATTATATTGACAAAGTACGCTCCTCTCTATTATGTCAGATGATCCTCAAAGCAACTGTCATTTTGGTCCAACATGGAGTAGTGACTCTACAGCTGAGGTAACTGAGGCCCAGAAGTTTGAGCAATTTGTCTAAGGTCACACTGCTAATAAAAGGTGGAGTTAAGTGTCAAACAGACCTAGGTATTTTGTTACCAGAATTGAATGCTTTTTTCCTCAGTACTGTGATGTACAATGTTGACAAAACTTTTTAAATTTTTTAATGTTTATTTTTATTTTTGTGAGAGAGGGACAGAGTGCGAGTGGGGGAGGGTCAGAGAGAGAGGGAGATACAGAATCTGAAGCAGGCTCCAGGCTCCAAGCTGGAGAGCCTGATGCGGGGCTCGAACCCATGAATTGTGAGATCATGACTTGGACCAAAGTCAGACACTCAACTGACTGAGCCACCCAGGTGCCCCGGCAAAACTTTTAATAGTAGTGTCAGATGATCATAATCACCTGGTGAACTGAGGTTTGTAAAATATAGGTAGTAATGACAGAAGGTAAATGATGGAAGGTTCATTCTGCTCCACTCAGTGTGGTGAGTGGGCAGACACAACTACTTCATTCACATTTTGGCTTTGATTTTTTCTACCAGTTCAGTTCCGTGAGCCCAAGGCTGCCATGTGCCATACCTGTGTGTGCATATGGAGGTAGGCAGGGAGTATAATTCTGAACATTTATTCAACATCAGTTCCACATGTACCTAGAAGTTTTGCCATGCCAGTATCAACCATCTACCACCCCAGTCACCTTGGACAATGGTGACGTGCATGTTGCGTCCAGATTCACTTAACATCCTTATGTGTTTTAGAGAGTGGTGGTTACCCCAGCCTGTTGGTTAAGAGGAGGGCAGTGAGGAGGCCACTACTGCCTCTCCAAACTCTTCCATGATTATTTTGGTGGAATTTTTCAAGGTGTAGTCTATATATAAATGGTCTTTACCTTTTTGGAGCTGTTGGTTTAGCAAAGAAAACAGTGGACACTTTCATAGTCAAATTAGTAATGGAGGAGTTCGGGGAAGGACAAGAGGTTCAGCCTCTGGAGAAAAGGCAGAGGGTCATTTCTTTCTGGGGAAGAGCAAGGCTTAATGGGGAGGAGCAAGTGGACCCTGGTGGTGATACATGATGCCTGAAGAGAAGTGGGCGCAGTGGAGCCTGGACTCAGCCCGGGGAAGGTCTTGCAGGGGCAGGCTAAGAACTTGGAATTCTGTGCTGTAAAGCCTTCCTTGGCAGGGGTGGGGGCGGGCAATGAAGGTTGCTTTTTGTTTGTTTTCATTTTTAAGTGTGAGTGAGCTACTTAGATTATATTTTAGAAATATCACCCAGGGAGTGATTTTGAAGAGTACACCAGAAGGGAAAGAAGGCTGGAGATAGGGGCAGTGATGAAGCCAGAAGTTGGATGGGGGTTGGGGGAGGGATATGGAGGAAGAGAGAAAAGGAGAAGATGAGAAAGAGTAAGCTGTGTACCACAGTGTCAGAAAGAAGGTCTTGAGAGGGGGCTTCTTGTAGGAACTATCCTGAGGTAGATGCAGCCATAAGCAATAAATAAGTGAATAATAAAAATAAGAAGCAGTAATAACGCCACCCGCCATGCCTGCACCCCATGCCAAAGTGGTGAGAGTACTTACCTTATAGATGCCTATGTAAGAGGCTGTAGATCCCAGATCTTCCCCTTACAAGTGTATAGTCATGGGCCTGAAGTGTGGCCTAGGGATCTGCATTTTGATAATCACTGGGGGTTCTGGGGCACTTGATGTTCCCTTTTGGCTCTGACCTCTGGCAAGGATGAACTCCTCCTCATGTCCTTTTCTACATCACTTTCCCAGGACATCATGATGCCACTACCATACATGTGAGCTTCCTGTATGTCTGGCACTTTGCAAAGCACTCCATAAGCATCCGTCCTTTAAATGTATACATCTGTCTTTTCCAAACTTTCAAGAGTATCACAGTCAGTTGTGTTTCTCATTCAGGTCTGGGGTGGAGGCTAAAAACTTGCATTTCTAATAAGTTCCCTGGTGACTTTGGTGCCGCTGGCCACACTTAAGAACCATGTACTCTACAACAAGGACAGGGGCATGCGTTGTTAACATGTCTTACTTGTGAGCAAACCCAAGGCTTGCCTCAGATGAGTAGTTTTCCTGGGGTGGTTCTAGACAGACTAGAACCTATGTCTGTCTGACTCTCTTGTTCATATTCTTTGCCATGAGGTCTACCTTCTATCGTGCAAGGCCAGGACTGGTGGAACTCATTACCTGCTGGGCTTGCAGTCCCCTTTCCTTACTGAGGGAAATTGATTTTCTTGTTACTGCTTCCTGAATCTCTTCCTGTAACGTGGAGTCTTGTGCAGGGGGCTGGCATCATGCCTGGGCAGAGGATGCATCTGCTTTCTTGCTGTAATTTAGACATCCTCCAAAACAGCCCTCTGAACCATGATGTTTCCCTTACCAGAGGTGGCATAAGTTTAAGTTAACTTTCTGTTACGAGGTTGTTTCCTGGTTAGTTTGTGAGCTCCTGGAGAGCATGGATCACATCCTATTTGCATTTATAGCTCTCATACTCAATGCAGTGCTAGGTTAATGGGAAATGGGCAGTAAGTTGAGTGGATGAATGAGTGAATGAAATATATTACTTAGAGAATATAAATAATTAGACCCATTAACTGGTTTTAGATTAGTCTAACAGGCAAACTGGCTTAGAGAGTAATAGAATGGGTAAGTTTTAAATACTTGGAGGTAGTAGAATAGGGAGAAAGTACTACTTGGTCAGAGGAAAACTCAGAATCTTCCACAATTAGCAGAAATCTGTTGAAGGGGAGGGGCTGATGATTCAACTGCCCTGATTTTCCGTGTTGGATGCAGCCACACTGGTCCCTGGGATAAGTTGTTTTCTCACTGTGTGCTGGCACAGCTGAGCCAAACTGGACCAATTCTTGGGGATAACACAGAGATATCAAGGGAGTACCAGGAGTTGAGTACTGGCTTGCAGAGCCCAGAGTTCTGATTGTGCCTTGACCAGCCTCCTCTCAGGGCTGTGAACACTGTCAAGTTTCTTTCAGTCCACTTGGGTCCTCACTTGCAGTTTTTGCTTTCCGTAATTCACAGCATGGAAGTAGCACCCTCCTAGATGCTTGGCACTTTATGAATCCAAGCCAGGGAGGTATTTTTCTCACGCTTACCTAGGACTCTATTGGATCTTGCTGCTCACCCGGACACATACCTGTTTCCCCAGGTGACTACTAACAGTGATAACCTTCGTATCATCAGGTGAATGCTCAATCCCCTCCCCACTGAGATGTCACATTATGGCCACCCTTCACAATATCCTACTATGGTGGTAGTGGCCATCTTGTGACTTGAGTCATGCAAGGTGTCCGGTGGTGTGAAGACAGGGTTGGCATTTTCTCATGAAGGTCTGTGAGCACAGAGTGTAGTGTGAGGCACTGGGACAGAACTCCTGAACTCCAACTTGGCTTCTGTAGAATCTTGCTTCCCCTAGGTCCGCTTGCAGATTCTTTTACCCTTGGAAATTTTCTCTTCCCACCACTGTGTTCCCACCACTGTGTTCCCACCACGCAGTAAGGGTAACAACACTTTAATTATCAGCCACCTCGAGCTCTGGGACCTGCATCAGCAGTCTGGCATTCACCTGGTCATTACCGCCTCGGATTCTAAATAACATGGTTGAGCTGATGGAAAATGCCAGTGAAGTCCCTATAGATGTCACTGCTTGTGGCTGCACTGATATATACGTGCCTGTTTCCAGTGGAATATAAAGTCTGTAGGAGCAGATTCGGAGGAGTTGGAGGACATCCGGGGCCTCCTGCCCTTTTGTTGGTCATTTTCACATAAGGGCATGTGGTTTGGGTGCCTGGAGGTTGTTAAGAGAAACCACTGGACTTAGGAATTTTGGGGGGACGGGCTTTATTTATCTTTTCCCTGTTTGGTGATTCTCAACTCTGAATGTACCTTTTTGTATCCACATGCCATGTTGATTTACTTTTTCCATTTCTTGGAATGATGCAAAATGTCTTGGTTACGAAGAATATGGGACTGTATTTTCTGTATTTTCTTTATTGAGTATCAGAAAGTTACTTCAACCAACAGCTTGTTTGCCATTCATCCTTATAATGTCCTCTTTTGATTAGCTGCTTCTACACATGTGGTTCTTAAGAGAAATACAATATTTCCATGAAGCTAGCAGTGTTCCTTTAGATTTGTGCAGCACGTATACTGTTTCAGCCGATTAAAAATTAAAAAGAAATCATTGGTGTTTGTCACCCTGATTCGTTTGTTTGCATGTCACCAGTGTCCAGCGAATACTATGCATTTCTTCTAGTCATTGTTAAAACCCTATGTATGGAAATAGTGTTTATACCAGCAGCTGTTACAAATCTGGGGCTATGGATTAATGTCAGCCTCTGAATGTAGAGTGCTTTAGTTAATTCCACCCAAGGACAGATGATATCATCTAGGAAGAAGGAATATATTAGAAACTGTCAGCCCGAAGGTAGTAAAAGGAGGTGATATGTTATAAGGAGTACTAAAAGGTCATTCAAAGAAGAGATATTGCTAATAACTCAATTAAAATTTTCACGCTGACATTTTACAAATTTCTGTGGAAGCCCTAAAACATTTTCAAAGCTAGCTAAATTCATACCCTAGATTGGAAAAACAGGGGTCAAATAGGATTCACACAATTCCTTTGTGAGGTGAACAAATTGGGATAATCTCCTTTTCCAGGAAATTGTGGCCAACTAATTCAATGCAACTCCTTTGATATCTAGTCGAGAGAGAGAGGTATTTTGCAAGTACATCTCTCTTCATTGGGGATTGTACCCTTTCCTCTCCTAGGCTTTGGGGCAGGGCAACCATGTCATTTTGGCTCTTGACTTTCAGGAAATTATTCTTTGCCAGCCTGGTGCCTCATTATAGTTATTTTATGTATTTTGCTTCCTGGAAAACAAACAACAATCTGTCTTCTTCCTGGCAGCCAGGTAACACAACAAAGAGTGTGGATAAAAGTTGGACTTGCACTTGTGGAGTAGAACTGCTTCCAGACCAGGTGATAAGATACAGCTGCCATGGCTCCACAGTCAGGCTGCCAGGACAGACAACACGGGAATGGCAGGGTTTGAGAAAGGTCACCTCACCCAATTCCCCACTGTCCTGTTGGGAAGGGGTGACTTATTCGTGAAGATGTTCTCACCTAAAGTCTACCTGGCTTTTCCTGGTGGCTATTTCTAGTGTTCAGTCACTGTTGGGGTCTCTCACTTCTTCCTGTCCAATGAATGTGAACATAGTTCTTTTCTTGGTGTCATTTCCACAGTCGCGGAGAGGAAGTGATGGGTATGGATAACGTATCATTTTTTTAGCTGTCTGTTGTGTGCTCGATGCTAGTGGTTTGGTGGTAGGAAAAGTAAACATGGCTGCTGTTCTCATGGAGCTTATGGTCCGGTGGAGGTGAAGGTCATCAAATAATCACACATGCGATCACTGAGAAACACATGTTCACTCACACCTGGGGCAGGGGTTGGGAAGGAAAAGTACGTGGTGCCATGGTGAGACCTAATTTGACTCCCAGACCTTTGGAATGGCTTCCCCAATAAAGGGATTTTCCCTGGGGAGCTGAAGGAGGCAGGGTTAATTAGGAAAGGAGAAAGGGAAGAACAGTGCAGGCAGAGGGAGCAGCAAGTGAAAGGTTCTTGACTAGACAGAGTTTGGTGATTATGAGGCCCTAGGAAGAGGCCTCTGTGGCTATTCAGGAGAAAATGACAGGGACGGAGCTGAGCCTGGGAAGTAAGCAGCATCAGTCTGTGGAAGGTTTTGCATGCAGTGGTAAGGTGTTTTACTTTTAAAATGTTTTGTAATTATGAAGATTGCATTCAGGGTAAGACAGACCAAACTTCTTCTTCTCCCAGTTGCTATATAATTTCAATTCTCGTCCTCTTCAACTCTGGGAACCTGTACTGAAACTTGTACCTGAGGATTTCAGACTGCCTTTTTTTTTTTTTTGAGATTTCTTCTTCCAAGGTGGGGATTGGCATAGAACTGAAAACAGCAGCTGTGAAGTGCCTTGAAGTTTGATTTGGGCATCTCAAATGGGGTGTCTCAGAGTGAGAAACCATTGCCTGCTTATTACATGCAAGGAGAGAGAGAGATCTTTGCTGTAGGCTGTGTACACAGGAGGCACTTAATAAATGCTTGCTGATGAGTCAGAGGTGACATCCAGCTCTCAAGAATGCAAAACTAAGTTTTATCTGTTCCAGCCATCTGAACACTGTTCACAAAGAGGCCTGGGGAGGAGGGATGGGCAGAGCTGCATCTGCTCTGCCGTCCTGTATGTGCACTCGGGCCACCTGATGCCACCTCCATGGTGGCACATTTGTCTTGTTAAGTGTAGGCCAACTCTTCTCCGTCTTCTGGGGCCCTCCTGACGGTGGCTGTGGAGGACAGGGACATGCCGTGAAAGCCCAGTTAATATGGTCTGTAAAGGGAGGTGGTGGCTGCTGGGGAGCGCTCAAATGAAGATAAATGCATTGTTAAGTTTTTATGGACCAAGGCCGCACTTTCATTAAGGGTAATTTACATAACATAACTAATGCTCAAGGCCAAACAGTCCTTGTGGCCCAATGACAGCCCCTGACAACCCATGGAATGCAAGGCCTCCTGCAGAATTCCTCAGGTCGGGAAGCTGCCTCCTTCCCCTTGCTGGCTCAGCACGCTGGTTGCTCAGAGGAGCCCTGTCTGTGACCTCTCAAGCTACATGCTGATGGCCTCAAAGCTACACATTCTTCTCTGCAGCAAACCAGTCAGGCACTCCCTGGTCAGAGCTCATGTGCCATGTTCCTTCCTCTTTCCCCAAAGGGGTTGGCTTCCTGGTGTGAACCCTCCCTAATCCCTGTTTGAGAATTTTCTAGGGTTTCTCTAGGCCCAGTGAGAGGTTCCTGGTTCCCCACTAGGGTTGAATGGAGAAGGCCCTGGGTTAAGATGTTGGAACATGAAGAGTAGGCTATAATTAGAGTTGCCTATGTTCCTTAACAACAATGCCTCAGAGGTGAAGATGTCTGATGGCGTCCCTGGTGTGTTCAGCAGTAGCCTTTGTCTGCACCCATCTTCATTACATGTTAATACCACCAGAGACACTTTGAGGTCAGCTTCTCCACCTTGCACGGCAAAGCAATTATCATTTCCTCTCGCTGCAGGGGTGACTGTTCGGTATCACATGATGGATTTTTGCTGGTAATCAGAACTTTCTGCCCATTGGTCTTCAGGACATACTTTTGTGTTGACATTTACAAGGTATGTGTCAGACTGAGCCAAGGAACAGAGTGAAAGAATGAAAGGGGGAGAGGGGAAGAGGACTGTTACATTCAATTTAATGATGACAATTTCCCTACATTTACAACTTCCAGAAGTAAGAGACAATAGATGTGTGTCTTCTGCTTGCATGCACACTGAAGGAGATGACACTAAGAGATTCTGTTAGCGGGAATGGTGATCTATTACCTTAATGATTTCATTGCTCTGCAAATAGAAGAAAAATCTCATTGTGGTGCTGAGCCCTGTCTTCATCAAGCTATTCATTGTGAGGTATTTGTCGTTAATTAGAGGAATTCTGACCTTCTGAGCTGGTTTTGAATTTTTTTTTTTTTTTCTTGGCTACCTTGACAATCTGGTTCTCCATTTACGGGACATATATAAGCATTTGTATGTCTTATGTTGAAGCTCGTTAATGAATTTGAAGAGCTCTTAGACTTGGGTAGGTTGGTGTTAATGGAAGATTTCGTGGAGTTCAGTGAAAGCTCTCCTCCACGATTAGGATGGTGACTGGAAGGACCATGGGTGGGTGAGGTGAGGGTGTTATCATGTGAAGTGTGGATAATTTGAACAAATCCTCTGTACTGTGTGTGGGAGGTTTAAGCTTAGATGGGGTCTTGTGGTCTGGATATCATCCAAAGGGCCATTTTCTCAGGGCTGCTGGAGACTGGCTAATAGGAATGGTGTCCAAGGTCTTAGTGGGAGCACAGCACCAGGTGACAAGTGCTGTGGTCCAGGAAAGGCAGGTGGAGAACCAAGAAGAAGGTCAAAAGCTGATAGGACTTGGATGAGAGATCATGCATAAGTTTGTGTCTAGACCTAGAGCCAGGAGTGTTGGAAGCTTCTGGATTCCATTATTATATGAACCTGACCCTGGCTGTTCAAAGGAATAATGCAAGGTCTGCCTGTAATGGCACGACTTTCACCCTCTTACTGTGTGCAGTCTGCTTTTTTCTAGTAGGCTATCTGGATTTCCAAAGTAGTGGAGTAATGTTTATATGATAGAGCTGGGGACCAGAAGGAACATTTAACATCATGGAAATCATGAGGTCAGAAGATCTGGAGAGGACATCAGGTCTACCCAGGCCCTCTTAGGGCATCATCAAGCTTATGCAGTGATGCTGCTGCAGCATCCTATTGCCATGTATTTGATGGAAGGATTTTGCAGAAGCTGGGATGTTTGTTTACCTGGCAGACCGACTTTGCAAATATACTGGCTAACTTTGGAGCTAGACCCAGTGAGGCCACTTTGAACATGATCCTGTTAGATCCTAATTTTACCTGTTAGTTGTATGACTATGGACAAGTCCATTTACCTTTCCAGGTCTCAGTTTTTTCATCAGTAAAATGTTAGAAGGTGTCTGTGGGGACCCTTTTAGTTAAAGTACAGTATGTTTGCTAAGATTGTTGTGTATCTAAGTAGTCCCAGGTGGAAGCTCTTGGTGTAGACGGTCATGTGATGAGAGCCTCACAGAACTTACGGAAATAGAATTGATACTGAAGTTTCGGTTCTTCACCAACTTGAAAGATCCCATGGAAGAGTCCTCTATACTGTAAGCTCTTTGAAAACAGGGGCATTTTCGCATTCTTTTTTACACCTGAAAAGCCATCAGATTGTCTAGTGGATATTTGGTGCTTAATAAATTGGGACTGAGTATTGGTAGGTGATGTACTTTTTCTACTTTGCTACACTTAACATAGACGTGGTATAAACACATATGCCCAGGATGTGCCTTTTCAAAAGAAACCCATCACCTCCACTGGAGCAGTAGCCAAATCTGTCTTTTTCACCTCTGGTTCCCAAGTGCCTGGCATGCAGAAGTCGTTGAGTAAATGTTTGTTGAATGGCTCAGCAAATACAGCTAAGACCTGGAAGATGGGTAGTTGGACTTTCCAAGGAGAGCTGGGTTATAGGGAGAGAATAGAGATCTGGAAAAGGAGAAGAAGAAAAAATGGTGATATTACATTTAATTTTGTTTTCCTGCCTCTTCTAATCTTGTTCTCGTCTAAATACCATAAAGTGGTAACTGGAAGACCTTATCTACTTGTTGACAGGGTCTGCAAATGACTACTAGTCCAGGACAAGATAAGTGCAGAAAGAGAACGTAATTATTTAGGAACTTTTACCATAATTTGACATTGCCTGACATCTAGGCATGTGATCCCTGGATTTGTCTTGTTAAGCAGTGTATAGACCAGTTCAGCTGTTGTCACATTTACATAGTGAATCACACGTGGTGTGCACTGCATTCTGATCATGCACAGTGGGAACATGGAGTGGTCCAGGACGTGCTGGAGAGACATGGTCCTTCACCACATCACTGGAAAGAAGTAGGATGAAATACCTGGTTGTATTGTCTAGTGGTCATATAAAAATATTAATGATACTGTTATATAAAGCTGTTTGTGACTTACTGTTATCATGTATTATGTGTGTTGTTGATTTGAGGACTGAACTAGCCATGCACTGTTAGTCAACCAAGTTGAGTTATAACCTGTATGACCGTATTTTGCTCTATTTCAAACTAGCTAGCCTTGCATGCCTATTTAACTTGCTCCTTTGGCCTCATTAATATCATCCTGTAATCAAGCAAGCTAATTAAGCTATTTTCTGTCTACTGGTCAGAGAATATGAGAGCTTGAGGTGACTCTAGCCATCCTCTGATAGAACTCCTTCATTTTTTAGAAGCAACCAAAGCTCAGAGGGGTTAAATAATATGTCCCAGGTCTCACAGTTATTAAGCAAAAGAACTGAGCCTAAAACATTAGAGTCCTTCACCCCTGGGTCGTTGTGTCTTTTCACTTTGCCTTGAAGTTAAATAAAATCCTTCCAGATTTTGTAATATTCAAGGGATACCTCGGTTGTAGTAAGTTATGTACTCCTATTTAATAGTGGATCTAGAATGGACAGATTTTGTTTACCAATAATTACAGATGGTTTGCCTTTAAGAAAACTCAATGTTTGAAGTTATGAACAAAGGAAACAGAAGAAGTGATGTATATATGACTATTCATGTACATTATATAACATTATATATAATATAAAATTTATATTTATATATACATATAAATATACAAATAATAGCAAAATAACATAAGTATTTATTTATGAATGGAGCCCTATAGCAATACTTGCTGAGTAGACGGGTGTTGACTCCTGTTCATTGTAGTGTCATCCCAAAATGGGGATAAACTTCATATAAAAGTGTGTATTAATGGAAAGTAGGATGCAACATAGAATATATTGATTTAAACACACTTTCAAAAATGTATTATACAAAATGAGGTCTCTTTATACTTGTTTATTTTTTTTTCAATATATGAAGTTTATTGTCAAATTGGTTTCCATACAACACCCAGTGCTCATCCCAAAAGGTGCCCTCCTCAATACCCATCACCCACCCTCCCCTCCCTCCCACCCCCCATCAACCCTCAGTTTGTTCTCAGTTTTTAAGAGTCTCTTATGCTTTGGCTCTCTTCCACTCTACACTTGTGAAGTAAAATAGGGGTTATTGTTGGAGGCCTGAGTAGGGAGAACTCACTTCCCTCAAAATATCATCTGTAACACAGCCGGTTTCAGTGTGGTACAACTCAGGTATTGGCAAACTATGACCCGTAGGCCAAATCCTGCAGGCTTATGTATTTATAAATAAAGTTTTATTGGCAAACAGCCATGCCAATTCATTTACTATCCTCCATGGCCACTTCCATGCCATAACTTTAGATCTGAGTAATGGTGACGTATGGTTTGTGGTCTGTAAGGTCTAAAATATTTAAGCTTTACAGAAAAAGTTTGCTGGCCTATGGTTTAGATACATATTTGTTTTATAACTCTGATTCCACTACCATCAGGCAAGGGGCTTCATTTGGAATCCCACCTGAGTTCTGATAAGGAATTTAACTTTAATCATCTTGTTCAGAAGCCTGTTTTAAAATCCTATCACCAGCTGCCAGTTTCTAGTCTGCATGTGATCTCCTGGTGATCCTGGGAGAATGAAATTAACCACCTCTGGAACAAACATTCAGTCTTTTTATTTTTTCCACTTTCTTGGGAGAGTAATAAATATAGTCAATGACTCTGGATTCTATTACTATGTAAGAGCTCTTTAAAAACATCTAACCATCTGCTTAATGGCCAGTAATATGTTTCTAATGGTCACTCCCGATCAGACACTTTCGGTTCACTCCTGTATAATAGTCATCCAACAGCCAAGATTCTCCTGAAGTAATATGATCAAAGGCCAGTCCCTAGCTCTGTAGCTGCAGAGGCCTCTGGAGATTGTTCTAAAGAGCAAAATAGAGACCTCCTGATGGTTACATGTGGAAACTCTTTTCTTTGAGGAAGCCCTGGGCAATAATGAGTGCATGGTCCACAAGTACTTTTGACTAATGCAGACTTAGAACATTGATTTTTTTTTTTTTTTTTTGCATCGACATGCCCAGGTACAGTTGCAACTGGAGGTTGGCTTAATTAATATCTGTCCTCTCATTTCAGACAACATACCCTGAACTGTTGTCATTGAGAATCCTATATCCCTGGTCTGGGCCCAGCAGCTGGTGACAGCTTGGCAAATTATGAGTTTCCTAGCTTTAAAACAGACTAAATTGCAGACAAAACAAGCCATTAGCTAAGTAAATACTGTATCTCTGTTTGGTTTCTGTAAGAAGAAGGAGATTAGCACGAGTGTTTAGTGTTCATAATTATTAGTAGGAGGCAAATAGTAGGCTCAGGCTGACTGGAGATTGTTTCATTACATCCAATTAACACCCACTTGATTATTCTTAATTACTTCTGCTTGATGACAGAGGAGTAAAGATGTCATACTTCAAATGTACAAATAGCAGCTGGGTCATCAATATACATATATTTGTAATATATCCTGCTCATTTTGGGGTGGCTATTTAATATCTCAGTAGAGGGATAGAGGACGACATGTCCACTTGTCAACATTTTAGTAAACACTGAGGAGAACTTAGGCAAGATGCAGAAAAATAAATACTGGAATAGAAATGGGTTTTTCTGTAGCGGTATGGTTTAGAATTTTTAATGCCTCAGGGGCGCCTGGGTGGCGCAGTCGGTTAAGCGTCCGACTTCAGCCAGGTCACGATCTCGCGGTCCGTGAGTTCGAGCCCCGCGTCAGGCTCTGGGCTGATGGCTCGGAGCCTGGAGCCTGTTTCCGATTCTGTGTCTCCCTCTCTCTCTGCTCCTCCCCCGTTCATGCTCTGTCTCTCTCTGTCCCAAAAATAAATAAACGTTGAAAAAAAAAAAATTTATAGAATTTTTAATGCCTCACTACTACCCATTTGTTTGGGAATTCCTTTTCATCTGTCCTAACTGTGGCATAGAAAGTTAGACTGTACATAAAGATCAATAATTATACATAGAAGTATCTGAATGTGAACTTTGTGCAAAAGGGGGGGGGCATATGTAAAATGGTATGAAACAGTGATCCCTAGTATGACAAGCTGAGACAAAATCAGCCTTGGTTCAAGAGATGTAATGACCAGCGTGGTAAAGCACATGACATGTTAGCGAGTGATGTAATCTCAGAAGCAGGTATGGGGGGTAACTACAATGAGCCCAATTTCCTTAGATTTAAACCTGAAATTAAGACCACAGTTAGGGACACTAGAACTCATCCTTGCTTTCTCAAGCTTTTACGGGGAAAAAAAAGGGAAGAGTGTTCCCCTTCAGTTATTTCCTTAGTTGGGAGGATTTGCTATGATCGTGTACATGGGAGGAATTCTTGGCTTTCTTGAATGGAGGTCACTACAGTCTTAGGTTGCCCCTCCTTGCTTGTGGTGTTGGTGATCTTGTAATGGAAAAATTTGGATTACTGTATTTTTTTCCTGGATCAAATTTAGGTGTGATGTCATGCATAGGTAAAGAGGGAAGAGACTTGGCAGCAGCAGAGAATGGTGAGGTTTGGTGGTTGTGCCAGGGCATTCTTAGACTGGCAACTTGCTTGATCAGAGCTGGGCGTGCAGTGGTGGTGTGCTGGTACCAAACATATCCACTGTCAGCACTCTCAGTCAATCAGGAGTTCAGTACTGAGCATTTGCTCATGCACAGCATCAAACCAGACATGTGAATGGGTAGGATATGGGCCAAACCCTCCCTTGCTGGGGAGACAAGACTTTTCTATGATATGGTTGTGTTTAATTAGTTGCTAAAATTCATGGTTCAAACTGAGAGCTGTAGACATTCAGCAAGGGGGAGTGTGTTGGGCAGGGAAGACCAAGGCTTCAGGACCAGAACCTCCCAGGTAGTTAGACTTTAGCTACTTGGAGGATGTTCTGGCTGTTGGTGGTTCAAAGGCTGGTGGGAGAAAAACGTGTTTCAGGTAAGCAGAAACATGGTTCCCTTGTCCTTTGATGCAGACTGGCCCAGGTCCGTGCTTAGGCCCAAGGACCAGAAACTAAGGACATCTCATGGGGAGCACCTGGGGTGCTGAATCTTGAGATACAAGGCCATCTCAAGAAGAGGGCCCCAAGAAGATAGAGTTAATGAGGATTCCCTGGGATCTATTTCCATTACGATGGAAGAGACATTAGGCAATCTGTTAAAGTCAAAAATTCATAAGTATATTTAAAGATTTAAGGCTAAAATGGAATATCTTAGGCAGTCATTTGAAGTCTCTCTATATATGTGGCAGCTGATATTTAAAAGGCACACAAAACATTCAAAAATGACCTCAGGAATAGTGTACCCCCCCTGAATAATAAAGGGGTAATCTCGGAGAATGGAGTGGTGTCAAGATGTAATCGATTCCAACCTGACAAATGATGGTAAGGGCCATCTTTGCTGCTGATGTGGGAATCTAACACCAGTGTTTTCTGAGCAGACAGAAGGGTTTGTTTGGAAGGTTGTGAGTCGTGAAGTAGCCTAGATCTTAGTAGTTTTGGAGTGTGTGTGTGTGTGTGTGTGTTGGTGGTGATAGTGAATGGGCTCTGCATAATGCTTCACAGAATGTGATGAGATTGACTTGGTGTACATAGGTAGAGGCTGGGAGTGCCAGCTGATTGTGGTACAGAGCTTGTATAGTGTAGTAGAGGACGTGGCCCAACTGAGAACACTGCTGGGAGGCTGTTGAAAGGTTCCTAGCCTTCCCCACATGGAGAAACAAGGTTGGATTCAGTTTAGTTACTATTGAGGTATGTTTGTTTGGTCTTCACTACCAAAAGGGTGGTCCATAGATCATTAGCATCGCCTGGGAGCTTGTTAGAAACGCTGATTCTTCGGCCCCACCCTACATCTGCTGAAGCCGAATCAGCATTTCAACAAGGTCCATGGGTGATTTCGAAGCCCACTAAGTCAGGAGGCTTACACAGTTGCAGACTTGACTGCTTGTTTCTTGAAGCATGCTTGGTCCCAGTTTTGTCTTTCATTAGCTAACTGGGGGACTTGGAGTCAGTCCATCTGTCTGCCTGTTTCTTTTCCTCTAACTTTGGGATATGTATGCCTGTCCCTCCTACAGCCGAGACCTTGTGGATGATTAAAGGAGATAGTTGAAGAAAAAGCGCTTTGCAATGGTGAGGCACTGTACCACCGGTTTGCAACAATCGCTGCCATTATAATCACCCTAGGAGCTTGAAACAAGATGCCCATCGTATTCATGCTTTGCTGACTCCTGTTTTAATTGGTCTCGGGTGGGGCCAGCCTTTGTTACTTTGAAAAACAAAAACACCCCTCTCTCTCGGTTCTCATGGGCAGCAGCTAGGGTTCAGCTGTTGTTCTGCCCTTTCTATCCTCTCAGCTTCTGTTCCAAAACTTTCAGAAGGATTGGTGTGCATGCCAGTGGAGGAGGATGTGGAGTTGAGTGGTCAGCTCCTACCAATAGCTCCCCTTGGGATGAGGACCAGAATATATCCTATTTCTCCAGAAATACCACTGCTGGGAGCATTTTATTTGCACTTTTGACCTGTCCTCCTTCAAGCCCCACACATGTCTGCTCATGTCCTGGTGCAGGCTGAACGCTGTGAACACTCGGAGGGCAAGGCCAGTTCTTCCCTTCCTGCCGGGTACTGCCAGCATCTCACCAAGCAGGGAGGGTACGTATGAGAGAGACAAGGGCATGGGGCTGAGGAGCAGAAAACCTAGGTTGGATGCTAACGCTTTCTTACTGGTTTTCCCTGCCTGAACTACTTGGACAGTCATAGTGAGAAGCACTTAAAGTCAAGATAATTACATGTGAAAGCTCTTTACAAACTATAAAATGCTACAAAAGTGTGCACGTGTTCTTGCTTAACTTGAAGTGGTAGAGTCAACGTAATGAAAGAATACTGACTTGCATGTCAGGAGCTGACCCCAAATGAAGGCACAGCCTCTTAACATAAGAGCAGTTACCATTTGGCAAATGCTAATGCTGTGCATTTTCATTTATACCTTCAACAAATAGTTTCTGAGCATCTAGTATGTTCTAGGTGTTGGGAAACAGCAGTGACTAAAACAGGGGAAAAAAATGACCAAAAATCAAATGTGTCCTCACACAGCTTACATTGTCCATTGCAGTGTGTTGGAGAGAAGCAATCAATGGGCATGTGTGTATAAGGAGCAGTAGGGAGGAGGGGCCCAGATACAGCATGGTGAGGGTAATAGAGAATAAGGAGGTGGATGTGCTTCACAAAGGGAGGTCAGGGAAAGTCTCTCCGATGAGTGGTGTTTCAGCAGAGACCTGGATGGGGAGAGGGATGAGTGGTCTGAGAGGAGGATGTCTCTGGAGGTACTGGCACATGCAAAGGCTTGAGGCAGAAGCAGGCCTGGCCCCTGCATAGAGAGGTGGGTAAGTGAGGGGACGGCCATGACGTGTGAAGTCAGGGGCTGTTTCAGAGACTGGGTCATGCAGGAACTTTTAGGCTCTGGCCAGGATTTGGGGTTTTATTCTGTCTTAGAAGAGAATCCAGTGAAAAGCACTGTGCGTAATTTGACACGAGTAAAATCTCACATTGATCACTGTGGCCCTGGTGTGCCGGGCAACTAGCAGGGAAGCTGAGGTTCCAACTATTGGCCTGCCGAGAGTTTGGGTTGGTGTAGATGAGGGTGGTTGCCAGGTGGGTGGTGGGGTGTGGTCACATTCCAGGTGTTTAGAAGGAAGAATTGAAAGGATCTGTTGATAAGAAATGCTGAGTGAGAGACATAGAGGAACAGTAGGAAGAATGGAGGTGCCACTTACTGGTGTGAATGAGTAAGTTTGGGCTCATAGTGAGTTAAGTTCTGGACTTTGTTAAATTTGAGGTTCCTCTTAGCCTTCCAAGTGGCAATGTCAGGAAGGTAACTGAATTGGGAGGCTTCTGTGGGAAGGGGTCAGGCCTGGGAATAGGAATTGGGAGTCTTTCGGTGTGTAGGTGATATTTAAAGTCATGGGTGGGTGAGATCCCTTTATCTGCACCAGATACACGGAAAGAATTCTAGTGATGGTGAAGATCGATGGGTTTTGGTGATGGTGGTGTTATTACTGGAAAGCAGTCAGCTGTAATCATCTCTGGTTCCATATAGTGCACTCAGTCATATTCTTTATGCTCTAATTTTGAAGGCATTTTAATGTCCATCAATTGCAGCAAAGGAAAGAAAATACATTACTGATTGACCTCTTTGGCTTCTCTCTGTTTATGACAATTCCAGTGCACACTAGGGGAACCCTTGTTCCACACTGGCCTGGAGGAGCTCATCACCTTGAGCTGGCCCAGCCTAGAGAGCTGTGGGTTGTGGGGGGCCGGTAATCTCGGTCTGCTCTTCAGGACTGAGATACAAAGCAGGATGGATGAGATAGGCCAACTCATTACTTACAGGTGTTCTTTAAGGGAGTGCTTAGGAAGTTTTACTCAATTTAACTTAAGACATAAGTAATGTCATTCCCAATTCAGGGCAATGGCTTAGAACCTGACTCAATGTCCTTTTTACTAAGTAATTATCCAGATTTCCTTACTAAATGTTATTTTATGTATTATGTGTAATAGCCTCTTTCTTTCAGCTATGGTAGGATGGTAATAGCAGCTGATAATGGATCACATATTCATCTTAAAGTTCTGCCCCTGGCACTTGTGGCCAGCATGGAGAGAAGCTTCTGCCCAGGAATCAGACTGATCCCATGGCCCTACTCACTGGTCCTGGGTTGGTTTGCTTCTGAACGGCCTAAGATAACTTCTTAACCTTTAAAGCACTGCCTGTGTTGGGAGATTCCGGGGGACCTACAGAGCTCATCTGGCCAGACTGCTCTTTTGCCTCAGAGTCTCCTTTTCAGAGCTTTGGTTAATGGAAATGTTAAAACCCTAGTGGGGAGGAACGGAGGAGTATAAACCTTCAGATTATTAATTGACATCACAGACGTCTGTGAAAAATTAGGAACCACTGCCATTGTACCTCAAGGCGGCCAGTTTTTTTCAGTATCCCGATCACTGGCTCTCAGGGAAAGGGTCACTGGATTGAACTTGTGTGGTAGGGAGTATGTTACTGGTGCCATTGTCTTATATCATGTGCATATTGGCTTCTTAGAGATGACCTACTGTGCAAAGAGTCTTCCAGTAGCTACTGAGCAACTACTGTTGACCAGGTGTGTCCCCAGCTAGTTATTAAGTACTTAGTGGGTGTTGGGTACTGAGACAGATGCAAAAATATCTGTCATTCATCTCCATCTGCCATGATATTATGTTCTCCAGAGAGACAAGATTAAAATGCACATTGAAAATATATATGACTACCTAAGAGAGGGGGATACAACCTGGGCCCAGGTATTTATAAACATGTTAGTTAAACTTACTCCCCGCCCTCAGAGGGTTTCCAGTCTAGTTGGAGAGGCAGAGCACACTTGTGTGAAGTGTCAAATGGCAGAATAATGGTTAGTATTAATTGGAATGCAGCAGTGACAGCTTACAGGTATCATGGGGATGTGTGAACCTTTTGGCTGCACAGTCAGAGTCACTTGGGGAGTGTTAGAAACCAAGGATACCTGTGCCTCAGCCAAGACCTGCTGGGTGCCTGTGTGTTTTAACATTTCCCTGGTGATTTTGATTCATAACGAACCACTGCTTTGGTAGGATTTCAGTGTCAAGTTGGAGATGGGAAGGACAACCTTGCACAGAAGGCTGCAGGCGATGTCCCAAGATGATGGCAGCAAGACTCACTGGTACAGTGACTGTTCTTCCCTGGCATGGATGAGGGGCCTTGTTTGGAGAAAGAGTAAAAACTCAGTGAGAAAGGGGCAGCTTTCAGAAGACTTTAAAGTCCTGCAGAGGAGACTGAATTGTATCCTGAAAGCTACAGGGAAATCCTGTGGTCACTGCCCTCATTGACATGATCTTACTTTCAGTAGTGAGTATTTGGACTTTATTCACTGTGTGATGGGCAGCTTTTGAGCCAATAAGCAACATTAAGAAAGTGGTATTTTCAGTTGAATCTGACTGTCACGTGCTGGGTGGATTCAAGCAGAGGATATCTGGAAGCAGAGGTTAGCTAGGGTCTAAACTGTTTTCAAAAACACCACCGTCAACAAACACAAATACTGATAGAGCCCCAATTATGTGCCAGGTGCTGTCTTAAGTCCTTTACATATACCATCTTTTTAAATCTTCACAGAACTCTGTGAAGTAGGTATTCGTAGTATGCCCATTTTACAGATGCAGAAACTGAGGTACACAGAAGGAACTCAACCATGTCACATAGTTGGCTAGTATCAGAGTTGGGATTCAAGCCAGAATGCCTGATTACTTTCTGCTTATAGGCTCCTAGAACTCCTAGGACATAGGCAGTGTTAAGGGGAAATGGAAGCCTGAGATAGATGATAGAAAAGTAAATGTCAAGTGTGGCACAATATTGGAATAGCTTGAGCATGCTCAGGAAATCCCCAGTGAGGAAGAACACCTTGCAAAAGGAATTGAGTAGGCTTTAGAATGGGAGGATAGCAGAAAGCCTTTCTGAAATAGTGGGTCTGTGTGCAGAACACGAGAGAGGAGTTAGAACAGGAAATTGGTAGCATGATGGCCCTGCATACACTCTGCTAACAAATACCACAGAGATTGTTTGAGACATGAGTATTGTGAAATGGGTAGAGGATTAGTTTTGGAGTTGGCAGATGTGGAGTGAGTTCCAGTCCTCTCCTTAACAACTGTGACCTTGGGCAATTCACCTAACCTCTGTCTCTCAGGTTCTCATCTGTATAGTGAGAATGATGAAAGTACCACCCTAATAGGAATGTTGTGAAGACTGAGCTAATGGATATAAAGTGTATGTAAAGCACATGACATAATACAATCAATGGCATTACATCACTACCAACCATTATTACTATTAAGGTTATCATTCTTACCATAATTCATGGGCATTGGGATAAAATAATTATAGCACTTTTTGGAGAGAATACTTTGGCATTCATGAGTACAACAGGAACTTGGGAGCTGCCAGGATTCCAATTCTGGCTCCATCACTAGCTATATGATTCAGGGCAATTTATTTAACCTGTTTTGGTTTTTCCATCTGAAAGTCAGGAAAACAGTAGTAGCCACCTTATGGGTTTATGATGATGATTATGTAAGTTTGTGTGTATAACACACCAGAAAAGTGCCTTCCACACTCAGTTTATTGGTGATCTGAAAGTTGATTTTTCTTTTCATTGTGGTTTCCCCTTCTTCACCATCTGTTGTCTCTGATTCACTTAAAGTCATCCCTGGCATGGAATAGGGACCGGTGGGCCTATGGCATCCTCCTGGCTATGTCCTATGTAGGTGTTGAGAATGTGCCCCCAAATGTAGATTCTTGACTGAATAGTAACTGCAGTTGCTTGGACATTATATGTGGGTGATGATTTCACATAAAGGTCTGAGCTCGTCCGTTATGGAAATCAGGCAGGGCTGCAGATTTCTGAGACCAGTCTTCTCACTGCACACTTTTCTACCCTGCTTCTCACTTTTTTGGACCTGCACTGAGGCATGGACCCTATTCCACCAGGAGCCTAGAGACAACAGTGGTAACTCTGAAAGCATACATTTGTGTGCATGCCTGCACATGTGTGTGTGTGCACGTGTGTGCATGTTTGAATGTTTGTAGCCTAAAGGTAGTTCTTATGGTGCTTTGCTTTGTTTCATTTTTTTTTTTTTTTTGGTTGTAAAGTTGAATAAAAGGCACTTAGTCGAAAACTTTAAAAAATTGCTACTGGGCAAAGTAATTTTGTGTCAGGCTTCTGTTCAGGGCAGATTTACACTGGTTATAAATCTCTGAAATTAAGGTCTTACCATAGAAAAGCTGAAATGTATTCACCATTAGCAGATACCCAGCCTTGTTCTGAACCAGTGGCCATTCTCCCCCACCATGTATAATAAGAACATCTAGCTGTGTGTTTGGGGCAATAATAAGTTTAAATATGCCTCTTAGAATAGGTAATGGCTCTCCAATGAGTCACAGAATTTTCTATCAACAATTCTTCCCTAGAACCAAAGGTTAAGTCGGAGAGTTTGATTTAATGACAAAGTTAATTATGCCTTTAACATTACAGGGTTCCTGCCTTCCATTTTCTAATCAAGATCATGGTTTAGGGTCAACAGCCTTGCAGAAGTTGGGGGACTAATGCTCATACTTGTTCGTTGAATGTTAGGGGAAGGTTAGAGAGGACTAGGGGTGCTTAGAAATTTCTGAGTTGAGAAAGAGCCTGAAGATTATCTCCTGGCCCCACATCATTTCTTCCTCATCTTGGCCAGATCTCAGATTTATAATATGCTGAGCTTTAAGGAACTTGGGGAATCATCTAATGGGTACTTTCACTCTATAGCTGGAGAAACTGAGGCTTAAGTGACTAAGAAATGTGTCAGTGGTTACATAGGTTGTTTGGGCCAGAATAATGGATTGTCTCAGGTTGGACCATCTGCTTCTGATCAAAATGGTCTATGTACAAGCACTCATACTCAAGGAAAAGCAGAACCTCTTTGTGGCTTGTGAGATTTATGATGTTTATGGACTAGTTTGCTAGATCACTTCTTCCTACTTCTTTTCAAGGCAAATGTAGCCCATTTGATCTTGGTCTGTTGTGTATCAGCAAAGACTCTTGGTTGAAAACAAAATGAAACAGAATTACCTCCTGCTCTCTTAATTTTAAAAAATGGGATAGGTTGGGGATTTGTTAGCAGGTTTTGGTATGGACTATGTACTGGAGGACCTGGCAATGGCCCAGAAGTTATAAAAACAGGACACAAGACATCTTTCTGGAGGCAAGGACCTTTCCCTCCATGCATGGTATGGCTCCGTCACAAATGAATTTTCATCACCCTGCGTTTTTGCTTATTAGTTCCCACTTCTAAGTTGGAGGACTGAGCTGAGGGACTTACCAGTGCTTCAGCTGCCAGGGTAGTAGGGAAGGGGAGACTTGGACTAGGACTTGGGTGTGGCTACTGCCCACTCCATGGCTTCATGTGTAAGGAATTCCCCAAAACAAGAAAAGAAGAAGTTCAAGTTTTACATAGTTTGAAAGTTAAAAAAACATCCAAGATAAAAGGCTTTATGGGTCACCCTGAGGCCTGACCATGCTCTATAAATGTGTTTCTATAAGAAAATATATTCCAAGTTACAGAATAATTCATAGGTAACTTTAGGGTGCAATTTACTTCTAGGCTTGGCCCGCTCACATTTATATCTTAAATAGCGATCTGCTGGTCCAGGGACTTGACCTTGAAGTGCAACGATTGTGGCCAGGTTTAGGGACAATTTGGAGATCAGATGTAAAAATCTCTTCGGAAGCACTGACATTTCAGAATTGCTAAAGTCATCCATCTAGAAACCTTTCCTCACAGAAAATATTTACTTAGGAGCACATTCTGTACACCCAGTAGTGTGCTGAATATTGTCCACAGAGGTGGACAAAATGGCTGTGCTGTACCCTTCTGTAGCTTGGGCTTTAGTCTGGCTCAGATACAGGGTATTTCGAGTTCTCACTTGCAGTAAAATATTCATTAGAGAGAGTTTTTTAAAATATAATTTATTGTCAAATTGGCTTATACACAACACCCAGTGCTCAGCCCAGCAAGTGCCCTCCTCAGTGCCCACCCCCCACTTTCCCCTCTCCCCCATCCACCCTCAGTTTGTTCTTTAATACAAAGAAGAATTTTGAGGGAGGCCAGATTTTTGGCTGTAGGCCAATAATTCAAGCCCTCCAACTCTCTCAAACAAATGTAGTGCTTTCTTTTCCTGTAGGGTTGCTTCTATCAAACTTGGTTCAGAATCTTCTGGTAAAGATCTAATGGTAAACACTTCTTACCAGATATGCTGCGGTAGATCTAGCCATGAAGAAGTTTGTCATCCAGTGAAGGAAGCAGGCATTGAAACTAATCATTTCAGTGTAATATGTTGAGTTCTGGGACAGAGGTATGCCCAGCGTTCTGTGTAAAGACTAAAATCGCTCAGATGTGCTAGTGTTAGGAAGGTTTTCCTGTAGCTTGTCTTAATCCTTGAGCTGCAGTGTATGCCCATTTTTTGTGTTCACCTGGGCAACTAGTCCACTGACACTTAAAGGGTGGCTATTACATGCAAGGCCAGAGCCAGGGCTTTGGGATTCACAGCTAAGAGCTGTGTTTAGCTCTGTTCAGCCAGAGAGGTCTTATCTTCATTTCTTTCCTTTAAAAAAAATTTTTTTTTTTAGTTTATTTATTATTTTTTGAGACAGAGAAAGAAAGAGAGCAGGGGAGGGGCAGAAAAAGAGGGAGAGAGAGAATCCCAAGCAGGCTCCACCCTGTCAGCATAGAACCCGATGTGGGGCTTGAACCCACAAACCATGAGGTCATGACCTGAGCCGAAATCAAGAGTTGGACACTTAACTGACAGAGCCACCCAGGTGCCTCTCATTTGTTTTCTAACAGAGGCCAACTACTGCAGCCTCTTGGATTTGGGGGTGGGGTAGATAGGAGGTGCATGAAACATCCACCCATGGCTTCGGTGCCCAATTCAGCTCAGTCCTGTGATATCTCTAAGGTACTAGTTCTGCAAGGACAAGGACAAGGTCCAGGAGAATTGCCTTAGTTTCCTCTTCCTCTTCAGTGGTATGTAGTTGACTCTGCCCCCTTGAAGGAATGCTCTAGGGGAGCACTGTGTAAATCCATATCAGGCCCAGAAGATAAGTGTCTCTTGACAGACCTCTTTCTATTAATTTGCATAAACATTTGTGTATGATTTTATTTACACTGGTGAGGCAGAACAGTAGTTCTCTGGCTTTGATGTGTGTGAGCCTTGGAGATTAGAGCCGAGGTCCTTCCTTTGAGAAAACAAATACTTTTGTGTTGATTTCAATGAGATATAAATCATACCCAGGAAGTTTACAGTTGAGTAAGAATGGTATAATTACTGATTGTATACCAGAAGAGGACATATTTATGAAGCGACTTGAAAAAGCTTGTAATCCCTTTCCGTATTTTGAATAACTAATTGCTATGTCATTGTGGCATATTTGCACCACAAGAGTTAAGTCTGTCAAACGTTTCCCTCTGAAAACCTTGTTTTAAGGGATTTCTAACTTGGTCGTAAAAATGTGCTCCAAGTTGGAACTGACTTGATGGGGGTCTGTGCTTGGAACGCTTGATTTGAATGGTGCCAGTCAGAGTTAAATTACAGGCTGGGAAAAAGGAAACAAATTTTTTAAAAAGGAGGTGTTTATGGTTCCCCGCTCCCCTAAGTACTTCTTGAGGATCAAAATAGCCTCTTTAAAATAAATTGCAGACCATTAGTATGTGATGGAGGAAACTCCTCTGAGACTGGATTGGGGGAGGGGAAAGCAAGGGGAGATTGATTTGGGCCACTTTCAGCTATGCTAACGCAGCACATACTTCGCATGCAGACTTCTGCGGTGGTGTGTGCACACAGATGGCGCATCTTGTACCCACAGTGGACATTCGTATCAGGCCTAGTGACGTCCTTGCAGCTCTCCTCCAACACTCAGTCTTAATGGGTTTCTTGGAATATGTTTCCCTCCTGCGCCCCACCTCCCTGCCATGTTTTCTTTTAAAAACAGAACACTGTTGCCTGCCTACCTTGTGCCCATGGAGATCATAAAGGCCTACTTCAAAAAGACCTCATTCGTCCTGTCGGCCGAACAAGAAAGTACCTGCTTGATAAGCATGTTTGTCCAGAGATTCCCCCATGTCTGGTGCCTGACATTCAAGCCAAAACGATAGTCCTTGGCTAGGAATATTTATTTGATTCCTTACATAGAGCCTAGGTATCTTTCCCACTGGTCAACTGTAGACAATTCATGATAATGAAAAAAAAGAGACATAGGGAAGGAGACAAAGACAGAGAAAGATGCAGAAAGGGAATAAGGAAGGGAGGGAGGGAAATAGCAAGAGAGAGAGCTTATTTCTACCTCTGTATGAGTCACCTTGAACCCCAGTGGTCTGGTTATAACCTCTCTTCTTCAGCACCTGTGGTCAGTGGAAGTGAGACAGATTTACAATCTGGCTTGCTCACCTTCAATTCAAATTTTGTCTTTCTTAGATTTCACTCATGCCTTAATGACACTTTTTTTTTTCTTTTGAGAAAGCTAATTGCATTGGTTTCTCCAAGAGGCGTCACTTTAAACAATCCTTCCTGACTGTGAAAACAAATACATGCTTGACTTATTTCATTTATTTTTCCCCCAAACCTAAATTAGGATAAAGCCATTTTGGATAAGAAGACATGTGTGTGTCTCTGTCACATCTTTTATCATCACGACTGCTTTTCCAAATAATACAACTTGTGACAAATGTGAACATTAATTACAGTTAACAAAGAAATGTCATGTGAAGTGTTCATGGTTGGGGTGGTGGGTGTGAGAAGAAAAAAAAACAACAAAAAACAGCCAATCAATGAAATGACATCTTGCACCAAGCTTCAAGTCAAAGTGCAAAAGTCAGAAATCAAATACCATCAGTTATCAAATTATGTTAATGATTCTAATGAAAGCTTCTGGTATTTTGTTCAAGAGTGTGTTGCTGTAATGGTAACTAATAGAACAAGAGGAACTGATTGCCGTGAATTAATTAGAACTGACAGCCGAGGTTTCTTTTTTATTTATTTATTTAAATATTGACAATCTGTTTAGAATCCGAGGTTTTTCATGTGGTCCTTTTCTTCCCTCCACAAGTCCTCAGCCCATTCCAGAGTGAGAAGGTAATTGTGTTTTCTCATACTGCAGGTGTCCCTCACCAGCCCCAGGGCTTTGGCCCAAACGGGCAGCAAATGAATTAAACTGGAGGATGGACATGAATATCCATACACAGGTGTAACCTAACATTTGTGGGGCTCAGGGTGACAGGACAAATGAAGCCTCTTGCCTGATGCCCCCTTCCTCTCTTTCCACCCCTTCTTTCCACCAGAGGCCTCTGCATGTATACTGCGACCCACGTTCCACTCATAGGCATCTGCTCTTTGGCTACACCTTGAACTTAGGGGTGCATCCCTGATGGATGTTGGGAGGTAGGACCCAGAAAAGAAGTCCTTGCAGTCCCTTAAAGAAGCTTAGGGCTATTAAGGGAATTTTGGGGTCCTGGGTACCTCTACCATGGTATAGTAATTGGGGAGTAGGCTGCAGGCTGGAAATGCCCTTGGTGCATGGGCTCCTTACATCACAGGGTGGGGGGCACATGGAGGAGGGTCAGAGTGGGACCCCCTAAGAGTTTAGCGTAGGTCAGAGGCTCTAGTTACTTGGGCCTAAGGGCAGTGTTGCACATGCATATTCTTTACTTTTGAGTACCTGAATGTGTACATCTGGAGTTCCCTCTCACTGAAGTGTATTTTGTTCACTTTTGTTTGCTTTTTATTCCTTCATTCCTGTATTTTTTCCACATCTATTGAACACTTTGCCACGCTCTGGAGACACAAAGGAAAATCAGGTCTCCAGCTTCAGATGTCTCACAGACTTTTCTAATTTGTAACTCATAATAAATGCTAAATGAAGATCTGGTCCAAGTTCTTGGCCTTCCAAGTTTTACTTGTATCCTGTTCTCACAGTGGCCCTTAACCTCCTTATCATGGCAGCAAGCAATACAGATCCTGTAAAGAAGTGAGGGGTGAATGTAGAAGAGGTGAGTGGCTACTGGGAATGCTGTACTCATGGCCACCTTTGGTGTTCCAGTGGGCTTATTCAGAGACCCTACCATCTAGCTAGAGATGTGCCCCCGCTGAATCCAGATCAGAGGCAGATAAAAGGGGGCATCTGTCCTAAAGAGAACCTTCTACAGCTGTGCTGAAATGGCTGGGTCCAAAGAGGGTCTGCTCTTGCTGGTGACCCAGGCTGCCCCTGCCTGCCACAGGGCCTTTTTGTGGGGCTTCTGCATAGAAAATGATTTCTGTCAAAATGAATACATCTTGCTCCCCTGTTAAAGTTCCTGTCTGTCTTTAAATCGGTAAGGGTGCTTCCTAAATCTTTCACCCTGGAGTGGAGGTGTTGGTCATTACCAAACTGACATTGACAAGGCCACGCTCTCAGAAAACTGGCGATGACATCTGGGGAACTGAGCTCAGGTCAGCATCCGAGGCCTGGCTCTCAGTGTCACAAAGCACAGCAGACCATGTTGAATTTCCTTCGCCGGCTAAATTGGTACATTAGGGTAAAAACGATTTCCACATTTGCATAGTTGATTTCATTACTACCGCCATTATTGATGCCCAGCTCCTCTGAAAGAAAGGAGCCATAAAAGCAAATAAAATCACTTTGCGATTCCATTATTGGATAAATTACCACATTACTGCCTGTGTTTTAGGGCTAAAGCCATTCCCCACATTTGCATAGTTTATTTCATTATCATTATTAATAACAACAACAATAATGATGATGACTAGGATCCTTGAATGAAAGGAACTAGAAAAATGCCACAGCCCGGAGCAGTCTTTATGGACTAGATTCGGTCACCGAGAGTCCCTTTATCTGCTGCCGAAATACAGCCACTTTGGGAAGTGAACCAGGAGCTTTTCATAGACCTCGCGTTAAACCAGTTCAGATCTTGTGGGACTGGGTTGCTGGTCTGAAATAGTGACAGGTTACACATTGTAGACTACTAAAAATTTAGGTCGGGGGTCCCTGCTTAGCCACCTAACTAGTTTTGTCTCTTCAGGGATGGTGCTCACCAAGCCTCCGCTTCCTCATCAGTGAAATGGGGATAAAGATGATTGCTTTGCGATGCAACAAAGAACCAAGGAAATGGCAAATGTGAACATGTTCTGTAGACCATGAAGCTCCCCAGAGATTTCAGAGACTAATGTCACTATATTGAACATTGAAGTGACAGTCGTGGCTGGCATGTGCTGTAATGATGACAGGAGCTGTACCAGTTTGTCTCTTTGGCTGGGAGAATTATCCAAAACCTTCCTTAGATTTCTAAGCCATTGCTCTCTAAGATAAGAAGGGAGGGGATAGTTATTCACAGTTACCAGTCTTTGATATTTATAAATAGCTTACTTTGATAACAAACCTTCCTGAGCTGATGGGGTGGCTGCGATATTGCACATTCTTACTCAGCGATTTCTGATTATGTCTATTTCTTCTCCTTGGCCATGGAGCCAAGAAGTACAAAGTCTTTTTGTCTATTAAATCTGAGGTCCTCTAGCGAAAGGAAGGTCCGCTGGTGGCTGTCTATGGTTTGCTGGAGAATTTTCCCTCTGGTTTTGTTTTTATTATTTTATTTTATTTCTGCTGCACCAGGGGCTCCAAAAAAATGAATGTGTCAGTAAAGGATTTGACAGTATGTTACGACAGTCATCAATCCACCAAGCCCTGTAGCCATAAATAAGCTTCATACGCTGCCACACTAAAGAGGACAGTTTTTCTTCTCCAGGACATTGAAAATGTCACAGCCAGGGAATTGTTTGTCCCTGTCTCCACGGCAACGCCACCAGCACTTATCATTAACTTTCACACCAAGATTTTAATCAGCGCTCTTTGCGGCCTGAGACCAAGTCAACATCAGCCCAAATTTTCAAAGCCGTTATTCTAATTATGACGAGAAAGCTATAGATTGATGAGCCGAGTTTTCTGCAAGGACTGGTGGCAGTTAATTCTCGTGACCTGCGTGGCTCAGGGAGTCTCTCTTAGAGATGGAGTCTTGAAAGTTCGATTATTAGTGACAGCTTGTAAGTGAGAGGAGGCTTATCTCTCCAGAGAGTGTTGATAACTTGAGACAAGGTTTAACTAGGAAGTAGCGAGACAGTGGAAGGAGGGGAGAGAGAGGGAAAAGAGGAAACCGAAAGTGCACACTCTATCTGCAACCTGCGTCCAGTGTAATGAGAAAATACGGACAGGCACAATTTCACAAGTTGTAAATTCTGGTAGCCTTCAGTTGTAAATTCTGGTAGAGGCTGTTTTACTCAGCTATCTGATAATGTGTGAAAATATTTGTCCCTTTGCTTCATAGGTAGGGGCAAGCACTGTGTTCCAGAAAATGCATTAAACTTCCTACTCTGTCCCTCCTCTTTTCTTCTCCTTTTGCTTTGGTCAGGGGACCTCTAGAAACAAAAATGAGAATTTGCAATGGAAATGAAGTAGTAATTAATTTTTCAAAAAGACTCTTCTCATTTCCCTTAACTGACTCCCACCCTAGCTTTTTTTGATTCAGTATAATCTCTAGAGCCTTTGGGTTTACAATGGAAGGGGTGGGTGGTTAGAGTGGCCCTTACAACCAACTCTTCTCCCTCTTCATATTTCTATTGATCTCTCATGTTCTGTCATGGCTGATGAATGTCCTTGCTTTCTTGGCCATGCACAGACCATATCCACGCTGTTGACTTCATGCCTCCTCCAAGTTTTCTCTTGGAAAGTGGTGCCTATTTCCTCTCCAGACTAATGCATTCTACTGAGCCGTCAGTCCTATCAGGATAGGGGTGCAAATCGTCCTAAGGGAGGGTACAGGAAGGCAGCATGGTGAGGTCAGAATAGCCTCACTAGAGATGCTCTGAGTCCCTACTCTCACCCCAGCTCCGCCTCTCCCTTGAAGAGTGAGCCTCTCTGTGACTCTGTTTTCTCATCTTTCAAATGGTGATGATAATATCTGTCTAGGCTCCTTCACATATCAAGTGAGAAATAGGAATTAAATTGCCAGTATTTAATGTGATCATTACATTAAAAAAAATATGCGTGCATAAGCCTCGGCTGTTGCCTGCTTTTTTAGTTTGTCTTCTCCACAGCTACAAAATGATGCTATTACATTTTATAATGTTTTCTTTTTCAAATTATTTTCACATGTTTAAAGCATTCACAATTATCTTCATTATCTTTGTTTTGCCCCTGAGAACACTGAGGCACAGAGAGGTAAAGCGCCTTGCTTGTGGTCACACAGCCAATTAGAGGCCTAACCAGGTATAGAACTGTCATCTCCTGGTTCCCAGCATGCAGCTCCCTAGACCACACTGCTTACCATATTAATAGGCTGGGATTACGGAAAAAAGCAAACCCAATTAGTTTCTGTTGCAGCCCTTTTACAATCCTGTCTTGTTTCCCCGTGTGTTTATATGTATGTTTTAATAGCATTCCCTGCCTTTTATGCTGAGGCTGCTCGAGGTATGTTTATAATGGTGGCGTAATTATAATAATAAAATACAAATCCATCTACAGAGTGAGCTCATTACTGCTGGCCAGGTAAACAAATAGGCTTGGCGTTGATGCTGGAGCAAGGTGCTTTATTTCTAAGGTGGTGCCGCTTTGGAGCACGAGATGGTTTGCTCATCCAGTGTAGGAGGGTCTGTGTTCCCAAAATGACTGGAGTTTGGGGTGCAGAGTTGAGCCAGTAACTGAGACGCTGGTGAGGTTGCCTTAACGTGTCTTGCCCTTTCAATCTCTATTTTTCCCAGGCATGGGATGAGAAGCACAAGGGGAAATCATTGCTCTCGTTCTCTGGCTATAAGATCTTTCCTTGAATATGTCAGTAGGCCTTTTGGCATTCAAACTCCTGAACATAGTTTCTAATGTATACAAAAGGGAAAATTATTGTTATGAACGGAGCCATAGGAGAGAGAGAGAGTGTATGTTTTTTTTTTTTAAAAGCCTGTCTGTCCTTGTTAATTAGAAGTGCACATATTGGGAAATTAACTATGAAATACTAAAAATGATAAATTATTCCTTATTTGAAAGTATAAATTAAAGGTTTAGTGTATATAAAATTTGTCATGTTTAATTGCAAGTTCAATTAAAATTCAGGGTAATGATGATTTATACAGGTTTCTGTGTAATTTGATATTCATTAGCTTAGCCAGACACATGCTGATATTAGCTCGTTAATTATGTTTCCTTTTGTTGAAGGCAGCCTTGTGAAAGCAATCTGCTCAAAGTTTTCTAAACTCATTCTGCTAAATGAATATTTGGCAGCTGTTCATGTTATTGAGATGGTCACTGTGGCTTCATTTCACTCCTAGGCTGCATCAATCATACCTTCTCTGTGACAAACAAGGGTTTCTCATTACAAACCCATTTAGGAAGGTTAGGGCTGACATTAAAGACTGATTGCATGGTACTCTGCTGTTACTTTGCAGTAACATTGGAGTGGAGCTGTCGCTAATATCTGCCCCTCCCACATGGTCAAACTGCTTAAGACACATGGAGGGGGAGAGTGGATCACCACAGTGGCCCGAGGTCTCTCTCTGACATTGCTGCATCTACTTGGGAATTGGAGTTTGGATCTCGGGAGGAGGACTCTCAAGGGAGCCATGACCCAGGCCCCTCCTTAGGTCTCCACGGCGTTGTCATACTCTGTGCACAGGTGTGGCTGTTGAGGTCCAGAGAAGTTAAGGGGTTTGCTCGCAGTAGCCTGTTGACTCTAAGGAATGGAGTGGAACATGACACTTGAGTAGGTGAAAGTGGAAATGCTGGACTGGCTGATGAGGAGGTTTCCAGAAGCATCTCAGCTGTAGTGGCAGAGAACTGGAAGAATCACCATCTGGTTGGGAAAACAACCATGTCCTGCCCCAAAATACTTTGGAGGATTTTAAATAATTGGTGGATTTTTCTCATAGCTGTTATTATGTGATCTCACACTCTGCTTGGGATATTGTGGAAAGATAGGTAGGGATTGTCTTTACGTTTTGACAAGTGAGGGAAACTGAGGCACAGGGAGCTTGACTGATTTGTCTAAGATTACCTATGTGGATACTGGTGGACTTGGGCCTCTGGGCTTCTCTGCGTGTCACAGTGAGCCCTCTCCCAATACACATTCATTTCCCATTTTGTATTCTCCCTGCCACCACTCTCCTGTAAGGGAACCAGACACTTTGTAAATGGTGGGAATGAATGTTGCCTATTAGGCTGACCAGGGTTTTAGTTTCTGCCCATTTGTTGATACCAATAGGTAGCAAACCTGCTTTGTCACAGTAAAATGCAATGAAAATTCCTTATGAGAAATTATCATTTGTATCTCTATAACTCTTTTCATGTACTTGTTTATTTTTAGGTAGGAGGTGGTTAGGGACTCTTATTTTTTCTATTTTTTGAGAGCCATCTCTCATGCACTGGGTCTTGCTTTCAGGCTGATGTTTTTCCTGATGTCATTGTGGAGCACGTGGCTGGCTAGCCGTCCACCACAGTTATTCTCTCTGTCTTCAGTGAGGAGCTATTGCTGGCACTGCACCTTCCAGCGCCCCCTCTTGCTCCCTCCCAGGGGGATCCAGCGGCCATTCCCACCACAGGCTTCATGATACTTTCTTTCCCCATCTGCCAGATGGAGGTGAAGGACTCTGAGGTATAAAGGTTGGTAGAATCACAAAGTAGAAGGAATCTGGGTTCCTGAATTGCCACGTGGAAGGCCATCTAATGGGCACCTGGTTGGTCATTTCATAAGTAAGAAATAAACATCTCTTCTCTTATGTCACTAAAATTTCATGGTTTATCACAGTAGCTAGCCCAAGACTACCACTTTATTTATTCATTCTGCAAATATTTGTTAGAAATATTATTCTGGGCCAAATCTTGGGCTAAGAGTTGGGGACCTAATGAAAAAAAAAAAGATGCTATTCCTGACTTCAGGGATCTCAACCATGTAGAAAGGGAGCTACACAAATAGAAAGACTTCACTCCAGTATAGTAAGTTCTGAGAGAAGAGAACCCAAAGAACTTCATTTTTTTTTCCTGGATTTTTTTTTTCTGAAATGTCTAGCGAAGTAACAGATTTAAACTTTAATAGTAGTAGAATCTTTTAGTAGAAACCCCTCCTAATATTCCATATTCAATATTCCAAGTGAATACACGAGAACCTCCAATTCATAAAAAATCTGAAAAGGCTATGGTAGAAATGGGGGCCATGAACCCACTTGGCCTTATCTGAGAATTTCCCCCTTGGAATCCTGGGGGCTGCATTATGCCACCTGAGAACCCAGAGAGAGATTCAAACCCAAAAGTAGACTGTTCCTTCCCTGACTTTTTTTTCCCCCTCTCATTCTATAGGTTATGGTACATGGTGGCTGTTTTTATAGAATGCTTATCTGTAGTCAGTGGAAGTTTGGTTGATGGAAGGCAGATAGTATATGCCTGAACTTTTCTTTTTTTGACGATTACTAGCTGCCTGACCTTGTGCACGTTACTTGACCTCTTATTGTCCCAGTTTCTTTACAGGTAAAGCAGGGATAATAATAGTGTCTGTCTTACAGGATTGTTATGAAAATTGACCAAGTTAATATATAGAAAGGACTGTCACAAGGCTGTCCCATAGTGAATGTTTAGCATTGATGGCTGTCCCCAACCCATGTGTTAAAAACACATTATATTTGTGAGCACTTCTAAATTTTTACTAATAAGCACAAGGATACAAGAACCTAATTGAACATTTGGGGAATGATATCTTAGTAATAAGACTATATAACCTCTGATATTTGTGATTTCTTTTGGTTCTATGCACCAAATACTTCTGAAGGTTTTCTGGAATTTAGGAGGGATTGAAATTTTTCCTTGTCATGTTTGTGAGAAAGTACATTGTCTTCAGGAGAAATTCCAGTTTTTTTTTTCTTTCGTTTCAGACCTCAGGTCTTTATGGACCTAAATAATGTAACTTGGAACTTTTCATTTTTTAATTTCACCACCTATGTCTTATTAATGCATTTTGTCAGTGTGGAAAGCCCTCTGGTGGTCAAAGTAATTCCTATGTGGCTCTTAACAGATGAGTGGAATAAAATCAAGTTCATGTAGAAGAGCTGTGTTCAAATTCTATTTTTCTCTTTTGCTGATTTCATTTTCTAATTAAAGCAGAAAGCAATTTACTTTGGAACATTTTAGTTCTAAAGTTGTCTTGGGGAAAATACTAGTAGGATAGTTGGCTTTATCCAGACGAAAATATTTTAGTGACGGTATTCACTTTTTTGGAGGGTTTTTATACTGTTGTCCAGTTTACCGTTGTCACTCCAGGGATGAAAGTTAACATTGGACACTCCAGCATGAGGATTCTTAGAACTTCATATAATATTAAAGCTGTAAGGGAGAGACTTGGAGCTTATCCTCATTTTCTATAAAAAGAAGCTGAGGCCCAGAAAGAAGTGATTTGCTCAAGATGTTGTCAGCAGGGAGCAGAGCCATGAGTAGAAGCCAGGTCTCCTGTGTGCTGGTTCCATATTGCTTGAGGGGTATCATAGTTGGGTCAAGTCGATAAACCCTTGGTCTCAAGACAGGTCCCAAGTTGGCCGGATCTCATGAAAATCAGCCAGAGGATAGTCCTTCGAGGGCAAAGCACAACTCATAAACTGCCTCTGGGTTACTCTGTCTCTTTTTTGGGAGCAAGACATTGTGTGGGGTTTTCTTTTCTTAGTATACTATTGAAACTTGGTTGGTTATATTGACTAGAATGATCTGGCCTGCACAATCACCCTCAGCATATCCTTGCCATTAAACAACATTTCTTGGAAAGGATGTGCATTAATCTTGACTGTGTGCTGGCCGCTGCAACTCATCATAAAGATGAATGACTGATGGGTGACCTATGTCTGGTGTCCTAGGAGGGCGGATAACTTGGAGATGCAGAAACATCTGTTCTGCTCTGAAATTGGCAAGACAAGCTGGCTTGTCCCTCCTTTGCCTGATGCTATTGCGTGAGCTTACATTATTTCTCTTTGTTTGAGTCTTTGGCTATGTCTGGTGTAGGCGGGGTCCTGAGGCCATTTCTCAGTATACCCAGTGTGACATGATATGATCACAAGGAAGCATGGGGGATGGGATGGGGGTCACTGAACCCCCATCTAGTATATTTTCCATTTCAGTTCCTACTTCAGGCAGGACCCCCTGGGAGGGTGAGTATCCAGAAGCTGCATGAAAGCTAGAAATTCTGGGAGTTTCCCAGAATCCTCTAGTGTTCCTGGGTTGTTCCTCTGGATATAGGTGCATTTTCTCAAGAGACTCTTTAACTCCTTATGTCTTCATTATTGTCCTCATTGCTAAATCTCACAGGGCAGGGTTGGTTTATAATGCTTGCATGAATTAGATAGCATTTATGAAATAGAGAACAGCTAATAAGATGGGAATTCAATTTATTTGGCATGGTCTCATTTGGGAGGAGGGGTGGTGTGTTAAATCACTGTTCTTCAGCGAGTATGCATGATTTGAGTCTTTATTTTGAGGTTAGGTTCTGTGGCACATAGAAAATGTGGCCCCTGCCTTCAAAGAGCTTTAAAAAAAACAATTTCCTTTCTGTGAGTGCTTCCGGAATGCCTGCAGCATGCCCGGTGCTTGAGACAGCAGAAATCCATACCCCTTGGAGTAGAAGCTGTGGGTAACATCCCATGTCCCCTCATTGTTCCAGTTTCTGTGCCCACTGTCCAGTCACAAGCCCCTGCAGCTCTTTGCCTTGCAAGCTTTCTCTGGCTTCTGGAGCTTTTTTTTTGCTTGTGGCAAGGAAGACTGGAAATGCCAGAGAATTAATGACCCTTGGTTACAGCCTCCCCTGCACCAGTGGCTGACAGGTGTTGGTGGATAAATGCCCCATCTTCCTGAGTTGGGATAGCTCTGAGGCACATTCTTTAATGTCTCTCAGAGTTGCCCAGCTGCAGTTGAGCTCCAGTTGTCCACCGTGGTAACTCATCTGGTAGGGTACCATGCACCGTTACTCGCTTTCTTTCCCTTCCCTCACTTCCCTATCCTCCCCCTGGAGTCACTTCATCCAAAAGACTTTCACTGAAATCCTTATCTCAGCATGTGCTTCTAGGGGAACTCAGACTAAGAAATCTTTCATAGTCTACACTGCCTTTGATAGAAGTCAGATTCTGGTAAAGGCTGTAGAAGACATGCAAAATGCTGAGGTCAAGTAGGAGAGGGAAGGATTTAGTCCAAGTAGAAGGATCTCAGAAGGTTTCTTGGAAGAGGTTACATCCTAACTAGGCTTTTGAGGAATGGGTTGGGCTTTTCTTAGGAAACTGCAAAAGGGAGGCCAGCCCACTCTGACAGAACAGCTTCCACAAAGGCCTGGAGGTAGGAAGAATGTGAGAATGTGACGCATGTTGGAAAATGGTGAGTATCTGGTGTGGCTATGGCTCAGGGTCCATTGGAGTTCAGGGTACATAGGTTGGATAATATAAGGAGAGGCTACTGGGGGGTCTAATTACCAAGGGTTTGAATGTGAGGCTGAGACATGCAGCATATTTTGTGGGCAGTGGTGAGCCTTCCAATTATCTTAGCAGTGAGGGGTAGTAATTTGTCTTTAGGATGAAGGAGGAGGAATAACATACATGAGAAATAGAAGCTTGGTAAGTGTGAGGCTATTGCATGGTCCCTTATTGCTAGAGGATTTCAAACTGAAGAGAGGAAAGTGTTAGCAATCTGGGAAGTATCAGGGAAGAGGTGAAAGTTGAGTTGAGGCTATTCATTCACTGACTTAAGGGAATGTTGTGGCAAGAATTTGCAGACAGCCTGTCCAAAGGGACCAGGGGCAGGAATGATTTGGAATCAGGGATCCATTGTGACTTTCATGGCCCTAGGTACATTGGACTTTGTAGACCCCTTAGAATATTAAAGATTATTGGTGTACAGACAAATCTATTAATATTTTCTTCAGCCTAGAGTTGTTTTCCCTTCCACTTCTGAAAGAAATTTAAACATTTTTGTGGTCCCTTGAAGTCTCCTGGGCTCTCAGAAGTGTGTGCCCTGTTCCTGATGGAGAAGTTAGTCTTGCTTGGCTTGAGGGGAGTGCTGGGATTCTATGTGCTTCTCTGAGGCTAAGTTGTCTCAACTGTGCTTGTACAGATGTATGTAGCCTTCCAGCATTGGAGGAGGGAGACCTCAGAATTCATCTTCTAGAGATCGAGGGACTACGGTGGGGGGTACATGCAGGACAGCCATTCCAGGTAGACCAGGGGTTCACTTCAGGAAGTCTCTGAGGAGAGTGAGAAGGTGGAAAAGAGTCCCAGGGCTCAAGGAGCCTGTGTGTGGCTTTTTGTGTGTCAGGGTCAGGTAAGCAGGCTTGTATTGGCTGGTTTTCCCTTCATGAACTCATCCTTCACAAAGCTTGCCCCGCCTCCTGACTCAGCGAACACTTCTCCTTCAGCTCTACTGCTTCACCCGTGCATTTCCACTGGCTTGCTAGTGCTGCTGGAGGAGTGCCCTCCTGTCTTCAGAAATGTTGACGAAGAAGAAGAGGTTTACTAAATGAAGTGATGGCATCTGAAAGAGGCCTGCGAAAAGCTACCACAGTGGAAGGACTGCCCAAGGTTTGGGGATTTTTTTTTTCTCCTCCTTTTCAAAAATAGTCAAAACACATGCAACACATACTTGTAAAAGGATGACAAAGGGAGAGAAAATTGCAGCTGGCAGTTGTTTGCGGCACTGTTATTGGGTTGCTCCTTAGCTCTTGAAATGGCTGGCTGATAATCATACGTGTTTCCCCTCTCCTGTTGGGCTGGGTTTTAGTCCAAGTTTAACAGTGAGCTTGTGACTTCATGAATCCCACGTGCTGAGGAAATGTAGCTGCAGCTTTTTCTGGTCATATTATTTGCACCGTAAGGGTGCACTCGTACTGCCATATAAGCGCATAAAATTATGATTTTGGCGAGCAAGGAGATCTTTTAACACCTACCTGTTTCGGTTCTTTTTCCAAAATTTGGAAGCATAATTTGCTGAGTGAATGACGGTCTCTCCAAATATCAGAGCCCCACTTTGTGGTGAGAAAGAAGATTGATTGTTTCTCTTTTGTGAATTCAAAATTGGGATCAGCATGTCTTAGTCAAGATGTCACCTGGAGTACAGATCTCCTTGTTAGCTAACCACTGGTGTGTCCTTCTTTTCAAAGGATGTTTCTTTGTAAAATGGTTTGGTTTGTACTTGTGTATTTGGTACCTTAATTGCAGATAACTTTCTCCGTGGATGAGAAGTCTGATAATTAGTTTAAATGTCATTCAGATATATAGGTAGACAGGCGTTAGTTTGGAAACACAGGGCAACACGGCCTCTTGGGACTGTGGCCCACTGCAGAGGTCACAATCTCTGTGGTGCAATTTAATGGCAAAAGAGAAAAAATCCCCCCAACGCACACATGCTGGTCCATTTAAAAAACAAATTATCATCTGGCTGGGTTGTTAGTATGTCACTTCTGGATACAAATACCATAGATTTGTTTTATGAAGTCAGAGGAGTTTAAAGCTGACCAGGAACCTTACTGATTCTTTTATATAACCTTTTTTATTTCACAGTTTGATAGAACTGAGGTTCAGAGAGGCCAAGTGATTTGCCCATGATCTCAACTTGCAAGACAACCTGGACTGAACTCCATGCTTTAATGTCTAAGTTTGGTGTCCTAGACTAAACTACGCTGCTCTCCCCTGATTTCGGAGGGACTGAGTGGTTGATACTATAGAGATGAGTAGACCTGGTCTCCTCAAGAGGTTGTCTATCCCTCTAGTCCTGCAGGGGGGTTGAGATAAGAATGCAAGGAGCTAGAATAGCTAGCCAGCGAGTGGATGTCATGGAAGGGACCACACTTGATATGGACTTAATGAGGGAGCAGCCCTTTCTGTTAATGGTGGGTAAGAGAAAAGGCCTCCTGGAGGACACAATATTTGAAGTGGGTCTGGAAGTACAGATAGGGCTTTCGTAGGCACCGGAGTAGGCCTTACTGGATCCATTAGTGTTAATCATGTCCCTGAGCACAGAAATCTGCAAAGGAGTTAGAGCGACCTCGTAGTTGGTATATTCCTGCTTTGTCCTCATCTCTATGAGTGTGCCAGGAATGGGCATGGGGAGCTCCAGGCCTGTGCATGTGCGTGTGCACTGACTACCATGGCCCATAAGGTGCCTTTGCAGGATGCTGACCCTGTAAATACCAAGCACCAAGGTGGTTAGGCAGGTGTGGGTGTGGGCAGGAAGCTCAATGCTTGGCAACAGAGACTGCCCGACACATGTGGCTCTTGTCACCTGAGACAAGCAGCAGAGGTGAGACAGCCTCCACCTGGGTGGGACTGATGCTTCCCAGTGCCTCATCCCTGGGATGTCCCCTCACCTTCATGGGTACTGCCTCCTGCCCTTGGAATGGAACCAGAGCTGCCCTCAGGAAGGCCACAAGTGACTTACAAAAACTGCCCCCACCCCTCCAGGGCAGTCTGGCACACATCCCCTAATCTTCCCTGCTTTTCTGAATCTTTAAAATAAGTTTTCATTAATTTTAGCTTACGGTGAAGGGAAGTAACCCGTGGCTTATAAATAATGGCAACAGTTTTATGGAAACACCTAAAAATCACCAGGGGCACATAATAAGAAAGTTCTCCGTCTCCAGGTGTGAAAACACGTCGCTGATTACTTGTTGAGCAAGACCCTGTCAGCTTTTTTATTACAATATGTTATTGGGTAATAGTTTTAAAATTATTTATAGAAAGAAATCGAGCTGTGTGGAGAATTCCATCATTTAATATGTTGTCTGTGAATCTCATTAGCCTTTGTAGCCTAGGGGTTAGGAAGGAAAACAGAGTGGACTGTATTTTGAAGATGGAGCACTATATACACTTTTTGTCAGGGGGCTTGTTGACCTTATGTTAAGTTGCTTCTTTGAGAGTCTGTGTGTGTTATGGCTCTGGTTTCCATGGTATTTACATAAACCTAGCAACAGTTCGCAGTAGAAAAGTGGTGGCAGGGCCTACGGTCTCATCTGCCGAGGAGTGGGAGCAAGATAGGATGTCTGCTCTGCAGGCGTAAATAGGGAACCGCACTTTTGGGTAAGTGACACAGTATGTAAGGACTGGGGCAGAGGATGTCAGCACCACCTGGGGGTGTATTGTAGCCTGTCCCTTGTCTCCATGTGACAGAGACAGCTCCAGTGTTCTGTGTCTGTGAAACTTGTCCTGTGAGTTCTCCCATCCAGCAGTACGTCAAACAGCATGGCGGTAGACAGTGTTGGGAGCGCTAGCTACAGTGTAGCCCTGGCCATGTTCTCTGAGTCTTGGCGGAAGCCCATCTTGGGAGTGCTTTGCTCTAGAGAACACACCTCTATGCTGTCCATGGTCTGTGCTATCTACTGACCCCGCAGCTGGCTAGCCAGCTGCAGGCCTAGGGCTCAGCTCTGAGAAGGACCCACTTCAAATGCCCCCTCTAAATGGAGAACTGGCTTCCTGTATTTGGGGATGTTAATGTGGTCAGACCAGGGGCGTGCCTGGAATCTAGGGAGGAGAACAAATATTAGTTAATAGATCACTGTGTAATGTGGTCTCTCTAGTCAGTCCTGTGCCAGGTACTAAAAAAATGCACAGCCTTGGAGGCAACTAGACCAGAGGTGAGACACTGGCCTCAGAATGGTACATTTAGTCCTCATACCTTACAACAAGGAAGGAAAATGAAAGAAAAAAATCAAATTAGAAGGGATTCATTGGGAGCAATCACAATAGAAAGGAGGGAACACTTGACTTTGAGCATAGCGACCTTGGGCAAATAAACCTTTGTAAGCCTCAGTTTCTTTGCCTATAAAATGGGAATAATTGTATGTACCTTGTGGGTTCCTGTAAGGATATAACGAGTTAAGGAAATACAACACTCAGAACTATGCATGGCTTCTGGGTGCTGTTGGATAAGTATTAAGGCTCACTACGGTCTAGTAAGTGGAAGAGCTGGGATCTGAATCCAGGCAGCCTGGTTGCAGAACTCTTGCCTTAATTTATCACACTATGAAGTCTCCTACAACCTTGTGGAGCAGATGTCTTGAGCTGGGCCATGAACAATGGGTAGTATCACATCAGGTAGAGGACAGAGGCTTTGATTTTGGGGGTAGCTGTTGTAGGATAGGTGAGTATGAGCGTGGGGGCCTTCCAGGGTACCTGCCCTATCCTTGCTTTCATTTACCCAGTTTACAGATATTGATCAGACACCTGTGCGTGAAGGGAATGGTCACTGGTAAGACAGTCCCTCCCTCAAATCGTTGGGAGATGGGAGAAGACAGTGAAGACTGTGACATATTTGATGCAGAGCATGTATCCTGCAGAATGAAAAGAGAAAATAAGAGCTTTGTGAGTGTCAGGCATGGTTCTCCATACTCTCCTATCTTAACTCATTTAATCCTCACAATGGCCCTAGGAAGCAGACACCATTATTATGCAGTTTGGAGAGGAGGAACTGAGGTCCCAAAGGAGGTGTAGTAACTTGACTGAGGTCATAAGGGACAGAGCCAGACTACCAACCTGGGCAGTAAGGCTTGGATTCCTGCTCCCTAACCTTTCACTGCACAGCCTTGTAGGGGGCCCATCATGGACAGTTCTCAAGCTAAAATGAAAGTTTAACTTTGATTGGCTAAGAGGCAGAAGGACAGTGTTTGCTCAGGCTTCGTTCACCTTGCTGGTCTGCATATCCTTGTTGTTGGCACTAATTGGAAAATCTTTAGTAGCGTGGGTGATTTTATCTCTGATAATGCACAGTTTTGCCCACTTACTGTTCTGAGATGCAGAAATTGTTGTGTATAAGGGAGTGATAGTAGGTTTTTAGACTCATGAAATCTCAGGCACTCTACAGAGCTCATGTCATGAAAACTCAAGGGGACACTCAGGAAAAGAAGCTTTCTGAAACTTAGCATGTTCTAGAAAAATTGTTGCTACCATTATAGGACTGCAGCTTTTGTGGAGGTATCTGTTTGGATATGTTTCCTCTGTCCCGGGTATTTGTGGTCTAGAGAAGATCCAGAGGCAGTCCTATGGGTCTGAAGAAATGTTCCAATTTGCTGTGGGTCCTCATGATGCTTCCCTGCCATGCCCATGTAGATGAGATGTTAAAAACTTGATTTTCAAAAATGCATTGCTTCTGAATTATTAATAATTATCTCTCCCTTCTTCCCACTCCCCCTGCTACTCTCTTTGTGAAAGTCAACATCACCTTGACCAAATCTCTTGAGTTGACCTTGGTCTGGTTTGTTGGTTTCTTCTGCTTATATTTGAACACTCAGCTTGATTCTCATCATGGGTCATATTTGGGGCACTTGCTCCCTCCTGCTCGGGCTTTCCCACATTCCCACATTCCCTGGGCTTGGTGAATACAAGAATATAAGAGTTTGACTGACAACCGGTCAATGCTATAATCTAGCCTATCCATATTTCTCCATGCATTTTTTTATAGGCAAGGAGGCCAACAGATGGAGAGGAAAATTCCCAAGGTTAATCCCGCAGCTGGTTATGGCAGAGCTGAGTCCTGGAGCTATATTTTCTTTTCTGTAGCATAGTACCATATCCTAGATCCTCCTCCCTTTTTGGCACTAAGATTTTCTGTCATCTTCTCAAAATGCCAAAAGAAAGAATAGAAAAATGAAGCACAGCTCAGACTGGGTCTTACAGTACCAGTCATGGCAAGGGGTCATGGCTTGCTGGACCCACTGGAAGTGCTTCCTCCTCACTGCATATGCAGCTTTGTGCGGTTGCAGGCAAGGTCTCCGCCTGCAGAGCTAACACGAGGGTGGGCGGGTGGGCCATCACGTTTCACCAGGGTAATTTCCTAGAGAGAGGGGAATCGTGTTTTGTGTGTGGTCTGTCTAATGCCTCTCACATCCAATCACTTTAAAACCAATCAAATTAATAATGTAGGGAGAAACAAATGGAGTCACTCCTTAGATATTTAAGCTGGAATAATTTTGCTGCCACTGACATGTAAATCTTTAATAGGATAGGAGGTTTGGCAATAAACAACAACAACAACAAACAGTAAATAAACAAATGCCAAGTAGCTGGAGACCTGGTTCTTTTGCACTATTTTAGGTTCAGTCATTACTGCCTGATGTTAGTTTCCTGAAACATGTATTTATTGAGGTCCTACTTCATATTGGGAGGTGTGTTTTCAGCACTGGGTCGTAAAGTAGTGCAATATATGGTCTTTACTCTCAAAGGATGTCCACTCTGGTGGTGGAAGTTTGAAGACAAATACAGATCAGGATGTGTCAAATGCCAGCCTGGTTCTATATGTACACTCTGTTCCAGCCTTTCAGGGCTGGGATAAATGATGTGTAGGGCTAATTACCCTTCAAACAAGGAAACTTTCACCATGAAGTATTTTCACCTGGACATAGTGTGGGGGGCTGAATCTCTTCTCCTGTCTCAGTCCATTTGGAGAACTTTCACAGTAGTCATTAAAGACCTGTAATCGAGGCAGAAAAGAGCTGTGGCTGGAGTGGGGGGCAGCATGCCCACACCCAGGTATAGGTACTTCTGTCTTTTAGATCCCACAGGAGCTTCCTACAGTAGGAGTGAGGCTCCTCACAAGTTAGTTTTAAACCAAAGCAAAGCACATTTTATTTTCAAGATCTAAAATTTCAAGAGGAAGTTTTCCTGCAACTCTGATCATATATCCCCTTCCTCCTTCTGGTCCTTCCTAAGAATTTAATATTTGATAAGGTTCCTATTCCATTGCCCCACCCCTAGTTTCTGTCATCCAGACTTACTAATGTGCCTTAGAAGTAAACTCCTTCATCCTCCAATTATTCTGCCCCTCATTTCTCCCCATTGACCTCCCTTTTACTTTTTATCTCTTCTCTGGCGAGTACGAAGTACCAAATGTGAAAGTCGAACAGGTCTTTATTCAGAGTTGGTATCTGTCTTCTGTGCATCTCCTGTGCATTTCCAACAGTGGGGGGAAAATCATGGCTCCTGCCTTCATTCCTTCCACGTTCCATCAAGCAAACTACTTTTTAGGGCTAATTCCTCCCTTTTAGGCAGATCTCTTACTCTTCACAAAGAAGCTACTGCTTCCCTGAAGCTTTGAATGGTCACCACCTTAATGGTCTTTTTCATTTTTCCCAGACCTGACAACGTGGGATGTGGCTTGATTGCCATCCTTGATATGTCACAGTGGTTGAGATGACCTTGCTTGGTGGATAGTGGGCATAAATGTGCTGATCAGATATCTGAAGCCAGGAGAAAGATGTGGAACTGTCCTTGTTGGAAGCCCTATAGTCTGTTTGCTTGGTTCTTATTGGCCCATTTGAAAGTTGCTTTCTGCCACCGTTTTATTTGTATGGTTAACCATGGATTCCCTGCCCACATTCCCATCCTTGCTTTATGTTTACCCTTTGGTTCTGGGTCCCGACATCATGACTGTCTTTTAGACTTATATATTTTCTGCCATCTTTCTTCTCACCGTGGGCACAAGTCATTGACTCTTCTCCCAGAACTTGGATGAGGCTTCAGAATCGTTGCCAACAATGCCCCGAAAGTAGCCACCAAATGACTAGATTTATCATAAGAATTAAGACTTATTTGCTCTCACTACCTCTAGCCCAAACATTCATTTTCATCAGCCTAGATGACCTCTTGGTAGACCTTTTCTTCCCTCTTCTTACCATTTTGTTTTCTGTGTTCTGTTCTTCATCTATTATTCGTGGTGGTGGTGGTAGTGATGATGATGATAACCAGTGTTTACCAAACTCTCACAGTGTGCCAGAATATACAGGGTACTGTATATGGATTAATTCTTTCAATCCTTATATTACCTGTGAGGCATACTCGTCTTCATCTTACAGATAGGAAAATGAGTGCCCAGAGAGGTTCAGTGACTTACCTAATGTCACACAGTAAGTCATTGTCTGAGCTGAACCTAAAACACACTCTGTCCTTTTCTCCCTGCCTCCGTACCAACTTCCTTAGCACCTCATTACATCTTCCATAGTCACTGAATTTTATTCTTTATCATCGTGGCTTACCTAAATACTGACTGTATTGGAAAAATTAAAATTATGGTCTCCTTAATAAAATAACTTTGAAGGGGGTGTAGATGTCTGCACTGGGAATACTTTTTGTGTGTGAAACAAAAATTCAACTTGTTATAGTCAATGAAGTCAATGGTTCAGTTAATAATGCCCCTAATGGCATAATTCTGCTCAGTGCCAGTGATGGATACCTTTAAAATCAGAGACTAGATTTAATGAGAAGACATGCAGAAATCAGTGCTGTCATAAATACAGCTGGGATGGGAACTCCATGGGAGAGGAAAACCCCTAGAAACCACTTGACATACTGGTTCCAGTCTCATAAATCTCAGTCTTCAGCCCTTCCTGTAAATCCCCCATCCATCCCAGCAGCACCCGAGCATTCCCTCCTGTGCAGCCTGTTTGCATTTCCCCATGGGTTTTCCGTGCTCACAGATTGCCTTGTAGATCAATGCAGTTACCCATGCGCTACTGGTGCATGGGAGAGCTTTATTCTTTGTGCTTGTTCCATACGGGAGGAAAATATTTTTAAAGACTCTTTTTTTAGGATGTCTTTGAGACTCCTCTAAGTACTGTGCCCTTCAAAGGATTGACCTTCTATTTTACGAATTCTCCTTCTTTGCACTTCTCCCTACCACCACCCCCCCCCCCACCTCCGCCTTGTATTGGAATAAGTCTCCAGAGACTCACTGTGGCCTGGGACCAAGATGTAGGCCAAGTGGAAACACACCAAAGTGATTTAATAGAAAAGGTAATTCCTATTCAAACGGGATGGTCCCTTATTCATTTCCTCGGATTATCATCAAATTTATGTCACCAGCAAAGGAGCTTTATTGAGTTTCACAGATATTCCTTTTGCTCTCATTGTCGTTAGTTGGCACGCTGACATTTTCATATGTGTCTCAGCTAATGCCTCAAAATTACTCCATCTACAAATGTAACAATTGAACAGATAATTTTAATAAGATTCAGCTTGACTTCAGACTGCACTCCTTCCTTTCTTTATAGAATGCAAATTGTAACCTGTTTTTAAAGCCGTGCAATGCAGTGAACTTTAATGGGATTTGACAACATCATATTAAGCACAACAACTACGCATAATGTACCGAAAAATTGGACGTGAAATTGGAAACATAGCTGAGAACAAAGTAAATTTACATGGTTTGGTAGTTTGAATGTCTGATATCATATTCTCTCATGCAAGCCCCATAAAAAAGCAAAGGATTTAACAATGGATATCAGCAGAAAGTGCTTTTAAAGTTAAAACTGATGGATGGCTTGTCAAAAAAAATAATTGCATTGGTTGGAAAGTCGGGATGCGTGCTGAGGGGGAGAGAACAGGATATACAGAGAGGATGATGGGAAGTGACAGTGGTCTGTCAGGAAGGACTGGCTGCCCAGAGGAGTGTGAAGTCAGAGCTATAAGGTGGCAGAGTAGAACAGGCTGTCAGAGCGGGAAAGTGGCTTTAATACCCTGAAAAGCAAAGGAATCCGCCTGTCAGCTTTGCTCAGCCGTGCTGAAAGAGGAAGGGAACATGGCATAAAGTTAGAGACATTAAACAGGGGTGGGGGGTGCGGGGGCCGGTGCGGGGAGCACAGGCAGGCAGTGGGAAGGGGATGTGGAGGCGTCTCCTGCAGTTTCTGAATATTTTCTTTTCTATTAAGATTTTTTTTTTTTTACCCTTTCTCAAGGGCCACTGAATTAAATTTGAGGGGCTGGGGGTTCCATTTTGCTTTTGAAGAAAAGGATGATTTAAAGCGAAGGCACACGCACGTCCAAACGGCCGCCTGCCGCACTGGCCGAGTGGGTGGCTTTCTTCACAAATACACCTAGGGATGCCTCGGCATATTTCTGGCGTTTCACATCTACAGCCTCATCTGCTGACCTTTTCTTCCTTTTGGGTTATGCTGTCCATTTTCCTGAGGCCGACACTGATAGCCAGTCACTCTGGGACTAGCTTATCTCCTGCCAAAGTGCTTTGAGGACTTAACACTTTAGCCGTACAACAGGATCATGATTAAAATGCAATAATCTGATGATTTTTCCATAAATATTTTTTTGCTCTATCAGCATTAGGTTTTGAATAATTTATTATTCTTCCTTAATATACTCCTGGCGGTGAGGTTAATTTGGTCATCTTGCAGGGGCCTGGCTGGTAATGAACATTTTTATATCAGGCCTCGGAGTACTTACTCCGTACACACATCACGTCTTTACGATTTAATTGCCCCAGTTGCTTGAGAGTGTTAGAGTCTAGGAGGGGTTGGAATATGGTAGTTTACCTTATTAAAAATATTTTGTGTACCTGACCTTACAAAAATATGTTCTGAGAACCATCCAGATTCTTGAACTGTGTCTAGCCCCAGTACAGTTCTCAGTTTGCTTCAGCAGCTTGGGGTCGGGGGACTTCTTTCCAAAGAAATGAGTCTGCCATTTGTGGAGGGAGAAGATGGTAGCAGTAGGAGGTGACAGCAAGCAGCAAACACTTACGTAAGCACTCCTTTTGTGCCAGGCAGTGATCTACATGTGTATGTCTATTAACCCATTTAACTCCTATTACAACCTTTGAGGTAGGTTCTGTTAATATTGCTATTTGGCAGATGAGGAACCAGAGAAGTTAAGTAACTTAGACAAGGTCACACAGCTAGGAAGGGGTGGAATTATGATTCAAACTCAGGCGTGTGGCACCAGAGAGTATGCTTTTAATCAGTGTGCTATGGGTGGGTGAGTATGTGGGAAGGCACTTAGATGCCAGGTTGATGCCTGTTTTATTTCTGTTGTTCTTGTGTGTCTGATGCACTATGGGAAGGATTTTCTTGGAAGCCGGCAACAGCAACAAGTGAAGCAAGCTGAGCTGTCTAGGAAATAGTAAGGCCCCAGAGGTCTCTTCTCTGTGTTGGTACCAGCGTGACAAGGCAGGCAGGAGAGAAGAAAAGACCAAAGGATGGGAGACAGAGCTGTTGTGGTCGCAAAAGCAAGCCAGCATCCAAGCCAGAATGAAAACACTCATCTGAAATTATGTACCCATCACGTTCAGTTCTGGGTTGCAGTAAACTGCTTTCCAGAAGATGAGCACCTCTCTCTTGGTCTTCCTCGTGCCTGGCTGGAGGTGTGAGTCAGTAGCCTGTCCTTTTTATCTTGAATTCATCCAGTGTGGTAGGACTTTGCTCATTAAGTAGATTGATTAGCTGGGTCTTCCCCTGTGTGTGTGTGGGCATAAAGGAGCATCTGTGATCACACCCATGTTTCCGGTTTTGCCAGGGTGTCTTGTGGGTTACGGTGCTGTGCCACTGCACCTCACTGCCTGGTCATGTTGCCATTAGTCTGCTTTCCTGGGCCCATAACTCTGCTGTAAACAAGCAGAGAGGCTTTCTATTCAGTGGACTGTTTCCCTGCCCCAGCAGGAGATTTTGTCGTTTTTCTCCTGGGAATCTCTGGCCTTTTTCTCTCCTGATACTAAGACATGGCCCTTCCAGAGTTCTGCATAGGAAGACACATGCCTGTCATTGTCTTTCTGCATCTTCTGAGATCCGGCGTGTCCTGGTGTGACTTTAAGAAGCCTCCTCCAGAACTCGATGCTGTGCTGTGGCTGCAGCAGATCTAAAAGATGGACAGCAACACGGCTAGTCTCAATTTGGACCTTCAAGGGTTATAATTGGGATTTGGGCCTTTGAGTCAAAGAATTTCAGGGTTAGAGTGGATGGAGCTTAACTAGCCTTTTCAGGGTCCCCTCTTAAGGGTCTCTAGTGAATAGGAACTCAAAATAATTAGGGGCAGTGAAAACCATCTAGAGATAAGCAGAAAGTTTGTTCTTAAGATGAGCCAAATGTGTTCCCCTGGAACTTTAATCCATTGGTCCTTGTTCTGATTCCTGGGATGCAGATCCCAACTGTGAAATCTGCACGTCATAGAATCCACTGTAAAACTACATAAGTCTTTAGCCTACACACATGCCTGTCTTCTTCCTCTGCTGCTGTTCCCTTTGTGTTTGTTGGACATGCTTATAGCTGAAGAGGCACTCAATCAAAATTCTTCCCGCTCCTTCTTCTCTTCCCTTCTTTATCCTACTTTTTCTAAGCTTATTCTAGGTAGATTTTATGGCACACCTACTGATGCACTGGAACTCAGTTACTTTCATTAGCGTGGTACCTAAGCTCAGAATTCAAGTATTAAGGGAAGGACCTCCTGATTTCAGGTAAGGGGAATAAGGCACAGTCCCCACAGTGACAATGCCAGCTGGTGCTGCTGTTTCCATTTTACAAATGAAGAAAAGGGAGCTCAGAAAAGTTAAGTTCCTTGCCTGAGGACACAGAGCTAGTGAAGAGTGGAGTAGATTTGGATTCAGGTCTTCTGACTCCAAAGACGGGTATTTACAAGGCAGAACCAGTGTACTGGCTCTAAGTGCAGGGTCCAGAGCCCAGCAGGCCTGGGTTCAAATCCTGGCTTCCCCAACATGTACCAATTGATGACCTTGGGTGAGTTGCCTAACCTCTGTTGCCTCAGTGTCCTCATCTGTGGAATGGTGATAATAATAGTATTTCCCTCCTAGGGTTATTGTGAAAATTAGATAATGCATATAAAGCACCTGCCTGGCACAGTACCCGTACATGATAACCACTCAATAAATGTTAGTTTAATATCATCATTGTCATCACCATTAGCACTTTTTTTTTTTTCAACGTTTATTTATTTTTGGGACAGAGAGAGGCAGAGCATGAACGGGGGAGGGGCAGAGAGAGAGGGAGACACAGAATCGGAAACAGGCTCCAGGCTCTGAGCCATCAGCCCAGAGCCCGACGCGGGGCTCGAACTCACGGACCGCGAGATCGTGACCTGGCTGAAGTCGGACGCTTAACCGACTGCGCCACCCGGGCGCCCCACCATTAGCACTTTTTAAACTACGATAGGGAGTGCCAGAGCTGTGCACCATTGGCTACAGAGCCTGAAGCGCAGCCTCCCAGTTCTTGTTGGGGGCAGCGACAGCAGATTCATGGGGTGGGTGCAAACTGCCCTTCGTGCTGATGCTTTACACTGAGGCTGGGCAGGGTCTGGGGAGGGTGGCCGTGGCAATTTTTTTTTTTTTTTTTTTACACACTTCAAGAAGATTGCTGCAGTTATCTGGAAATCTATTGCTCGGGCAAAAGCAGGATTGCGTGATAGAATTTAAAAGGCCGGCAGCTGCATTTCATCCTTTTCACAAGAAAATAACCCCTTACTCCAGTGAAGCTAAAAATAAAAATGGCAGTACATTTGGCAACCACGCTTCTTCCTTTATTACCTCAGCAGTATCTGAATAAAATGTCTTATTAAGCAAGATATAAGGGCAATGAAAAGGAGAGTAAGTCAAATTAGTTGACATCTAAAGCTTGGTGCATCATAGACAGCGAGGGTAGTTACTGTTTAGTAAAATGGATTTAATGCTTAATATAAGTGCTGATATTTAGATGGCTATATTTTGGCAAGTCGGGGGAAAGAGTGGTGGCTTTTGAGCCAGTAGATCTAGGTTTAGTGCTTCCCTGCCACAAACCACTCATGTGGCACCAGGTAATAGGCTTTATCACCTTGGGCCTCGCTTCCTCCATGTACTAAATGAAGGGTGTTTCCTGGAGCCTGATGGCTCTTTGACAGGATCTCAGAGTCACCCAGGGAGGAACGCGGTCCACAGGGCTCTGGAAACCCACCCTATTCTGACAGGTACAGTGTCCCCTGCCCATGCCTTCCATATGGGGTCACTGGGTGAGAGTTTCTTTGTGAGACGATTGTGCTGCTGAAGAAGAGATGTCAGAACCACCAGACTGGATTATTTCTAAGAAGCCTTGCAATTCTCACTTTCAAAAGTTCTGTGATGACCAAGAAGGAGTTGGCTTTGGGAGAAGTCTGGGCCCTGTTTGAGCTACACCCCTATCTGTTATTAGAAAGATATGCATGCTCAGGGGGAAACAGCACAAGGTGAGTGTCACCAGGAAAGAGAAATGATGACAAAGCCTTCTGTCAATGTGGATAGGTGCAGGCATGTATGTGTGTGTATGCGAGTAGGGGTGGGTATGAATGCATAGGTGAGCATTTTGATGTAGGATGTATTTGTGTGAATGAAGGAGTATAAATTTGTGCATGAGTTGATAGAGCCCATGTCAGAACCTGCACCTCACATGTTTTTGGAGAGAAGATGTAAGTGCAGCCATACCCATGAGGCTTATGCACGAGGTCCTTTCCGTGGCTGCCTCTTGTCTCATTTATCCTTGCTAACTGCCATGGTGAATTAGCCTTTCTCTCTTTGTCTGAAGTGGGGACACTGAGTCTTGGAGAACCTGAGTAATTTCCGCGAGGTTACACAGCTTGCAGAGTAGAGGGATTATGGAAGGTGTTTGCTTAACATATGGCTGGGATCTGCTTTCAGCAGACACATGGGCCCTTTTTCCTGCACTGACCTGATGGCTGTCCTATCATATAGGGGGTTACCAGTGTAGTAGCCTTCCTCAGCTCAAAGAAATAAGGATGGTTCATTCTTTACTGCTGAGATCTTGAAGCAAGGGGCAGGGGAAATGAAGCTTAACATCAGAGCGCCCCTCAGCTACACAGCCATCCGATTTCTGGGTGAGGAGGAGTGTCTCCAAAGTGCCAGAGACAACTGTGGGTTAGTGTCTCGGGGTTCTTAGTTTTGTTTGAGTGCCTATTTTATTACTTTCAGGGTTCTTGCAGTCAAGGTTTACAGTGGCATAGGGTGAGCAGGGTTTATCCCAACCGCTTTTTTTGCCAAAAGATATTAACTTGTCATTGTCAGGGAATTGTTCGGGCCTTATTTTTTTGAAGCCTCCCTTCCCAAACTTCTGTTTTAAAAAAAAGGCCAATCAACAACAAGTACTATGCAAAACCATCTTTAGGTATTACTGCAAAATAACTGAATACACCTTGAGACCTTAGCAAATCTTGTTACTTTTTATTTATACCTTGAAGCCCATTGCAGACTTTGTCATTCTACTTCCTTGGTTTAATTTGCAGAGAAGCTTTCATTCTGAAGAAAATATCGTGAGAGCCCTGAGTAGATTTATGCTCTGCTTCTGATGGTTCAGGAAGCCTCAAAATATCTAATATGGTTTTTTCACCTGTTTTGCTTAAGACTAAGATCTTTTATAAGCATCTCTCACTAGAACCATCAGTCATTGTGTAGAAATTTAAATTTTACTAAGTAAAATGAGAATGGATTAAGAGCAAGCTTTTTTTTCCTTTTTTCTTTTTTTTTTCCCCCCAGTGTAAAGCTTAGGTCTTTCCTAGAAGTAACACTTTTTTGGGATTTCTTGGTGCCTTATTTGGAGGTGAGGGGAAACTGGAATGTTTGCACACTGCTGGTGGGAGTATAGACTGATACGGATGTTTGGAAAAATCTCAAAGTATTGACCCAATCAGATGCATGTACTCTCTGACCTAATGGCCCTGTTCTTCTACAGTAAGTGGACATAGGATGGTGGTGATGACGATGTTATAGTTGTTGGTTTCAGTAATCAGGACTGTTAGACTGAAGGTAATTCAGGTTGTAGTATACTGATAATTGGTGAAGACCTTTTCCAGGTATATTCTTAGTAAGCCATTTGTCAAAGTTGCACAGACTGCTTTCATCTCAATCCATAGCCTTTTTAACTGCCATGTATTCCTTCAGAATGCAATGTTCATTTAGTTGCTGTTGCCAGAGTTTGCAATGTGAATGTAAATTGTGATTTCTTAGAAGGGATGTAATCTTGGAAAAATAGAAAAATAGAATCCTAAATTCAAGATAGAGATTATTTAATCCAACTCCTAAACCTAATAAAAATCTCATTTATAGTCTTCTTTGTATGTGATCTACTTGGATTCTCCTAACACCCAAGTGTTTGCCATTTCCAGAGTTAGACCATCTCCCAAAGAGAAATAATTAGGTTCCAAGATTTTGGCACCATTAGACCAAGTAGTAGGATTTTGCCAACTAAGTTCCTAAGGCGTTTTCTAGGGAACAAACAACGGTAAGATGATGCAATTCTATTTCATCTAGTTCCAGTCAGGCCTTGGTTTGCTTGACAGCCAAAACTATCTTTTACTTGAAGTTAAAAACAAGTTGGAGAACCTGAGTGCATTTCCAAGGTGGAATCAGCTGCATGTAACCAAGAAGATAAGATTTTCTGGGCAAGTCATGGGCATTGTGAATAAGGAGAGCAGAGCCCACTTCCAGTGTCAAAGGTCAGTCCTCTCACAGGTGTTCTTGGGGGATGAAAAAACACATGTTGGTCACTATCGAATTTGACCTTGCCCAAACTTACTAATAACTGTCTCTGTGCCTAAATTGTTATCACTGATCGAGGGGCATTTCTATTAAGGGCCTTCAGTTTAGAATTTCTGACCACAGATAGCCTCATGGAGACCCAGATTTCTGGGAGATCAGCTGGGGTACCATCTGAAATGATGATAATGATAGTTACCCTGATTTCCCAACTAGAGACAGAATTGCCAAAATACTTTTGGAAACTAACGTAGTTTTTCTAAGGCAAGGATTGCAGTGGAAGGTAAACATGTGAAACCAGAACCTGTGTTACTACCTTCCTCTGAGCTTCTCGAGGAAATGCACCTGAGAGAATGCTTATGCCTCAGTGAGACTCTTTAACAGAAAAAATTAAAACTCCCAGGGCCTCCTCACATCCTCCCTTGTCAGCATTATTGGGTCATCTGATTCTTTTCTTGGGGAAGTCCTGTTCATGGAGCTGTCTTTTCCAGCTGTGGAATCACATTCAGGGTGTCCAGTGCTTATTGACCTAGGAGTCTGTATCCACCCAACAGGATCAACCAGAAACCACTGTGCTGCACCTCAACACATTGAAAATGTGTTTGGTTACAAAATCCCTGAGATGTTAGTGACACTCAGACTGCACAGTTCAACAACAACAACAACAAAAAAACACAGGCTCACGAACTTGCAGTTGCTGTTGTGGGAAGGGAGAAATTCTGAACTCTCTCAATGAAACCAGCTCTTGTCATTTGTACCAGTAACAGGTTCCTCTGAGTTTTGATTGCTAAGTTTGATAATTTAGTATGCATATAATGTCTTTTGTTCTTTTCCTATGACTATAGTTGCATATGAGCCTGAAACACTAATCCATACGCGTGCTCTTTTGCCATGTGATTTTGATTAAAGCTTTCTATCTACACACCCTGACAGATCAAGCCACACAATTACAAATTACATGTCTTGGGCTTTCCCCTTCCAGTTGGTTGTAGTAGACGGGTTGACTCTGGAACAGCTCAGTAGGAACTCAACTATTCCAAGCAACCAGCCTGAGTAAACAGAAACAAACAAAAAACACTTATAATAAAATCAGACTGTTTATTCTGAGGATAGTCATCATTTTATCTTGGCCATTCTGTATACAATGTGAACTTCATGCATTAGGCAAGTGATTAGAGATTACATTTAGGAGCCTAGAAAGGATTATAATGTTGAAGACTGTTAAGGATAATGTGAAGCTATTTGGCATCAGCCACAATAAATAGTATATGTGGAGGTGTTTTGTAAACTATAAAGTCAGTTGACCAGTGCCTTCACTAAAGAATTAGTTTTAATGTCGCAGAAATATCAAGGCATGGATTCCTTTTCAAAATGACTCAGGATGCTCACAGATACCCTAGTGCTAGCCCTTTTTAAAATAATCATAGGTACTTTCAACACATGGCTTTCCAGATGCTATCATTTCTGACAGTAGGTCTGAATTTAAGGAAGTTGTGGACAGGAACCTTATCTGAACTGTCACCATCCTCCCTCATCACCTTCAAGCAAATGATCAGGCTAGAAGGATAGTTGGGCTACTGGGATGTCTTAGGAGGATGCTGAAAGAGATTGGCCAATGAGATTCATCAGACCCTAATCCCTTAACCTGTCATTCCACATTCAACAGAAATTTGGTCTGCTGCATCACTAATGGGAAAATAGCTTAACACTTTCTTTGAATGTCTACACCCAGACTTGGATGAGGACTTCCAGGATAAAATAGATTCCGGGTACTGTGATGGCTGCACTGTCGTGTGTTGAGGAAAATGAAATAAGAGTCCTTGTTAAGAGCAGTGGATCCAGCCCAAGGTGGTTTCCTAATACAGTAATAATTGAGGTCACAGAAGGTCCAGAGTCCAGTATAGGTCCCTGTAAGATGCTTTAAGGCCATCATGTAAATAAAGCAGTAATTCCTCTCAGGTCATGCATCTGCTAGAATGGTGTATCTAAGACTCGCTATCCTCACACAGAAACAGCTTCACAAGTTGTAGATGATCGGTGAGATGACCGAGAGGGTGTTAGCTAAGATGAGGAGAATGCACTGATACAGTGATTTTTGATACCTTTATGTTCTGGCAGAGGATGTATTTTTAGATTTCTCTAGTTGTACCCTGCTGTGTAGGATTTGTCTAAAGAAGCTTCTGCCTGTATAAGAGCTGTTGTAGACCTCCTTATCCCCTTCCTATCTCCTCACGCTTGTAAAGGGTTGCTATGTTCAGCTGTGCAGGTAATACACTGCACAAGTGTAAAGAGCATCTGTAAGAACAACATTAACCTCAGCTATGTCAGGAAACTTCTCAGGGTTCCCAGTAGAGTTAGTGATTGAAGGATCATGTAACCAGTGATTGGAGGATCAAGTTAACCCAGTCCTCTGGGTTAACTCAGTGGCTTCACACAAGCTATTCAATAATAGTGGGCCTTATTTCTGCATCTCTAAACTGTGTGTTTGTGGGTCCTAGGGAAGGGGAAAGCATCATCTGCTGATCTGAGGAGAATGAAATGAGGATGAGTGGCTTTATCAGTAATTAATTATGGCATATACTCATGTAATTATGCTCACTAAACACCTCAGATTATTTTCCCCCCTCAGCTATTTTGTTTGTATGAACTTGTTGGTTTTCTTGTTTTGCTTCATAAAAGGCAGAGGCGTACATTAAAAATGTGCTGGAATTATTGTCATTCCATGTCTAATTTGCTTTGGGAATCTGGATGGGAGAGAGGGGGAGGCCAGGAGAAGTCTGCACAGCTGGTAGGGCCCTGGCCAGCATGGGAGACATCCCTTCTCTGATCCCTGAGTTGAAAATGTAATTTACAGGGAAAGAGAAGGCCTGAATTTCTTCTGTTTAAGAATCTTCCTTCCTATAGAAGATAGAATGTGTACCAGTGCCAGAGACTTGGATGACCTTGTGAAGCTTGAAGAGGCGGGGAAGGCCTAAAGGCTTAGTCTGGGGCAGGTGAGGAAGAGAGGGCTTCCCAGTGTGTAGGGGCCAGGTGCTGCTTTGGCAAGTTCTCTGGAGGCCCCCATCAGTGCTCGCTCACCGTGTTGGTATCAGACCCAGGTTCACCTGGCAACATATACTGGCTTCTTTCAAGCTAAGCAGCTACCGGGAGGAGGTTTGAGTTCTTAGAAAGCGAGCTGCTTCATTCCTGTTTCAGAACAAGTTTCTTCTAAAAGAGTTCTATTTGACAATTGGATCCAATATGCTTATAAAAATGTTTTATTAAACTTCATAGGACTTTACTTTCATTTAGTACATCACAAGAATTGTCCCTCCCGGGCACTTTTCATGGCTAGAAATTCTCCTGGCTTAAATGGTGCTCTGTAATTAGGGTGGCAGGCCCTGATCTGAGGTTTTTGTGAATTTGCTCTCCGTTTCTCACAAAGAAGTGAACTTGCTTACAGCCCCTCCCACAGAAACAAAGCTCCTTGTTCTTTTCCCTTCCACCCCCTTCCTTGCCCCCATCGCTGTGATGCCTCCCCTCCTACTCTCCAAATTCCCCCCAAGCATTGAGGGTCCCAAGGAAGAGAAGGGCAGGGGTGAAAAATCTGAAACTGCCCAAGATGGATAGTGAGAACACCGTGCATAAATAAATTACAGCACAACCCCCAGATGAACAATGATTGTGTGGTTGAAGACCTGGCTGAATAAGTGTGTCAGGCACTGATTGGAAGCGTGATAAATGCAATGACCTAACAAAGGATTGACTTCTCCTGCAGACAGGCCCCTTTTAATGGATGGAAAGGGAGGAAGCTTCATTTAGAAGGGAAAGGCTGTTTGCTGTGCAGATATGACAAAGGGGAAGGAGACAACCATTGATTTACGTTTGGGAATGACAGTTGAAAAATTCAGCAATAATCATGACAAATGAGAAGAGACGCAGTCAGAGAAAAAAATGCCAATACGTTAAGCCTGCGAAGAAATGCCAAGGTCACAGAGAAAGGTTCCCAAACTTCTCGTTTTGACAACCTTAATGGAAGTAATAGAAAAGATGAGGGTTCAGGTTAAAAGGGATGGCTTGGCATGAAGGGCTGCAGGTGTTGGTAATTAGTGGTGAGTTTGGAGAGGGCGTGGCAGGAAGTCCTCCTTACACCACTGGGAAGGCGTCTGTCCAAAAGCAGCTGAGAGGCTTCCTGAGGCTGTCAGCCCTGCCCTTCTCTAGGAGGTTTGGAAAATCAAGCACGTGATTTTAATGTCAGTAGCAGCAGCAGGAAGGAAAAAGGTGGGCTGGGTACGCTTGAGATACTTGACGAGGGACGTGAAGTCAGATGATTTGTTCTGGACTGTGGTGTGTTACCTCTAATTTTATTTTGTTTAAAAGACTGATCAGTGAGAAGGTGATGAGTTGCAGGTTACCTACCTGATTGACACTGGTGAGATTTCTCCTGGTGTTTTATTCTTTTTGTTTATAAGGTGCCCAGTGAGTTGAATCCTGTATTTCTTTACTCCAGTAAGAGAGACACAATCCAGAAGATTCTGTGTGTGGACGTGAAAAAGTGCACTTAAAAATGTATATACTTAAGAGACTCTTGAAAACTGAGAACAAACTGAGGTTGATGGGGAGTGGGAGGGAGGGGGGGTAGGTGATGGGCATTGAAGAGGGCATCTTTTGGGATGAGCACTGGGTGTTGTATGGAAACTAATTTGACAATAAATTTCGTATAATAAAAAATAAACAAATAAATAAAAGCAAAAAAAAAATGTATATACGTGTGTAGGAAGGGAAGTGGTGTGGAAAAGTGTGGTGGGAAGACCTGTGGCCTGGCAATTGTCAGAACTGGGTTATTGTTAACCGCTAACTCCCTGTGTGAATGTGGACAAGAGCTCATTGTGCCCTTCTGTAAAATGGGGGCATTCTTAGGCATTGGAGGGAGTTGCTGAGGTCCTTTTGTGGTATAATCTGAGGATTCGATATTATATCTAGATTTTGTCTGTGGTGTGAAGTCTATTTGTGTATGTAAAGTATAGACAAACATATCTAACATGTATATCCACACATATATCTTTACTCGTCCAGTCACACATTGCACTATTTTATGTAGCAGTTAACCCTGCAGTCTCATCTTTATTTTGGCTTGTTCTCATCCAAATATATTGTTTGTTTGTGGACCAAGAGCCCAATTACAAGTGTGTGTGTGTATGTGTATGTGTGTATGCATTTATATATACATTTTAGATAGAGTGTGAGCAGGGGACAGAGAGAGAGAGAATCCCAAGCAGGCTCTGTGCTCAGCATTGATCCCAATGAGGGGCTCGATCCCATGACCCTGGGATCATGACCTGAGCCGAAATCAAGAGCCAAATCCTCAACTGACAGCCACCCAGGAGCCCGGATAATTATTTTACCTAGCTCAAATGCAACATTATAGGATCATCATTCTGTTGACTGAATAAAAACTTGACACTTGAGTTGGAGGAAGAAGCCCTCATCCCCCCCCCCCCAAGTAAGTGTATTATGAAACCAGTTACCAATTTAGAGAATGACAAAGTATTCTGCATGGGGATTCCTCAGCTTCAGACAACATTTGAACTATGATTACATTTTTGCTGAATTAGTTCAAGAGATATAAATAATTTTTTAAAAAGCTTATTTTATTTATGTGAAATGAAGTGCCAGGAAAAGCTTCTACAAATGTATCATAATTTGTGAATACTCCACTCTAAATGAAAAATGATTTTAAAGTCAACCAACTCCCTTTAGATAAGCCTTGAAGAGAAGTTATCTCATTAAACAGAATGATCTGTTTTGGAACTATAGTGTATTCTAGCTCCTCTTCTTACCCAAGTGGCTTTGGAGGCTTGTCTGGACAGGGTTAACCCCAACCCCCATGTCACCAAGAGCATGTGGCTGTGTTCATTGGAATTGTCTGGGCATGTGAGGGTTCAAAATAAAAGAGGTGCTGTGTTTAACAACAACGTCTCACTGACTCAAGCATGTATAACATAAAGTTGCAAAAGCTCTCCAACTCCCATCAGTTAAGGCAGCCTTTTAACTGCAGAAATGAAGGAGGGAAGGACTGGATTATAAATGAGTTGGATCTGGTATTTGAGGTAATCTTAGGTCTGTAATGATTTCTTATGACTTCGCTTCTACCTGGGGCTGCAGAGCAGGCATATAAGGAAAGTAGCCTCTTTAGATTAAACATTTTCTAATCAGCTTTATCACTCATATCTGAATTTATCTTATTTGAGGAAAATGCCAATATATTAGCAGGCATGTATGATACACAAGGTGACCCTACCAACTTAATGACATAATACATTATCCTTAATGAAGTCAATATCTTGTCTTTTAGCTGTCTGTCTATTGGGGCGATTAATTGCAGTGTCATTAAAGTTAGCTCTCTTTTCATTTGAGCTTGACAAGTCGCATAAAACTAATGTTCTTAGTTATCAGCTACTGGAATAGGACGGAGGATGGAGGAAATTGTAGGACAAATAAGGGGGTACTGCTACAGCTAACTTGAAGGACTTTTTCCAATGACTGTTTCCTTAGGTCTCTCCTTATCCAGTTGAAATTCAAGGCAAAGCTAGATGGCTCTTATTTAGACCAGGGTTCACTTTGGAGGAAAGAGGGAACTGCTGAGAATTACACCCAGTTTGGGAGACTTTGAGCCATCTAGTAACAAAAGCTTGATTACTGGAAGGGTTTTTGCACTAAATAGATTTCCTGAGTTACCTCCTGAACTGATGTACGTGAGCTGATAGCCTGTGAGAGAGTGTGATAAAGAATGGTTGAAACCATGTTTTCATTTAGCTTTGAAGTTTTTCTAATTTAATGGGCTCTCTGGCAGAAGGGAGGATTGAGGGTGGGGGAAGGGATCTGTGTCCAAACCATGCTTTGCAAATGGTTCTACTAAATACCAGCTAATCATGGGCAATGTGGGAGCGATAGCGTCTGGTCCACTGCTAATTGTAAAGCCAAAGAAAGCCTCACTCCCTGCCTTCCCCCTACCTCTGAAACTATGAGACAGGATGGCTGTAATTTACAGTGTGTTATCTTTGTCTATAGCGGCAAGATGATATGAAGTAAATCAAGGTACGAGTAATGAAAGACTGAGAATTTATTCCTTGGAGCACACTTTAAAGTGTAGTATCTGTTATAGTGGCACTGCCTGAAGACCCTGAAATGAGACTTGGATGAAGGGCAATAAAGCAGCATAGAGGCTCATGTTAATGTTGTTTGTCTGAGGTTAGTAATTGGGTTCCACTGATGAGTTGTGTGAAGACAAAGTGAGAATCCCAGCTAGTATTGTAAATCTTACATTGTTGGAACAAGAAGCAATCCTAACAAATATTGATCCTCTCCGTGCCCAGAGGCGAGGAGGGAAGCAGGGAACTGCAAAGCACTGGCTTGTTTCAATAGCACCAATTACCTTAGTGAAACCAACGCTCTGCATGAAATCCCAGGGTGGGCGCAAATGGTGAATTAGCCATGATTAGGCTTTTTAGATGGATCCTCCCCAAATACACCAGCTTAGCATTCTGTCTCAATTATCCTTTGGTCCTAAAAACATATTTTGTGGAAGTGATTCCTCTTAGGCATTAGAGGCCCTGTTCAGATGTGGACGCCAGATACGAATGTATGGCTGGCCACTGCCTTACACACAAAGGGGCTGGAGTGAATGTGTTGGAGTATGACCACTAGAAAGATGGTGCTTTTCACCCTGATTTCACTTAATAGCACCAAGTCTTGGGGCCCACACCCCACATTTAATGGACTTAGTTGTTTATTTTTTTCTTCCTGTTTGTGGTTAGTTGATGTCCTAAAGATTTTTGGAGAGCTGATCTCCAAGGAAGAAAAGGCATCTCAGACTCTATATATTTTGGGACTGGCTTCCCATTATTCATTGTTTAAAAATGTTTATTTATTTATTTTGAGAGAGAGAACAAGTTGGGGAGGGGCAAAGAAAGGGAGAAAGAGAATCCCAAGCAGACTCTGATCTGTCAGCCCAGAGTCCAACGTGGGACTCATTATCACAAACTGCAAGGTTGACCTGAGCAGAAATCAAGAGTCAGATGCTTAACCGACTGAGCCACCCAGGCACCCCCCATATCCCCATTCTTCATTTTCACTGCAAAGGCCTTCTAAAGATCTGTGCTCATCCTATTTGAATATAGGGTGTCCTTCCTTGGAATCTGTCTAATCAGGAAGAATTTGGGCTCAGGGGAAGGGAGAGTGTTGATAAAATGTGGGAAGGTTACACTTGACTTTGTTTCTTCCCAGGTGGTAAGACTTGTTGGCAGCATCCCTTGGCACCTGCCCCCTATTCCATTACTTTCGCTGTGAGTTTGAAGTAGTTACTTTCAGAAGTTATTCTGTAGACCAGATCTTGTCACTGGGCTGGGGTGGATTAGGTAGCTATTTGGCCCTTGGGCTTCTGCCTCCTATGCTCCATCAGTTTTATCCATGCTATCCAGCCCAGTGTGCTCTGCTGAGAGAGGGGGGACCTCAGAACATTTGGTCTCTTATAGGACACTGTGACATATTTATACCAACACATGTGTCTTGAGCAGAAGAAAGGTAAAGTTAGCCTCCCTCCTCCCCCCTGCCCCTCCCCCTCCAGGACTGGGCAGACAGCAAGGGTGTGAATAAAGAGAATCATATACCTTCTAAAGCTAAAATCGGGTATAGGATACATTTCCAGGATTCCACGGCACAGTAATTAATTATATAGTGAATTCTACAAGTGTTTATTGAGTGTCTAACTTAGTGCCAAGTATCGTTTGGGATACACAGTTGAATAAGGTGGCGTTTACATCCTAGTAGTGGGGGGTAACAGTGGTGATGCAATATAAACATATGTGGCCAATTTCTGGTATAAGCTGTAAAGAACATAGAAAAAACTATTGAAGTAGAGGTGGCTTGGGTGGGGAGGGGTTCCCTTTAACTGGGGTGGTCTGTCAAAGCTTTTATTCTCATATACAACAGGTGTTGGAACTGAGGGTTCCCCCTTTATACCTCCCCCCTCCCCAGTTTTATCTCTGTGTCTGTGCTCACACTGTTCCAGGAGACCTGAAATGCCTTGTACCCACAGCATGCCTAGTTTCTGTTCATTTCCCAAGGCCCAGCTCAAAGACCATATCGTCTGTGAAGCCATTCTGGTTCTACCAACTGAAAATGAGCATTTGTACCCAGGGTGCCTGTATAGCATTCCATCCTCACACCACTTTGGTCCTTGCCACTCTGCCTTCTGTTACAGTAATTTGTGTGTTCACCTCATCTCTACTACTTGTCTGTGGGATGCTTAAGCAACCATGTATAGTTAACATCTTATCCCTTAGAGCACTCAGCAGTGTCTTGTACATAGTAGGTACTCTGCAAATATTTATTAATGAAAAAATTACAGGGAAGAGCTAGGAAATTTTATAGTTGTGTATGCATGTGTTTGGAGGAGCTTTTGAAATTGTCTAGAGTTTGATCTGCTACACAGACATGCTTCCATGAAACACCACTTTACTTTTGTGTAGATATTTCACCGTGTGGGTTTGTTATATCTGAATGGACATGTGATGTCTGCCTGCCTCTCCAGGCAACAAACACATTTTGGAGGGATTGTTAACTTGAAAGTTGTAATAAAACTTTTACCACTCAGAACAACTAGTATCTGTGTCTGCTAAGGGTGAGCAAAGGCAAAAAGTGGTTCTATTGGCAAAAATGGTTTGACAGTGTTTAAAAAAATAATTGTTCTGCAAATATCAATAAGCTCAACAAATGCAAGCTAATTGCTTTATGGTTTGGATCGAGCTGTGCACCTCCGTATTGGGAGTTTCGCCACCTCCAGCAGCCCATATACTCTCTGGGCCAGCGCCGACTCTTCTGGGCAAGAAGAGGGGAGTAAGTGAGTCCATTCCCCGTTGGCCTCCTGAGACACCTCTGAGGATTAAATAACTAATGACTGTAAAGTGCTCTGTGAAAAGAGAGTGCTCTATAAAGTGTTATTGTTGGGGCTGTTAAAAATGGAAAACGACTTTTAATTTAGAAAGAGAGCTCTCAGCGTAAGGGGGGGGGGTAGCTGTAAAGCTTTTATCGCCACTTTGCTTTCCTGAGGCTTCTTAGCTATTGGTGTTGGCACCATGGTTTGCTCCCCCAGGAGATCTTTTACCTGCTCACAGGGCTTAGGAAGGATGCCAACATCTCATTGGCATGGTGCCATTCTGGTCCCTTTCTATGTCACAACCTTTTGGTGAGAGCTATGATTTCATTGGCCTTGGATTGGCTTATTGTCGATTGGAATGTGAGATCAAGGATCCTTTCCTGAAATGTAGAGTGTCCTATAATCTGGTAATGCTAGGACCCTGCCCACGTACTCCCCAACCAGGGCAGTGGTATAGACCACAAACCACTTGTAAAATAGGAGACTTATGATACTCGCCATGTGGATAACAGCCTGCCCTCAGCAGACCAGTCCTCCTTCCATTTCTTGAGAACTAAGACTCCTCTTTTCCTATTCAGTGGTAATGCTCAATTTTTAATCATTCTGAATTTCACCAACTATTCCTAGGCTTCTTGTTTCACATTCTACTTTCTCCCTGTCACATTATGTGGTCGGGAGGTTTAAAATACATTGTTGTACCTATGCACTCTGTATTATTATTTCATGTCTTATGCATTCTGTATGTGTATTTAATCACTGTGTAGAATTTACTCGGACAAGTCTTCATTTTAACATGCAGTGCTGTGAATGAGAAGGGGGCTTTCTGGCATCCTTTTTCTCTGGCTCTTCTGACTCCTTTGACACCTAACCCTCCCCAGTGACATGCAGGCCTTGCAGGAAAGGGGCCCATAAACTCAGTATTTATCATACAAATGCAGTGATGTGTCTCCCTTTTTATGACCTTGCTAAGTAGTGAGTATTCATTTGTGCCACCTCACCCCAGATGCCCATCCTGAGGCTGAGCTGTTTATCAGGCTCTCATCTCTTTCCCAAAGGCTGAACAAGGAGCTTGGGACCACTATAAACATGTTCTCTTTCATTAAAGAGGAAATTATTATCATATATTTTTGTAATAACCAATAACATTTCAAATTACTCACATTTATGGCTTATAATCAAGCTTATGCTTAACCTCTAATCCTCATGAAGCTGGTAATGATGGGCTGTTGGTTAACCACTTATGGGAAGTTAAGGGCAGATAGAAAGCCACCTGACCAGTAATTAACCAGAGAAGCAACTCATTTTTGAGTTGAGATTGTAAACACCACACTTGGCTTATGTTTAATTGATAACAAGTGAGGCAAGCCCCGTTGGTTTTGTGGTGACGCATTGGTGGATTAGGCCTTGGTTGGCTTCTCAATGGTTAATGTGCTGAGTGATAAGGGATGCTCATTGTTTCACCCTAGGTCTTTAGACCCTGAATCTTTGCTCTTGAAGCTAATCATCTGGGGAGGTTAGTTACAACACAGTTGGTGACTGGCACTTGACAGTCATAGAGGGCACTGCTCCCTCTGTCACTATGTGTTCTCACTGTGTTCTTCATAGCCTCTTGTTTGAATTCCCATCATCCATGAGTCTGGGGTAGTATGGGATCTGAACTGCTCTGATGCTACCTGTCATGGGCTTAGGTCAGCTTTTGAGTTGGCCCGCTTATTTGGAGGAGGAGAACTCACCGTTTGAAGAAACGGGCCAGTTTGTGGTAACAGTATCTTGGTTTGCCAACAGGATGGGAAAAGGGGTTCAAGGAAGTGTGATTAAATGGGATGGTTGTTGCTTATCTAGAGGATACAGTGAAAGGACCCTGAATCCAAAGGCTTAGCTGCTGCACTCATTGATGTATTCAGTAATAAAAGGAAATATAAGACAGAATCATCTGGAGTCCACTCTCATTTAACTGCTTTGAGGATAATAGTTTAAAGCACATTTTAATTATTAAATAATCACAACTGGGAATCTCCTATTATCAGTCATTTAGGTGCCAGGAACTTTATAAACCTCCTTTCATTTAATCATCCCTATAACCCAATGTAGAAATTATTATTTTCTGCATTTCACATATGAGGAAACAGAATCTTAGAGGCCTTAAATGACTTGCCCTAGGTCACACATCCAATAGTTACATAGTCCAATAGAATGACTTCTACTAGCAAAACTCATGTTCTTCTGTACTTGACCTACACGTCATTAGTGAGAAAAATATCCCATGGAAGTGGAGATGTCATGGACTTCCTGTCTGTCATGTATCCAAGACTCTTAATTGATCTCCTGTGATACATTGGCTCCTGTAGCTGGGACTGCAATGGCATATTGGTAGATTGTGACATATCAATCCAAATGAAACCAAGATGTTTTTGGATGAATTACTATCAGAGATTATTTGCAGTTTGTTAGTAGCAGTGGATAAGAGATTGGCCATAGCTACTTATCATCATGTAACAGTAAGGCTGAAAGGAGCCTTAGGATAGTTATCTAGCTCAAGGGTGGCAATCTGAATTCAACAATAGTTATTGTACAAGTATTTATTGAAAACTTAGTGCATGCTAGTCATGGTTTTATGCTCTGATGCTTCACATACATTAGATGGGTTAGATTATATACATTAGGTGGCATTAGATTATAATGCCACACTAATGTTAAAATTTTGCTTTAGATAGCTATATATCATTGAAAGAAGTTGAAAGATGAAAATATAGTCTTTATATTTAATAACATAGCACCCATTTCCACTGCTCTTTATTCCTTTTTTAAAATTATTTTTTGTTTGAAATAGAACATGTGAGTGGGGGAGAGGGGCAGAGAGAGAGAGAGAATCCCAACCACCATCCATACTCAGTTACAGAGGTTGACATGGGGCTCAATCCCACAACCCCGGGATCCTGACCTAAGCTGAAATTGAGAATCAGATGCTCAACCAACTGAGCCACCCAGACACTCCTTTATTCCTTTTTATGGGACAGAAATTTCATGGGATGATATTTTTTAGAGTCTGAAGAATTTCTTTAAACGTTTTTTATTTGAGTCTCTGGCAAAAGTTCTCTATTTCTGTTTATCTTAAGTTTTGTTTGTGTTGCTTTCATTTTTGAATAATATTTTCATGAGTATAGAATTCTGGTTTGACTTTTGCTGTTTTAGCAGTTTAGTCCTTCCATTGTCTCGAGCCTCCATTGTTGGTCCTGGGAAGTCAGATGTCACTTTTAACCATTGTTTCCCTGCATGTATGTATAGTAATGTATCATTTTTCTCTCTCGGCTTTCAAGATTTTCTCTTAATGATTTTCAGAAGTTTGACAGCCATTGATGTTTATTTTTTTTCTGCCTCATATTTTTTTCTCTTACTGAGACTCTAGTTACATGTATCTTAGACCATTTTAAATTGTCTCGCAGGTCACTGAATCTGTTTATTGCTTTGTAAAATATTTTTTCCTCTTTCTGGGTAGTTAATCTTGTTTGACCTATCTTTTCATTTCCCATCTCCATTCCTATGTTAAGATCATCTAACATATTTTTTGTTTTAAATATTGTACTTTAGTTTCCAGATTTCCATTTTAAAAAATTTTTTTAAATACATTTCTCTGATGAGATATTCTTTCAGTCATCTTTTCGTTTATTATAACCATCTTTTTTCTTAAGGCTTTGGTCATGTCTAGTGTAGCTACTTTTTAAATTTTTTAAAAATGTTTATTTTTGAGAGAGAAAGCATGAGTGAGGGAGGGGCAGAGAGAGAGGGAGAGAGAAAATCCCAGCAGGTTCCATGCTGTGAGTGCAGAGGCCAACACAGGATTCAATTGCATAAACCATAAAATCATGACCTGAGCTGAAATCAAGAGTTGGATGCTTAACCAATTGAGCCACCCATGTGCCTCTTTTACACCTCCTTTAAAGTACTTATGTATTCCCCAATCTCAGTCATCTTAGGCTTAGTGTCTGTTGACTTTTTAAAAAGTCTTGAATGTGGATCATGTTTTCCAATTACTTAGCATGTCTAGTAACCTAATGTATCCTGGACATTGTGGGTAATACATTACATGTATCTGTGCTGCTGAAGTGAGCACAATACGTTATATGTATCAGTAGACTATAGTTATTTTTTAAAAATATGTATAGCATGTTGAGTTTTTGTTCTAGCAGGTGACTTAGCTGGACTCAAATTACAAATTGTGTCTCCCCTGTGGCAAGCAGCAACTGAGACCTCTTCTCAGTTCTTTCAGACTTCTAGTTGTTATTTTTTTTTTTTTCAACGTTTATTTATTTTTGGGACAGAGAGAGAGACAGAGCATGAACGGGCGAGGGGCAGAGAGAGAGGGAGACACAGAATCGGAAACAGGCTCCAGACTCTGAGCCATCAGCTTAGAGCCCGACACGGGGCTCGAACTCACGGACCATGAGATCGTGACCTGGCTGAAGTCGGACGCTTAACCGACTGCGCCACCCAGGTGCCCCTAGTTGTTATTTTTCACCCAGATTTTTGTGATTTTCCCAGAAATTGTGTGCTTCAAGGTCACCCAGGGATCTGGTTATGTGTTATTTTCAGATTTGGGAACCTCATTCTTTGTTTGTTCCCTCCTTCTTGGGATCTCACCCCTCATTTTTCAACAACTCTGTCTGTAGTAAAATCCATCCTCTGACTTGGTAGCCAATAAGAGTATGACTTTCTGCTTATGGTTTAGCCACGCTACCTTGTACACTTCTGTGAATAAGTGACTTCCATCCAGTTTCTGCCTGTTTTGGGTTGCTTCCCAATGTGTTAACATACTAGTTCTTTAAAAATATTTTCTCCAGGGGCACCTGGGTGATTCAGTAGGCTAAGAAACTGACTTTGGCTCAGGTCATGATCTCACGGTTCGTGGGTTTGAGCCCCATGTCAGGCTCTGTGCTGACAGCTCAGAGCCTGGAGTCTGCTTCAGATTCTGTGTCTCCCTCTCTCTGTTCCTCCGTTGCTCATTCTCTGTCTCTGTCTCTCTCTGTCTCTCAAAAATAAATAAACATTAAAAAAAAATAAAATAAATAAAAATATTTTCTCCAAAATTCATCACTGTTATTTATGGAGGGTTAGTCCAATATAAGCTACTTTGTCATTACTGGAGATCTTACTGTTTAAGAGAATCCAGAAATTCTTAATGTGAAATCTCTTTATTATTATAGGCAACCACCCCTCAAAACCGTGTCATCCCTATTGGTAAAATATGGCTTGTTTGGCCCAGTTTTGTGATTTTGAACTAGACCTAAGGTTTCTGACTCTCAGCTAAGTACTTCGTCTGTTAGGACAAATTAATGTCTCTTTCTCTACCTGCTAGAATAGATAACTTCTCAAGTGTTATGACACTGGGTAGAGTTTCCATGGGAGATATCAGAGAATAACCTTTGCAGAATGTGGAGAAGAAATAAAGCCCACTGGAGAAGGAGACTCCATGGCAGGTGATTACCAGACTGCTTTCTTCTCTTCCAGTTGGTCTACTGTACTTTTTGGCGCAGTGAGAACTGGTACCCTGGTGGGCTGAGTCCAGCTCTCCTTAGATCATTCTTATATTTAAGGTTGGCAATTTACTGCCAGGCCCATGTGAGCTGTTTGATGTTCTAATCCAAAGCACTGTCATGCTAGAGAACTTTTTTCTGAACTGTGTCCTGTCACCAAATGTCATTGTGCCCCTGTGCAGGTATATGTGGAGCATGTAGCTGTACTTGGGGCCTTTGGGTACTTCCTTCATAAATAGCAGATTTAGGACCAGACAAGGAATTGGTACATCAGCCATAAATCCTGAGAAGGAGAATGCCAGATTCATTTGGCTGCTGGCATTTGATTTGTGGGTGTGTTAAAGGTCTCTGAACCTCTTAGAAGAATATGATGAGAAAAATGTGGTTCAGACTGCCCATCCAGTTTCTTATTGAGCTTTGGGTACTCAATAAGTAGGCAGGTAGAAACATTAGGTATTTGGGCTTCCAAGTCTGGTGCTTTCCAAGTTTATAACATTAATAAGTTTGTTTTTAAATTCTAATTTCTCTTTTCCTGGGCTGCTTTCATCACTATGGTAGTCCCCTTCTTCCTACTGCAGGCTTCTTATTCCCTTAGGCTCTCTGTTACTCCCCTTTTCCACATATCCTTTCTCAGAAGAACGTCTTGTGTCAGCCACAGGGCACTAGCATGATAACATTATGGAACTGGAAGAAACTTTTTAGAACTTAGCGTTCAACACCTTCATGCCACATAGGTGGAAACTGAGGTAGAAAGGAGAGGGCAAGTTACTTGAAGCCATATAGCTGGTTGGTCAAAGACACACCTGGAACTGAGTTTTCTAGATCCCTCCCCACCAGTCCAGTACTCTCCCTCATCTCACTATAGCATTTTAACTTTGGCTTGAAATTAAGGCATATTATATTGTCTAGTTTAAAAATCCTCTCCATTCAAGGTGGATGATTTGCCCCCCACTTCCTGCCCTTAATTCTGAACAATGTGAAATTGCAAATATTGAATCAGTTTTGACCTGTAAAAATGTCAGTTTCATATGATTCAATATAATACTTAGAATTTGACCAACAATACCTATACATTTAAGAAATGCAGGTCACTTAGCCTTTTTCTCTGGATGATTATTGATTTAGAGGGTAGGTTCACCTGGGTGAGCATAGCATGATGCCGATGAGCTCACATCACAGGTCAGAGGATCTTGTAGGCTTCTGAACTTGCATCTTTCCCCATGCCAGTTGGCAAGCCTCTCTCCAGGCAGCCACCCCAACAGCAATGTTCCAGATGGGGCTGTGTGTGGTCACAGTGAGAGGAGGCTGATGTCCATCACTGACTGCTGTGGTACAGTGAAAAGTGAAGTGGCTTTTGATGCTGGTGAGCCTGACAATGAGTCTTGGATACACAGCTTTTCAGCTGTGTGACCTTACATTGAGGGTCTTAAGTTCTCTGGTTTTTCATTTTCTCATCTTTTAACATAATATTAAAGGATTTCCATCACGGTTTGTGTAAATTAAGTGACATAATATGTGAAAGTATTTGGCCAGTGCTTGGCATGTAGTGAGGCCTCAATACATAGCTATTTTTAATTTTTTTTTACATTTATTTATTTTTGAGAAACAGTGAGACAAAGCATGAGTGGGGGAGGGGCAGAGAGAGAAGGAGGCACAGAATCTGAAGCAGGCTCCAGGCTCTGAGCAAGTGGCCAGCACAGAGCCTGATGCGGGGCTCGAACCCACAAACTGTGAGATCATGACCTGAGCTGTAGTCGGACCCTCGACCGAGGCTCAAACCCACAAACTGTGAGATCATGACCTGAGCTGTAGTAGGACGCTCAACCGACTGAGCCACCCAGGCGCCCCAATAGCTATTTTTAAACACACACATACTTACACTTCATGGTACCAGGCTGTTAAGCCAGTAATGTCACCTTTGATTCAGCACAGCACCATTTGCCCATTCATAAATCTCTCCCCTTTTTCTGTATGTCTAATTTGAGCCTGATAGCTGGTTCTTGCTAGATGATTGAGTTCTATGGATAAAGTTTATCCTTTCAGGTAGATTGCATTTTTATTAAAGACAGTGATTTGTTTGGGACCCCCACTATTCCTACTTGAGCTCTGGGTTCATAGCAGGTCTGTGAATCTGTGAAATAAACTGGTGCATCAAACAAGCTTCTTTGTAGATGCTCACACATTTACTGTATAATCTAGTGAAGATTTCCCTGGTGGTGTTTGCATAATGTTACATGTTTCAGTCCCATATTTAACACTTGGTGATTGTGGTGGTTCAAGGTGGCTTTAATCAAGTGGCAAACTGGTTCTTGGAGTCTGACACTAGCACTCTGTGTCCTTTGCCGGGGGGAATTGTAGCTTCCACCCGTAGATTATCGGGGATTCCAGCCAGGTTCCAATTGCCCTGTGATAATGCAGTACTTTGTTCCTGAGTAGGTTAAGGACTGATATCCCCATTATGTAGCATATCATGAAATGAATGTTATTGTTAAGTATAAGGACAGGACATATTAGTGGTATCTTTTATTACACAGTCTTCATTATAAAAGAACAGCTCTTGCTAAAGTAGTCCCCATTTGATAGGTAGCAGGACATTGTTCTTGTACTGTTGGCTCTGATTAAGGTTGGGATAATGCACTGTTGCTGCCTGTTATGTCCATCAGGAAAGAAGGTAAAATAGATGAGCATATGTTTGCAACAGATTAAAAAGACTGGTGTAAAGTCCATTAATAATTCTCATACTTAGGATTTGCTTTCTACTGTACTCACTTACAAAATCTGCAACATTTAATCTCTTCTCTGCGAGACCAGCTGAGAGAACCTTTTTCCCCTTCTGAGTGATAGGCCTGGATTTTCTGAGACAGAGCATTTGTCTGTCAGGGCCCATGGCTGCCGTGGTGATTTACTTGCCGTCAGATGATGTTGGTGTCCGGTTGGTGATATAGCCTTGCTGGATATGGGGAAATTTGTTACCTTTAGCTTTGACAGGAAGATAATTGCTGATGGTTAACAGAACTGAGCCAAATCCATTGGTTTTTCAGTAACACAAGCATAGGACTGGTTTCGAGAACCATGCTTCTCCCTATGTAAGCTTCAATTCCAGGCTTCTTTTTCTTCTTTCTTCTTCATCTCCTTTGTTGTTTTTGTTTATTTAAAGTGTGTGTGTGTGTGTGTGTGTGTGTGTGTGTGTGTATGTGTGTGTGTCTTGAGAGAAATGCACCAAATTCTACTTTTTTTAATTTCTAGCATTATATTACTGTGAGGACTGAGGGAATATTTGTTCATTCCACAAAGAAAAGCCATTAGGGGAAAGGGGTGTGTGTGTGTGTGTGTGTGTGTGTGTGTGTGTGTGTGTGTGTGTTGAGGGGGAGTGTCTTGCAACACCAGAGGCAGCCGGCCACTTGGTAAAGAGGTTGATGATCAGTGGGACATTGTTTTGTTAGGCCCCTCTCCTGAGTACACATAAATCGGGGCCTCTGTTATGTAGCTTGTCAATTTTTCTTCACACTGTGCAATCAAGTGATTGGTCCGACAAAGCTTTGTAATGTTTGAGCCTCGAGGGCTTCTCAGCAGAAGTCTTAAAAGGATGGAACAAGCTCAGAGAGTCCCAGAGGACAGAACTATGCCTCACAGATGTGGGCGGGTTCTGGGCTTGGGAAGATGATGAGCTCACCCAATTTTCCTGGTAGAAAGGGGCAGGGGCAGGCTGTGGGGTATAAGTTGGGGAAGCAGCATGGAGAATGGAATATTCTTGTATTGGATACAAGGATACTTGGATACTTGTATTGGATACTTGGATAGCTTGTAGCCAGCCCATCCTCTTCAACCTTTATAACAACGGCCTCTCAAAAGCTTCAGTGTTATGAGTCTCCCCTTTGGAGCCCTGGATTTGAAGCTTTTGATGACCTACCTTAGTGATGTAATGGGCTCTGAACATGTCACTATTTACCTGCAGAGAAGCTCGCTTCCTGAGGAACTGTGTATTCTGATGTGCAGGTGCTGAGTGCTGAAGTGTATCCGTTTAACTCCCTTTTCTTGTTCCTTTTGGAGAGTTGTTCTTCACCTGTCTCAAGATACCTGGATATTGTCATATATTGGTGTTATGACTTTCTTGGCAACAGGAATACTCTTCTTAAAGCCTAGAGAACCCAGTCCTTTAGTTTTGTGGGAAAGGGTCTCCTGAATCATCATAGCATCTAGAGGTAGGAATCTAGGCCCTTGCTAAGATGCTAAGATTCGTAAGAGGATTCAGAGGTTGTCCTCCCTGTTTGGCCATGTGTATGGATGACTGTAGCCTTTAAGGGGCTGGGCTTATCACCCTTATTCCTTTCTTCAGTCTTTATGTCTGCCTAGTCACCTGGTGGTCATGACCCTTTGCCAACAGAGTTGTCACAGGTGTTCCTTTATTTTCCTCTCTTTAGCCGCTGCCCTGGCCAAGGTCCTCACCTGTTTCTCTCTCCACTTTTGTAATGGCACCACAGCTAGTTTGAGCCTACAGCTTTCCATCCCTCGAATACATCCCAGTCATGGATACAATGCTGGCCTTTCTAAGACATGGATCTAGCCACAGAGCTCTGGCAGCAATTGACTATTGATCTCTTCCACTTCATACCTTGTTCATACTTGCCTCCTCTTTCCCTCTAGACTGCATAGCCTTTGAGGGCTAAGCTAGTGTTCTGTGTTTGTTCTCCTGAGATGTTCATTCCTCTCATCCCTGCTTATTAAATTCTGTTACCGCTCAGGGCCCAATACTGGTACCAGACATCACTCCTGGGAAGCATTTCCTCCTCCTCCAAATTGAAACGAAGTCCTCCTTGGGGACCAGTTGCTATATTATTACTAATAATACTGTTCTCTTGTCTCTGATGCTCACTAGCTGGTGAGCCCCTTGAGGGCCCGGGACGTGTCTTACTGTACCGTGGCTCTCTACCATCTGAGACTACCTCTTGTGCACAGTGATTGCCGAGTCACGGTCCGAGTTTGGTGACGGAGTAACAGTTCCAGAATTGTTGCATGCTAGAGCCTCGTTATGACTTAATTCTTTAAGTCACTTATTGAGAACCCTCTGTACATACATCAGTGTTTTGTCCAAGAGTAGGGGAAAAGACACACGCTTCACCACTTCCTGATTCCTTGCCTGCGATGGACACAACCCACCCTCGCATCGCGTTCTCCCTCAGTGAGGCCTCATATCCTCTGGGAGTCGGCCGTCTGCCTCAGCATGTCATTCCCGGCAGCTGCTGCCCATCATCTGGCACTACCATTGGCAGAGGCTTTCCTGCCACCCTCGTATCAGTTGTGGTGAGAGGTCCTGAGAAGGCTGACGTTGTCCTTTCCCAAGGGTACTTACAGTTCACTAAGGAGATTAAGTAAATATTTCTAAAGCGCTTAGTATGTGGAACATTTAGATAATAATACAAGACACTAAATGATTCAGGGCTAAACGGTCATGGGAGGGTGCAGACTGTACCAGGAGAGCTGGGAAAGTGCAGTCCAAGAAAACTGCCTGGAGGAGGTGAGTCTCAGGGCCTGAGAAGGAGGGAGGACAGCCTAGGGCAGGGGAATAATAGCATGGGCAGCTACTCAGAGAAGGCAGACCCAAATAGGGAGGGCTTTGTGTTCTTTTCTCATGATCAGGCAACAACCACTAGTGATGGAGTGGCCAGAAGTCACAAGGACCTGGGACACTGCCACAGCATTCTCCTTGACTTCAGGGCTGGTGCCTCTCCCTGAATAATCCCTTTAAAATCCTTTACTCTGAGCGATCATTAAAAAAAAAAAAAAATCATCAGTTTTGAAATCTGCCTTTAACCCCCAGATCATCTTTTTCCATTTCTACTCTCTGGACAGTAAAAAACTGGAATATTTCTGTGTTTGTTCTGCTCTCCGTGGGTAACCTCTCTTCCCGCATGATAAATACACATTTGAAAATATTGATTTGCTGCTACCCCTTTGAAAAGCTTAAGAAGGTTGACCTCTGCCTTGGCGTTCTCAGACTTGAATTTTTCAGACTGACCAATCGACCCCTGGAAAGGCTGTGAAACAGTACCTGTGGGTCCTGGAGGGCCTTTCTGGAGGACTGAGGACGTGGTGGTGGCGGCTTGGCAAATGCCTGAAAGGAGGGCCTTTTAATAAAATGCTGTGTGTCCATGGCTCAAATCTAATGACTTTTAAATAGCTTGTAGGAAGGGAAAAATCTCCATTGTAGAGTCTGAGAGAGTCACCCCAAGGGAAGTGCCATTTTCCAGACATGTCTCAGAACCCCGGAGTCCCCTAGGCCCAGAGCAGATGATGATGTGTTGTGCCTTAAAGTTTGCTTCTTCCCTACCCCCCACCTCCACCCCACCAGTCGCTCCTCGTTTTATTTTTTTTCCCTTGGTTTTACCACTGTGTGACCTCGTGTTGTATTTTTTCTGAATGACAATGAAAGTAATTGAAAATATTGATTGGCAGTACAGTTAAGTTGTCAACACAACCATTTAATTTGTCAGGAGGACTTGTTAAATTGTCAAAAATCATATAAAAAAACTCCTTCAGTCACTGATGATATACATTAGAGATGTTCATGAATCAAATGGGCCATTTTGGAGATAAGTGTTGAAGAAAAATTTTGAAATGGTTTTCTTCAGATACGTTTGCGTTCTCTCCTTTTTCCTCTCTCATCTTTTCCTCTCTCTCTCTGATCACTCATTGCAAAGAATATTGGAACCATTTTGGCGAGACAAGGTAAGTGAGGGATACTTGGGTGAGTGGAGGCCTCACTAAGTGTATCACATGGCAGAACAAGATTATTTTATAGCAATCCAATTATGATATTCTGAGCCAAATACTCTGACGTTATTAATTAAGAGAAAAGGTGTGGAAGGTTCCTTTTCCCATTATGTGTGGGATTTAAAACATGGATCTTGGATTTTTTTTTTTTTTTTTTTTAAGGAAATTGTCTTTTAGGGGCTCTGGGCTCTTCTCTCTGTCAGCCCTGTATGAAGATGGGTACGCAACATCCTATTTCCTGTTGAAATGCTTGAGGCACTGCTGTAATCTTCCTGCATTTTCACTGTTGTTAATTTAGTTCCTGAAGGGCCTATGTTCCCAAATGGAATTGGAATTAGCTTTATTTAGATTAATTTAAGAACAGTACTATCTGCTCCCCATTGGTCAAAATGAGTCAGGTCGTTCTTGATATCATTAGTCTTTTGCTCTACTTGATTTAATAGTGTATTAGGGCTCAGAAATCCAACTTGGCCTAGCTTAAGAGAATAAAGGATTTTATTGGAAGACTACTTAGGTCATTCCCATAGTTGCCAGAAGGGCTGGTGTGGTAGGCAAAATTCTAAAAATGCCCCCTCCCCGATTCTGTGCCCCATAGTTCTGAGAATTGTGAATGTACCATCAGTGCCAGGATTGTGTTATGGTGTAATGTAGACCTTTAAAAAGGAGAATCGTGCAGGGCACCCAGGTGGCTCAGTCAGTTGAGTGTCCAACGTCAGCTCAAGTCATGATCTCAGTTTGTGGGTTCGAGCCCCATGTTGGGCTCTGTGCTGGCAGCTCAGAGCCCAGAGCCTGCTTCGGATTCTCTGTCTCCCTCTCTCTCTGTCCCTCTCCTTATCACTTACTCTCTCTCTTAAAAATAAACAAACACTGATAAAAAGGGTAGGATTATCTTAAAAGTGACCTTTAAAAACAGGGATTACCCAGGTGGGCCCAATCTTATCATACAGTCATCAAAAGCACAGAACTTTCTTCAACTGGTGGAAGAAGAGGATGCCATAGATATTTGAAGCAGGAGAGGGATTTGACATGTTGACCTGATGATGGAAGGGTTCCTGTGAGAAGGTATCGCAGCAGTTTAGAGAAGCAGAAAGTGTGTCCCAGCAGGTAGCCAGGAAAGAATCAGAGACATCAGATCTGTAACTACAAGGAACTGGATTTTGCCAATAACCTGAATGAGCTTGGAAGGTGATTTTTTTCCCCTTGGAATCTCTGGATTAATATTCCACTCTGAATGATGCCATGATATTGGCCTTGTGATAGATACCCTCGGTGTCTGAGGTTGGAGTGGGCAGGTGAATGTAGTCCTAGGATTGGGGTCCTGCATCCACTTTTGTGTCTGGGAGGCAAGCTGTACCCTCCCATGATAGGCAGAGGCCTGTCACAAGCTCATGGACAGCCCCAAAAGAAGGGAATGCAATTCTGGGAAGATAATGCAATAAATGCCCACCTAAAGTAACACTTAATTTCATGTTAAGATGTGTGTTTTTTCACATTTTAAAATCTCTGACATGGGGATGTATCTTGCCATGTTATGGCATCTTAAGAAAGAAAGCTATGGCCAGGGTCTATCATGGTATATTTGTCTCTGCTGGGCCAGTCTTGGCGGCTATCTTGGAGACTCCTTTGAACTGTAACCCCTATGGTTTTAGTCAACAAACTACTGAAGGACCATTTGAGGGAAGACTAGAACTCAGTGTTGTCTGAAAAACTTCTATTGGCATTTCCTGATAAGATTGAACACTTGTTTGCATCAAAATGTGCAGAATGCATGTTGGTGACTGCATCAGCTACACTCTGGACTGACAGAGAAGATGGTATTTTGCATGGAAAACACGAGCGTTGATCAACTCTGAGTTGAAAATTGCTTCCAGAGAGTCAGTTTTTAGAATACCTTATGCCATATATTTCATGTATGCATACATACACGAGTGATAAAAATATGCCTGAATTGGCCAAAAACAACTATTTTAATAAGTATAAAATAAAAATTCAAAATGATTGGAAAGCATTATGTTTTAGTTTAATAGCATTGCTTTTTTCTTAGTGGTACATAAAATCATAGAATATTAAAATCAAAGACATATTAGATTAATTAATTTTAAATAAAACATTTTTGTGTAGCACACATTAGTTACCTTATAAAATAGGGATAGCTTACTTGGAAAAGTGGAAATTGGAATTTTGGCCTTGTGATTGGCTGGAGAAATTGGTGCCTTTTCAAGTTTAAAGTTGCTAAGGTGTTTCTTGATTGGAATTGAGGGAAGAAGGTCAAGAGCCTGACATAGATTAAAATTAAGCTAATCGTGTGCCTCAGCCTTTACACTCCACAATTGTCCACACATGTCTCTGCTACTCTCTACTACCTGCCTCTGGGCTCTCAACTGGAATTTGCTACCAGACAGGAGTGGGTTGAAAAGTGGTGGGCTGTAACGAAAGTGGTGAGAGTAGGTACCTTTCATATTGGTAACAGGGCTTTGCTTTTGTTTCTGGCCCAGATTGGCATTCCAGTATCGCAGAAACAACACAGGAGACCCTATTTTTGTAGCACCTTTGCCATTACCGAGCTGTGAGACCTTAGTCTCAGGACTTAACCTGTCTTGGAGTTCTCTCTTTCTGCATGTGTGTAATGGGATTGCTAAACCAGAGCACCTCAGATGTTCTTTGCTGCACTAATGTTTTGCTGTTACAACATTTGCCCAGTCTCCCTTATTGCATTTCTTGGGTGTCCCATTTCTAAGTTGGCTCATATTTTTTGAGTGCCTGTGGCTTGCTGAGCTCTGTGTGAGAGAGAAGCTAAAGATGCAATTCTTCCCCTCGAGGAGCTTGCGTTTTCATTCCAGAGACAGGACAGAGACTTGAAAAGGGGGAGTTGAAAGAATATGTGAGTAGCTAACTGAATGAACAGTGTGGACTGTTAAGAACGTTCTAGAGAGGCTTTGTTTTGGTTAGCAAGGAACAAGCTGGAGGGTCAGGGGGAAATGGTCTGTGAACTTAAATCAATCAGGACTGCTTATTGTGTTTGTCTATTGGGGTCTCTGGATTGCCTCTCATTTGTCCTCATTCTGGGCATTTAAATGGGCTCATGTCAGCTGCAAAACACATAGGGACCTTTAGGGCAGTCTTTCCCCTCCCCCCTCCCCCACCCCGGGCTTCATTCAGAGGCCTCTGAAGGTCAAAATGGAAATTGGGTGTCTGAGTCCCATTTCTTCACACCCGTCTAGACCTGCCACCAGGGTTTGGGTCACTGCCATAGCCAGTTCAGGGTCATCTGATACCAGCAGTCTTTCTGCTCCCTGAGGTCATTCGGGCACCGAGCTAGGCTCCTCCTTCCTGGTTGCTCTGCTATTCCTTAGCTAGTTGTCCTGGTCTTCGTGGCCAAATCTGGCTCACCAGCAACATATGTCTGTTCCAATCCATAGGAAGAGGCGAGGCAGTGTGAAGCATAGCCTGCTGCTTTTTTCGGGTGTGACATCAACTTTGCACACAACACTTGGCTGATACTCCGTTAGCTTTGTCTTAGTCACATGGCACCACTGAGCTGAAGGGTAACTGGGAGATGTAGTCTCTAGCTGGGCTGCCACGTACCCGGCTACAATTCAAAGGGAATTCTGTAACTGAAGTAATGAAGGGAGGAAGTGTGCCAGGGGACAGTTAGCAGTCTACCATAACTGCTATCATTGAATCTTTGCTGTTTTTGCCTTCCATTCCACTAATGAGTTCCTTGAGCCAGTGTTTGTACTCACCTTTATGACACGAATGTTGATGTTAGAACTTGGTGCATAATAGATGCTTAAAAACTGTTTGCTAAATGAAGGAACACTGTCAGTGAATGAATTGAGAAACGGAAGAGTGACAGAGCCTGAAATTTGGGATCCTTCGTTCTTTTGTGCCCCAAGCAGTGTTCTTTGTATTTTGAGTACATGTAGCTGAGCTATGGGTGGGCCGCACTGCATTTAGCCCATGAGAGGATGCTTGGCTACGCCCGCCACGCAGTCTTTGAACCCAGGACTGGGGGAGATGCAGGAATATTTCATTAATCCTTGCACCATTTAGCGTCCTTATCGAATGGCCCAGACCTGTTCTTTGTTACGGACAACAATGAAGGGTGCCTTTAAGAAATCTCCAGTGAGTACCGAGGCATTGCAGATTAGGTCAGTAGAACTGCTGCTAGGTTGAGCATGATGGATGAGCAGGAGAATGAGTTTCTGCTGCACGGTATTGTGAAATCTTTTCATTGTCACCAACGGGCCTATGAGGAACTGATGAATGAGGGAGCAAGTGTCAGAAACGCCCTTCCTTGCCCCAGTACAGTTTTAATATCTCCCTGAGCTACAGGATGAGTATTGATAAAAGTAAAGTTTAAAAATAGCCACAGAGTGATGGGTAGCCATGATTTAAGGAGAACAGCAATGGGGTTAGAGAGGGTTCATTTTCCTGAAAGTGCATGAGAGGGAGAGAGCGAGAGGGAGACAGAGAGAGGAGGAGAGAAGTGGCGCGGCTGGACTGTGAGGGGAAAGAGCAGGAGGCTTTTATAAGAAGCTAATGTGATGAGGATGACGAGGGCTTTGATGGATGAGTTAGATCCATCTGGTCGCAGTATATGTAATAAATAGCTGTGCTCAGGTTTGACCTCTCCCACTTACCAGACACATCTTTCTCTTTTGGGATATCCAGGAGGGAGCTTCCATTAGAGGAAAGAACCCGTCATGAGCCAGAGCTGGGGATGTTTATGGGCTTGTGCAGAGGGCAGAAAGGAGATGGTATCCGAGTTACAGGTTTATAAACTGAAAACTGTAGGCAGCCACAGTGCTGGTGATAGAAGTGCATTTGCAGGGCTGCAGCTGCTTCTGAGGTGTGGAGGGGAGAGGCACGAAGTAGGCGGGCACAGGTGGTGGGCAGTGGTCCCAAGGGCTGTGTAAGGGAAACCTTGGTTTCTTGCTCACGGCATTTCCAGGTTCCTTTTGTTGTACCTTCCCTTGCTGGGACCAAATGTTAAATTAGGCTAGAATTGAATGGGCCTCTAACTAGGTACATAATTTTTAACTGGGATGGTTTGGCAATGGGGTATTCTGGTGAATATAATATTTAGAAACATTATAAAATGTGTTCAGTCATATTTCTGCCTTAGAAAAGTCACAAGAGTCAATATATCATTGTAGGCCTTTGTGTTTGTGTTGGCTTACTGTTTATACATCAGTGACTGCTACCCTCCCTTGAAGATATGCCAAAGGCATCCCCAAAAATACTGGCTAAAAAGCTTACTCAATGTCTCTAATAAATGTACAGCTTGAATTTTTAAGCCATTTTTTGATAACTGAAGTTTTGGGAAAGGAAAAATCATAGTCAAAAAACAGGAGGGAAGTGGATCTTGCCATTGGATTGTGTATAATGGGCAGCAGATTTGGAGAGAAAATGGAAAATGGATCTTCCTCAAAGAATAAGTGGAAAATCAGAAAACTGGCAGCTTGTTTGCTTCCTTGGGATCAAAGGGTCTTCGAGAAAACCCAGTTAGATGTCCCTCCCCATCCCATTTCCCTATTCTTCCTGGAAGAACTGGCTGGACTACAAAGAGCAGGTCCCTGCCATGGCCAGGCTGCTATAGCCTCACCCCATGTGGGAAGAGAGCTGTGCTTTGGCCAGCACAACCCTAGCTTTCCTCTTTTGTGTGGGTGGGGGGTACCTCCTGTGCAAGAAGCTGGGGGTGTGCATGTGAAAGCTTGGAGCCTGGCACAGCATGTGTTTGAATTAGAATGTCTGTCCCCAGCACAGTAACTTCTGCCCTCTGAGAATGTGGTTGAAGCTATGGACCCTCTGCCCAAAAACTGGCACGCACACACATGCACATTATTGCATGTAATTCGAGGGAGTTTGCTACCTCTCTGAATTCCTTACCAGGCTAAGAACTTAGCTAAGTAATTATGAAAGCTTGTTTCACACAAAAAAACTCATGCACACATATACATGACCCTTGAACAGTGTGGGGTTAGAGTCCCCAACTCCACATGAAGTCCAAAATCGTTGTATAACTTTTGACTCTCTAAAAACTTAACTACTAGAAGGCTACTGTTGACTAGAAGCCTTAATGGTAACATAAACAGTTGATTAATCCACATTTTGTGTGTTATGTGTGTCATATGCTATATTCTTACAATACAGTAAGTTAGAGAAAATATTAAGAACACCCTGAGGGGGAGAAAATACAGTTATAGAACACTGTACTATAGTGAAAAAAAAATCTACATATAAGTGGACCCTCCCAGTTCAAACCCATATTGTTCAAGATGCCAGTGTGTATGAAGACACACACACACACAACACACACGTATGTATAATGTATATATGTCTGCTTATACACGTGCAATGACTAATATGTCATCATGTACAACTTGTTAATGATCAATATTCAGTGTGAAAGGAAACCCAAGACTCTGCCTGCTTAAGAGTATGTTAGTCATGTAATTTAAAAATTGTTTTGGTGCTTCTGTTTGCTTTGAGTATTGGTTAAAAGCTACCGCAGAAATTCTCCCTTTGCAAAATCAATAAATAAATGAGTGGATTAAGGCTTCTCCAGGGGGCCACACAACAGAACCCTGACCAAGGTTTCCTTTGCCTTTGCTAGCTTCCCATCCCCATTTTCGCTTCTTTCTGTCGTTGGTGGCTCTAGTTTTCGTATGTCATGCCCATCCTGGCCAATGCCCTCTCTTCACGACATGCCCACATGCTGCAAACTCACTTCATTTATGTTTGTTCACAACTTCAGTTTCGTAGTCTGAGCTAGATGTTAGGAAGAAAACCGAGCCCTAGAGGTATCCATACTAAGGTGTGAATGTCTGATCACTGCGAATTCCCTATGGATAGTCATATTTAAAAGAGGACATGTTTTAACTCCAATCGCTCTTCAACTAGTGTATTTTGGACAATATACAAAAGGAAGAATGTTAGGCACTGGTGTTTAAAAAAAATTAAAAAGGGGGAAAACTTGGTTAGGGAAAAGAAAGCAGCTGAAGAGACAAAGGATGATAAATGTGGGTATTGTTCTCCATGGAAGAAACACTTGGAACGATTTGAAGGCAGAACCCCACCTTAGGCACCAGGAACACAAAAGAGAGAAAACCTTATGTGCAGAATTTCATAGTCCTTCTAACCGAAGGTTTCTGTAATGGGGGAAGAAACAGATTTTAATCAGATTTTAAGTGATAAATCTGCTTTGCAAATAGAAAAGTCCCTTCCTCTGTGTGTGGGGCAAATTTGTCAAACCTTTGGCAGATTTTTGGTGACATTGTATGAGGATGGCGAGGAACAGTAGAGCCAAGATGAACAGAGGCAAGTTGTGAATTTTAGAAAGTTGACCCCCCCCAAGATATTTCTCTATTATGGAAATAATAGATGCTTTTTAAAGAAAAAGCAGAGAGAAGAAAAATAGTTCTAATAGTCTTGCCAGTCCCCAAATTAAGAACTCTTAATATTTTGATGTATTTCTTTCCACTTTTTTAATATAGATTATTTTATATCCTGCTTTTCTCTTTATTTTATAGCATGTGCGTTTTCCATATAATTATATACTCCTAATGAAAAGTATTTTAATGACTACATAATATCCTTATAGCAAGGTTTTGTTTCATTTTGTTTCACAATTATTCAGTCCACAGGTACATGTATTCCTCCTGCATGGATTTTAGTTTCTTTAGTTTGAAGCCCTAGAGGTAGAAATACCAGGTCAGAATGTGAACATGTTGGAAGGTCCCTGAGACCTATTGCCACATTGCTTTAATGAGAGGTTATTACAGTGAACATACCCCCATTGGAGCCAAGTCCTGGGCACAGACTTTGAAGGACAAGAGAACCTTGGTTCTCAGTTGAGGGGTGGGTGTAGAGAATTCTCTTTGGAAGCCCAAGAGAGACCAAGCTGGGCTGCTTCACAACGTCCTCTTAGGTGACTGTGAGGGAGAATGTGGTCCTTGCCTTTCCCCTGGCTTCTGGTGGTTTGCCAGTAGACCATCTTTGGCATTCTTTGGCTTGGGGTGGATGCATCACCCCAGTCTCTGTCCTCACGTTCACACGGCATTCTCCCTGTGTATGTCTGTTTCTGATTTTTTTTTTTAATAAGGACATCTGTCATGTTGGCTTAGAGCCCACCTTAACCCCCTCATCTTTAAAATTTTTTTTAATGTTAATTTGTTTTATTTGAAAGAGAGACACAAAGTACGAGCAGGAGGGAAGGGCAGAGAGAAAAGGAGACACAGAATCGGAAGCAGGCTCCAGGCTCTGAGCTGTCAGCACAGAGCCCGATGTGGGACTCCAACCCATGAATGCAAGATCATGACCTGAGCCGAATTCAGGTGCTTAACTGACTGAGCCTCACAGGTGCCCCTTAATGACCTCATTTTAACCAATTACATCTGCAGTGACCCTATTTCCAAGTAAATTGATGTTCTCAGCTACTGGGGTACAATTCAACTCCTAACAAAAAGGATCCATCAGCCAGTAGGAAATGAGCCATTGAAGACTGGTCCTGAGAGTAAGTCATTTCCCTTCTCTAGGCCTGGGGTTCTCCTCTAAAATGAGGGTGTTGGATAGAGCAGTGGTTTTTAAACTGGGGTCCCAGACTGGCAACACCAGCATCACCCAGGAACTTGTTACTGTGAAAATTCTCAGGCTCCAACCCAGAACTACTGAATCAGGACTCTGGAGATGGGGCTCAGAAGTTTGTGTTTTACCATTCCTTCCAGGTGATTCTGGTGCACACTCAAGCTTGAGACCCCCTGGACGATAGGGTCTTCTGGATCAGAATTCTCAAATGTCAGCTTTAGGAACATACGTGGGCACAGTCCTATGTACATAACCTGCCTAAAGGGATGGATGTCTAGCAAATGACCCCAGCCAATTTTTTAAACCCAAATGATAGGGGAGCCTGGGTGGCTCAGTCTGTTAAACGTCTACTTTGACTCAGGTCATAATCTCAGCATTTGTGGCTTCAGACCCCATGTCAGGCTCTGTGCTGACAGCTCGGAGCCTGGAGCCTATTTCAGATTCTGTGTCTCCCTCTGTCTCTGCTCCTCCCCTGCTCATGCTCTGTCTCTGTCTCTGAAAAATAAATAAATTTTAAAAAAATTAAAAATAAACTCGATCGATAAACTAATTTTTGTCCTACATAAGTGGCTAAGTAACTAATTCCAGAGTTTTTGTAAGTCCCTTCTGGTCTTCCATTCTGTATCCATTTTTGAAACATTTTTTAATGTTTATTTTTATTTTTTTGAGAGATCACGTGGGGGAGGGGCAGAGAGAGAGGGAGACACAGAATCTGAAGCAGGTTCCAGGCTCTGAGCTGTCAGCACAGAGCCTGGTCTGGGGCTCAAACTCACAAACTGTGAGATCATGACCTGAGCCCAAGTCAGATGCTTAACCAACTGAGCCACCCAGGTGCCCCCATTCTGTATCTTTTAACCCCAGAGAAGTATATTCACTCAAACCAGTGTTTACTGACCAAAGAACTGTACCAGGTCCTGGGCCTACATTGAGGAACATGCTACTTGTGCGGCAATGTGGCTTTTGTTTTCTCTGAACTTCAGCTTGCCTGCTGTTTATTCTTATTTCCTAAGGCCAGCTAAGTGGCTGGCCCATAGACCTAGATATAGAAGCATCCTGTTATTGACATATGGATTGTAGATGAAGACCTAATGGAGACTGCTGTGGGATTCAGGGAAGACCAATTAGGGAATTAATTCATTAGAGTCCAGCATACATGCTGTTATATCTATTTATTTATTTAGGCTAATGTCTTTTGCTTATCCTTTTACAGAAACAAGTACCTGTCAATAGTTGATAATGTACTTGAATTTCCTTAAGTATATTAAAATTTTACATATCAGGCATTTTATAACAGGAACCAAAGTTTACTTTTTACTCTGGCATCCTGACATTGAGGGTTTTATTTATATTAATAAAGTCATACAGCAATAGAGTCACACACTGGCCAAACTCTCCATATCTGACATTACCTAATATGCTTTTTCTAGCCATCATACCTGTATGAATGTATTGGTAACCCTTGTTATAGAACAAAGCTGTGCAGAGAATATTGCTTATTTCTCACATCATTAACTGCTGGATAACAGCTGCTTTGTTTCTTTTCTTCAGTCCCTGGTAAGGCATCTTATTTATCTCTTATTCTTACTAATTGTGTTTTGTTCTTTATGTTTCCATACAATGGGCAAGGAGTCCTTGTCACTGTGCCCATGCGGTTTTTCTAAAAGTAAGCTTATTTTCATGAGAGGGTCACAGATCTGGGTACCAAAGGGCTTGGGTTTCAACCCCAAGGTGTTGACTTACTAGGTGAATCCAGGAAGGTCATATCTTACCCCTTTCTCTCAATCTCTTTTGTCAAGGGGAATGAGTCTTGTTATATCTGCCTTTGAGTGAGGGTGATAGGGATACAGAAATGAAATAGTGGATGTGACATTGCTTTGAAAAATAGAAGACTGTGCACAGGTGCAAGAGATTCTATGCATATGCGTGCACGTTTGAAATTTTTGTCCAGTTCAGATTAAAGACAACTTTATTATTACTATTAAATCTGCTTACAGAGCAAATATGCTAAAATGTGTATGTTTAATGGTGGCAGGCTTGCTTTAATCCTTCTTGCTTTGGGGTGCTGCATTTCATTTTCTGGTGATGCGGGCCTGGTAATGATCACCACTGATATTTACCACATTTTATTAATGTTATTTTTATGATCCTGCAGGAGATAATTAGGATTGGGTTTGGTTTTTTTCCATATTGTGAAATTTCAAGCTAAATAGTGACATGGTGGGGAGGAGTGAAATAGTGCAGAGAAGGAATGTGTTACAAATAAACTCAACCCAGAAACCATATTTAACATGAATTAAAATTAATGTAGCTCTGTGTTCATTATTTATATCTATTATGTGGAAAATACGTTACTGGACTCTCAAGATTTGGATGTTAAGAAACGTTCTATCCCTCCTTTTGGAAAGCATCCAATTAACACACCATCCAGAGGGGGGAAGATTGGGGGGTGTGTTAGACAGGAAATATTTTCTTTGATTTATTTATTTTAAAACCTTCATTTAATTTCTAACGTTTAATAAAAGCAGATATTGACTAGATTAAACTAATTAACTTTCTTTATATCAGTGCAAAATTTAATTTCGAGCCAGCCTCTATTGGCCCAACCTTATGTTTTGTTCCATTTTAAAATCTGTTCTTAGACACATAAGTCTGGATTAAGCAAAACATAAAAGGATAAAAATAGTGGAATTAGGAAGATAGTTCTAAGGCCAAAAATCAGATATCTTATAGAAATCATTGCCACTGTATATGAACAGGGAAGATTCTCAGTAAACTTTTAATTTCTAAGAGCTAGATGGGATTTTTGGTTAAGGGTACCTGATCAGGAGTTAGAAGACCCGTGTTTGAATCCTAGTTTCAACACTTACTATCTTGTAACCCTGATCAGGTTACCATAACATATTTTACCCTCAGTCTCTTTATCTGTAAAATGGGGAAAGCAGTTGTACCTAACTCACAGGGCTATGGTAAGTGGTAAAGTGAGATGCCATGGGGTGTAAAGTATTTGGCATGGTGCCTGGAACATAATAAGCTCTCAAATGTTAGCTACTGTTGTTGTTTATATTACTGTTACTATTACATAATTATTATTAACTCCATCGAATAGCAAACATTACGTATTATATAAATTAGGTGGGGACAGAGCTGCAAGGTACGAGACAAGTGAAGGGTTTGGATCACAGCCATTTAATCAATTAGAAATGAGGAAAATGCATCTTTAGAAATACATTTTACATTTATGGAAAATGAGCTGTTTGTGAATACATTTTGGAACACATATTTGGGACTTCTGAGTTGTATAAGTGAGGTATCCTTAGATGAATAGCCATGCAGACACCATGAGAGGGCAATTTCTTTCTGTATCTACATCATGCTAGCAAGGTAGCGGGTAATCATGGAGCAGACTTTACTTGTTGGGCTCCAGGATGCTGTTACGGCCTGGCCTGGCTCCCTTCCTTCTTCTCTATTCTGAACAACTTGA